>NC_059072.1:30880402-31182821 GCF_020497125.1 Mauremys mutica | reverse complement strand
TTTATTATTCTGTTGACTTAAATATAATGTATGTTCATTACTCTTCCCTCAAAATCATAATTATAGATTTGATTAAATCCATCTGATAGCTTATGTTAACTGTACCCAACACAGAATGAAGAACTAGATTGCAAATTTACAACCAGCACTGAATAAAGACTGTGCACCGTGAACAGAACCTGAAAGGAATGGTCAACAGTCCTCTATTCTCTCTCTGGCTCCTCACCTGCACCATGACAGAGTGCGAGTGTGTGTCTGAGAGAGAAGCGTGTTGGGTGGGAAGGGGAAGGAAGTAATTTGCAATTGGGAGAAGTCAGTCCTGAACTATGCTGATTTGTGCACTGGAGGGGAAGAGCCAAGGCTCTACTCACTCCTTTTACCTGTCCGCCTACCTGCTTGGGAGGGGAAAAAGAGTGGCTCTGCAGATACTGCTCACCCCCCTGTGCTAGAATCCACTGATCACATAGTTCGTACAGCAGATTAAGGGAATGCTTTGTGGGGGGACAGACCTCAGTATTGAAGCAAAAATTATATTAATAAAATTATTATAACTAACTTCTTAAAAGTTTTTACAAACTTGTTTTCACCTTTATTGAATATAACTACAAAAATGTTATAGCCAAAATGCTTGAAAATATGACAATACACACGTTTAGCTAATTATGTTACAAAATGTTAAAGCTAATCAAAACATTCCAAAAAGGTTTCTGCTTCTAGCTCTCAAGAACAAGCAAACAAATCATGTAAACACTTTAGGAAGGAACCTGATTGTAAGGGTTGTGTTATCAAAGCAATAAATCTAGAGGTAAAGTGGACCTATAATACCCAATATTGCAAAGTCCAAGCAGCTCTCATACCTTTATTGAGCTTTGGAAATTATGCAACGATTGGGCCTTTTCTACAATAATCTAAAAAGGATATTAGTTTAAACAAGGAAGTAATTATGTGGAACTATACTCCTTTCTTGATACACATACAAAATAGCTATTGACATTTTATGCATATCTAATTCTTATTAAAGAACAATTAACCTCTAAGATTGATTTTAAAATACACAACATTTTCACAATCCAATTTTAGTGATCTGTAATACAGAAGTATCTTACCTTCCATCTCTATCCCAATCATACACCTCTATTTTAATCGTTCTGCAAAAAAAAAAAAAAAAGTTTTTAAAATGCAAGTTTTCACTAAACACCATGCTTAATATTTGAAAACAAAATATGCTAATGAAAATGAACTCTGTTTTCAAAGATTAATTTTCCTTTAAAAGCAGGAAGCTCAGACAGTTTGGCTGTTTGCTCAGTTTAAGTAGAAAATACTTTCTTGAGCGATTTAGTTATGATTTCCCATTATTTAACATTTTTAGCCATCTAGCACCCTACAAAAAACATTTTATACCAGCTAAGATTTAATACTAAATTCATTTTAGTCCAAGTAATTTTCTTCAAATAAAAAAAGAGTTAATGAAAATAAAATTAAAATTTCATTAAAGACAAAGTTATTCTTTTTACATGGGATTTATGGGATCATTTCCACAGAATATGCCTCAGGTGCAAGCACAAAACAAATTAGAAGATTTAGGAGTGTACATTCCTTTCTAATACCGTCTCTCAGATATTGATAATGCAGAAAGTTCAACAGTGGGGTGCTCCAGAGTTCCAGCTAGGATTAGTGTTATTTAATATGTCTTTTAATGATCCGGAAAAGGGAATGGATAGTGGGCAGGCAAAATTTGATGAAGAGAAAAAAGTTATTTAGGTTAGTCAAAAAACTAGAGAAGACCGAGGAACTTCAGAGGGACAATGCACATTGGAAGTAATCATATGAACTACCTTACACATTTCTTGGTTCTTAACTGAAAGTAACTAGTCAGGAAAAAGACCTGTCACTGGGGACAGCTCAATGAAAGCCTCCACTAAACATACTGCAGTGGTCAAGAGATAGACTGTGCCAGCAGAGAAAAGAAAACCCTTGCCCCTTTAAGGAACGCATCACTCTTTTGCCCCCCTGTTCCTCATGGGCTTGGGGGGGGCCTCTCTGACGGATTAAGCAAGAATAGGAGGAAGTGGCATAATCCTACTGGTACTTACACACTCAAGGGGCAGGTTTATAAACACTTCCCCCTATCCAAACTGCTATTCTGCACCCAGGACCAACACATCCCTCCTCTTTGGGACTAGAGTAGGACCAGGTTTGCCCTTTGGCATCTGGGATAGAATTACCAAGTTGGCATGGGTGCTGTGGGTATTTTCACCTTCTTTTCAGCAGCTCAGGGACCCAGTGGATAGATTAGATTGTAAAACTTATGTTGTCATAACACAGCAGGTACCCAGTGCAGGTGCTTGCACAATAGGGGTCTGGTTCCCTGATAAACAGGAACGGAAGCAGATTAGAAGAAGGCATCTCCTTAAGATGGGGAATAGAGTATTGGCGTCTAAATCTGGTACAGTGAGGAGACAAATCTTTTTTCCTCAGACCATCATCTTTCATGTGAGGAGAGGGCACTGGGATCCCAGCTGGAGGGCATAAGCGCCCTAAAAATGGGGGCTGAAAGGATACAAGGGGGAGTAGGGGACAAGAGTGTGAGCTTAGCGAGTTTGGGGGAGAGGCAGCCAGCTCCAAGCTGGGGAAGGAGGGCCCCAGGGGTTCCTGCCTACTCTCAGGCCCAGTCAAGCCCCTCCTAGTTCCACTCCCTGCTCCCTGGCCTGATCCCGGGCCCTGTAGCAGCCACTTCAGCCCACCTGGGTCCTGCTCTCACCTCCAAGCCGATGCCCCTCGCCCCTAGCATGAGAGAGTTTATTTCCATTGCAGGGGTGCTAACACACCTGTTCTGTTGGCACTGGTCCCAGGAACAGTGTGGGGACCAAGTTAAAGGTGTGTGTGGAGGTTGAAGACAGCCCCCCTCCCTCAGGTAGAACAGGAAGGATGACAGTAGATGAGTTATAACTAGATGGTTTCCCAGATGTGTTACTTAATAAAGTTACAGCCTAGTTAAACCATGTTCTTGGTATCTTGCCTTTTTTTCTGTGGTGTCTGGGACAACATTAGGATACATAAATGTAATGTAAACATGATGCTATTGTAATAAATCAACAGAATGCACACACCAGGATTACCATGTTCAGAACTGGTCACTGCATCTCAAAAGAGTTATAACAAAAACAGAAGGGATTTAGAGTCAGGTGACAAAATAACTGGAGACCTGGAAAGATTTTCATGAGAGAAACTGAAAACTCTGGAACTGTTATAAAGGGAGAATATGACAGAATGAATGGCATGCAGAAGGTAAACCAAATGCTCCATTTACCATTTCTTATAATTAAGGCAAAGATTCTGTCACGCATATTTTTAGTAAAAGTCACGGACAGTTCACAGACAATAAAGAAAAATTCACAGAAGCCCATGACCTATCCATGACTTTTACTAAAAATATGCATGACAAAATGAGGAGCTGCAGACTCCCCACATCAACCAGGGGGAATGGCTCAGAGGTGCAGGGTCCCCCCACTGCCCGCAGCGGGGCACACCCGCCACCCACGGTGGCTGGGACTTCCCAGGAGACCCGCTGCCTGCAGCGGCAAGGAGTTTGGGGTCCCCATGCCACCTCGGAGGTCCGGCTCCAGGAGTGGCGGAGAACCCTACAGCTCCCAGGTGCTGGGGACTCAAGTCCCTGAGGTCTCTGAAAGTCACAGATTCCGTGACTGCCGTGACCTCCATGACAAAATCATTGCCCTACTTATAATACAAGGACCAGGGGACATTCAATGTAATTGAAAAAGTTAGCAAATTTTAAACCAAGAGGAAAAACTTCTTTATACAACACATAATTAAGTTGTGGACTTACTGCCACCAGATATTCCGGCTGAAACCTTTCTAGGACTAAAAACAGAATTGGACATTTACATGGATAATGGCTATATCCATGAATGTTAGAATAAAAAAAAATAAGGATCGACAACTACCCACTAATTGAGAATATTAGGAAGAAACTCCTATTAGGGATGGGTTATTCCTTAATTGTATCCTAGAGAGTATCTTGTACCTCCTTCTGAAGAATATAGTATTGGCTACTGTTTGACATAGGATATTGGATTAGTTTATCAATCAGATCCAGTATAGCAATTCTTATATTGCTATGTATTTCTTAATATTATTTATGCATGCATCCAACATGCACAACCTAGACAATATTCTCTTTATATTTTAGGAAATTATACCCTAAATTGCTAAACTATTAGCTGCTTATCCATCCATAAGACAGTCTTCAGCATCAGAGAGAGCAGCAAATACTGAATGATAACAAATGAAAAATGGTTTCCCTACCTCCCACTCTTTATGGGTGATTGATAGACATATTTAGAAATTGGGAGAAAATTCTCCTGCTTCAAGGTGTCACTGCTGCTAGTGTATACAGTATTGAGGAAAATGGCTTTCCTAGAACTAACAGACCTTGTTAACATCAAACATCACTACTGATACGTAACAAAAACACCAGGAGATTGTATCTTCTCAGAAAAAACATTTACGGGAAGAGGAACATTCTGTTTTCTGAAAAGCTCCAGTACCGAATGGACTCTATTTACATCAATGAAGTGAACTAGGGACATAAGAAAATATACCTACTGATTTTCCTCCTTCTTTTAAAACACATTAGATTACTTAATTTTAGTCCTCAGACTACTGGTTTGATGTTCTTTCCTGGAAAGGAACTTTTTCTTGGAGGTATGCTTCACAAATAGCTGAATGAATTGAAGAAATCAGTGCTTTGGGAGCTGTTTTGCCTCTCTGATCTCTTGCAAAAGAGGCAATGAGGGGATGAGGTGGTCTGAATAATCTCTCTCACTTCCAAGTAAAATTTAAGGACTTAGACCGCATAATTTAATATACAATTAAAAAAAACACATATTTCACGTTCATGGAGAAGGAAGTGAAGGATGCCTCCTGATTGGTGTGAAAGTTACTCTTTAGAATGAAGATGGAAACATCTCCAAAGACTAGTTTGTCTCACTGGTGAAAAATTATGAAAATTAAAATTGGCACTGGAAAGGGAAATGATAAACTAACAGGGGTATAAAATGTAGCACATCACAAGGAGGCTGTTATTCTAGCTATTTGCTGCTTGACTTCAAGATTTGTGAGGAGTGCTAGTTACTTAGCCAAACACACCTTGACACTTGAGCCACAAATCATGCCACAGTGATAGATAGCTGAAAACTGTCATGGTAAATCAGTTCATGAGACAAAAGATTGTCTATGTGGCCACCAGGGCTTCTCCATAGTCCAAAGTGTCAGTTCAACAAACCAGACACTTGGGAGACCAACTTGGTGCAATTTTCTTAGCAACTTGGGAATAAGGGTTAAGAGAGAAGGTATGGGTAATGTTGGGATTTTTACAAAAACAACAGATAACTTGTATGCACCTTCTAATGTGGTACCGTTGATCTGCTGTAGAATAGTTACCACTTTGCAATTGTGGCAAATAGCCAAATTTCCCATGAGTTCTCTACCCCCTACAAATTAGATAATATATGTGGAAAAAAGGCTCCTCCATTGCTTAGGGTACATGGTAGAAAGACTCAGCCAGTCCGTAGCAATATTTATTTTCCCAGCTATATGAATGACTGAGTGCCAAAAGTTTCTTTTCCTGCCCATTTCAGGATGGGCAACTCTTCTTTGAGCAGGGCTACATACTCTCCCCAAAGCATTCCATAATGAGAAGGCTAGCTGTTGATCTTCAATTTTATACATTTCACATGAGATGTTCAAGAGATATTTAAATGTGTCTTCAAAACCTATAGATTCTGAAAGTTCACACTGGTGTACAACTGCTATTATATACCAAAAGGATTTCATTTAAGTATCTTGTATTCTAAAACATATTTTTTCATTTTGGATTTTTCACTCTGAGAAAACAGGTCATTCTTTCCCTGACATGAATGAGGCGTGATGGGGGAGATCTTCAGAAAGTTGGAATTTGGATGTATTATGATAGATTTGTAAGACTGATAAAATCTGAAAATGTTTTTTTGCTTTTTTAAGCATTACTAGATTAACTAATTCATTACAGGAATGTGTATAGTCTTCAACATCATTGAGCATAATATCTTGAAAGAGTTCAAAGTAGCACTGGCTAGAAAATCAGTAGGTATAATGGCACTACCCGAACATCAACATCTTTAGTGAGAAAAGATGCATTTAGATCTGCCTTCAAGGCCTTGTCACCTGTATTCAAACATATACCTCCTTAAAAGTGCTTTTCTCTTCCTGTCTGACAGGTCAGATGAAGCTATTCGCTATAAGTGAATATACAATTTCTTAGAGCCCTCTGAAATATGGGAATTCATAAAGAGTTTCATAAGGAAATTCAAAAATTCCACTTATCCTGGAGGAGCATTTCATAATTTATTAAACACCTTTGTCAGCTAAGATTTATTGTCCAGGCCCTTTTCAAACACAATTGATCCTTTTTGTCCGCTGGCTTGGAACATATGGGGACAATTCTTTCATTTTTGTAATCATTGGGAAAACTTTTTCCTTTATTATAGAAAGTAATGCAATATAGTGAGACGAGAGCCTTGAACTCTACTCTGCTTGTGTCCTCAATATTAAAAACACCCAGGAAAGTGTCCTCTTTGTATCCTTTAGGAGAGAAAGGCTTGCTAGGCTTATTATCATGAAAGTGTGATTCTCAACTCTTGGTGAATGAGAATGCTTCTTGCTCTTATGCTGCTTAGTACTGACTACTTGGAGTAGGCTGAGTGACAGATTGCTGTGTACATTTTTGGTGTCCTTTGAGGCCTGGATGAGATGTCCCAACAGCTCCAGATACAAGGGTGAGACAAGGAAGCAGGGCCACGATAAATGGGCTGAGAGGGGCCAGTTGCAATTGTAGCAATGTCTCAGTACACCTAGAAAACACTGGTGGTAACAATGAGAGGTAGTCAACATGTAGAGTTAAACCTTTTTTTTCTTGTGGGTCCTGTCAGAATTTAATGTGGAATATGTCTATTTGTAAGAAGTTTTGGACTTGCCAAACATTTCTAGACTCTGTGCATGGTTGGGTCTTGAGCTGGTCTGACTCCTCTATACTTCAGGCACACAGGTCCTTATGTATGTGGCAGCTGGACACTGCAGACAAAAATCATTTGATAAAATACCTTATTTTTCCTGTGACTTTTTCCCAGAATCCTCTGATGTACAAGTTCCACCCCTGAGGAAAGTAGTGCATCAGTATTTGCTTCTCACTGAAGCAGAGCAGAAACTAGTTTCTGTGCACAGTAGTAGCAGTGACTTCTTTTGATGGAGAGAGGATTATTTACTAGTTTGAATTACTCATGATACTTGCTGCATGATTAATACTTTTGCCTTGTTCATTTATGTGAAATGCCTATTTCTTGTGACTTTTATCTCCTACCTAAAAGGAACTTTGCTCACATCTAAGTAAAGGATTCAGATAAATATTTTTTTTAATTTTAACAATGTTTTGAACAAATTTTACGTCTAAAATGAAGAATAACCCAACCAAAAAATTCAGAAGCAGCAATGCTTACAGAAGTTATTCACACAAGAATTTGTAAGTTAAAAGAAAATGACCTCTGCATATAGAACTCACTCTTTATCTTACCTGTCATAGTCTCCGTTACACAGCGCTCTGACAGAGATCTTGAATGCCTGCCACACTGGATTTAATGTATTTTTTACAACTTCTGTCTTATGACAGATTGTAAAACTGGAAAGAAAAAAAAATATTTTTTTCACTTTTGAATGATCAAATGTGGAGTCACAAATATGCAGAAGTAGCCAATAATCTCTTTATTGCTCTACCGCAGTATTCAAAGAATTTAATTCTAAAGCTAGTATGTCCAAATACAATCTAAAACAGAAGCATGACAAAGTGTAGGACTAGGAAGATTTTACCTAACTGGAAAAGGGCAGATTTTAGAATTTATAAACTTGCAGTTGTGCCAGTTCATGACTGCTGTGTTCATTTTAACAGTGGTATTTGGTTCTATAAATGTTGGAATTCATAGAAGGTGAGCTGGGTCCTTGTTACTCTTTGACTGCTTGCACATGGAAAAACTCTTGAGCTATTTTTCTGGACTTGGACAGACCTACTTCAGAGAAACCAACAGGACCCTTCTAATGGATGGCCTAGCTCTAGAAAAATGTAGATGGAACTGTTTTTTTTATGCGGATCATTTTTCCTGAATCATGTGATTCTACACATCCAGAAAAAGTTTCATGTATGTGGCCACTGACAGCCATTGGAGACTAGGCAGAGAGCTTTCTTTTAGAAAGTTCAAACCTTGAAACTACATTCACTGAAGGACAGCAAGTTTTAGTAATATGTCCCTTATCTGAGAACAGCTGCAGGTTACATAAATTGAAACAAACAGAAGGAACTGCACAGAAATAGGACACTTAAAATGTTGAACCGACCCAGAAGCTGGTTAAAAAGAACAGAGTGCAATTGACTTTAAAACTCGTTTCACAGCTTGCATCACTTTGTTTTATCTTCTGTATGGATAGGAAATGTCTGCACAGATTGATTTGGAAGGAAATCCCAGGTGGACTATTCTGTGCATTGGGATCATAAAATTTTTGGTGGAATACACAACGACTGTGGCCCCAGGAACCAGAACAGAATTTGGATCTGGGTGTTCTACAAGTTTTCTTCTCAGGCCAGCTAATCATACCAGTAGAGAACCACAATCCTCAATCCTTCTCTCAGAAAAAGATTTCCAAACTACACCTGGGAAAATATTTACTCCACTAAAAAAACCAAATCAAAATCTGAACAAAAATTGTGGAACATGGTAAACTTCATGTCCAATCAGCCTGCCCTTATCACTTCTCATTTTCCATTGCTTTGTTTGTATACACAAGACAGTAAACTTAGTGAGGCAGACTGAGTACTCATATTTGTCTGAGCAGTGTCCAGCCACTATTGCTGCTATGTAAATAATAATCATTTGCTTCTGGAGACAAGTTGTAGCAACAGATATCCATAGATGCCAAGTTTTGTGCAGCTCCATGTGACATTTCTTGACAGTGAGAAATAGTCAATGATAGCCCATTTAGGGTCCGTTTGTGTATCAATTCCAATCATTTCTGTGTAGAGATACTATTAATTTTTAAAATAAATTATCTTTTAGCCCTCATTTTACATTCAAAATAGTAAAAAACACTATTGGTCAGGAATGAGATTTTGTACCTCAAAAATCTCAGGGAAGTGGCAATAATGGTTTTTGATTAATGATTTTGATTTTTGTTTCTTTTAAAATTAAGAGCAATATGATGGCACATCTCTTACATTCATGATTCAATTAACCTCAATGGTGTTGACTAAAAATTATTTTAAATTTGAAATGTTTTTCCTTCAGAAAAGAGGTACTGCGATGAATTCTAATGTCGCGTGAATTTATCAGTTATCGAGAATAGGTTAAAATTTATTCCCTATAAATGATTCCATTAAATGGGAGATATACTTTGGATATGGAAGTTAAGTTTTGACCTACAAGCATTTTGTAGCTGAACTGAAAAGATTCTATTCTACTTTCAGTTTGGAATTTAATACTAACAATCACACTGTTAATTGTTTGGATGTATTGGTTACCAGTTTTATAACAAAATTACTACAACTCTCTCTTGGAAAGTTAGAACAAATTATTGATTTTAATCATATACAAGATCTAACCTGAGCATTATTAGCTGTTTTACACCTAATTGTTGAGTTTGGATAATATGACCTATTCAGATAATGTACAACTAAAATGTGTGAAAGGTTTAAAGCACATAGCTGTTATAATTAGACAACATGTAACAAAAAGGTTATAATTAGAAAGGTTAGGACTCTTCAGGCTAGTATTTGGGGTGCCTCTCCAGTCCAGTCTTCCTATTCAAATCAAATAGGACCTTGAAGATTTCTAGCCCAGGCTCAAATAGAAGAGCCCCTCTGAACTGCTGACTCCTCAGAAGTCCCACAAAGTCCCCCTGCTCACAGCTATAATGTCTGATAGTCACACCCTGTTCCAGCGACTGTGTCCTGGCTTCTGCTGCAGCCTGCTCTGTACACAGTTCCTTGGGGCTTTCTCCTTGCATCTGGCTTCCCTGTTGCTCCTGGCTCCCAAGCTGCTCCTATTTTCCCAAGAACCAGATCATTTCCTGGGTCAGGGTCTTTCCTTCTATCTGATCAGGAGAAGGGGATGTGCAAGGGTGAGGGGGCTGATGAGAATGACAGTTTCTTGCTTACCAGGTTCATCAAAATCCTTTCCTAAGCTCCACAGACCCTATCTTTTATCCTTGTTCTTATTGTGAAGGAGCCCCTGAAGCTCTGAGCCAAGCTGGGGAGTACCGATCCAGCTTTCCACAGGAGTTCTGAAGTGCTGCTCCTTGTGTCCCATTATAATCAGGTTTAAGGGGCTACTAGTAGGGTTGCCACCTTTGAGGTACAAAAAACCTGGACATCTGGGATGATCCTTAGCTCATAAAATTGGACAGCTCGGTGTGTGCACTGAGCACCCTTACAAATTTCCTAGGACAGCTACCTCAAAAAAGGGATGATCTTGGGAAAACCGAGACAGGTGGCAACCCTAGAGGCAAGTAAGGAATTAAAGGCTCATTATGGTCACTCTCAACAACATTCAGAGGCCATTATGCCTACCACTGATGGGGTGTGGTTCTTATGGACAGGGCTCAGTCACACTTACCAGCACTCAGGAGGTTCCCCACTGATGGTCTACTGACTGTCTGAATGCATCAGTGGAAGGGAGAGGAGAGAGCGGCCTGCAATTTTTCAATGGAGCCCCAAGTACTTCTCTGCTGCACTTGATAATCTTCAGCAGCTGAGCTGTTCCAGCAAACTGCCTCAGAGAGGCACAGTACTTGGCAACAGCCACTTATGTAGAACAGCCTATGCTCCAGAATTTGACAGTAAGGCTAGTTCCCCACAGACCCACCATCAGGCATGGCCAGCCTCTGGACTGCTACATTCTCGAACATGACAATGAGCAGTATACCAGAAAGGAAGACTCCAGGAAACAGGTTAAGCCAGTTGCTAATAGACCCACATGAGCAGTCCCTGGACCAGGAATTAGTAGATCAGATATTTCTTAAGTGGAACAGAGATAAATCTCTTTTAGTGACTTAAGCATGAATGTAGAAGATAGATGCATCTGAAAATTATTTATGTACCAAGAGGTTTTGAAATTTTGTTTAGTCTTTTTTCCCCTCAGGACTCTAATGAAAAGGTTAAAATATGTCTCCAAACTTCCAGCAAAAGGAGTCTTATCTAAAATCAACCTTTGTGCATTAATATATTCGTCACAGATTCTTCTAGAATTCTATTCGAATTTAAGATATACCACGATTTATCTTCCATAATAATAAATTCCATGCCATATTTCATAGCACTCTAGGTTTACTCATAAACCCATCTTTAAAATTTCTTAGTTACGTTATTTTAACTGTGTGTTAAAATAATAGTCTTATTTCTACACTGCCATAACATTATCTAGTTTAGATAAATTAACTTGTTAAAGCAGTAAACTATATTCCAAGCAAATGTTATGAGGTTACAGAATGAATTATAACTACCATAATCAGATATTGTCTTTATAATTTTGTTATCTACCTGCCATCTTCATTGCTTCGATAAAATACTAGGAAAGGGTCAGATTTCCCAAAGAAGTCCTTCTTGTCTAACTTGTTTGCACAAAACTGCATAAGTACAGAATCCTAAAAAAGAAATAAAGACAAAAATTATGCTCAGCATGTCAACTGCAAAAATAAAGAACAAACAACAAAAGAAAGTAGTTCATTTATATTTTAGTGTTTAAGATTATTCACTTTCAAGATAATCCCTGCACATTCACATTCTTGGAATATGCCGACAGTGCAGCTTGGCCCAGTGAAACCTTCTAGAAGCAGTCCTCACTGAAGAGCTCTCAGACCCCTTTTGTCTCCAAGCATTTGGAAGGCAGGACTATAATAGGGAGACAGGTCATGGTGCACCAAATGCCTTAGTTCCTTCCATTGCCTTCTTGGGTCCAAAGTTGAAATTAAGGCTGAGTAAGAGGGGAAAGTGGGTGGGGAGTGTGAATATGCAGAGTTCATCTTGAAGAATTTGGTTACAAGTGAGTAACCTTCATTTCTTCTTTGAGTGGCCTCTGCACTTTCCTATTCTTAGGATAGTTGGATAAGCAGTACTCTTGTCTCTGGATAGTACAACATGGAGTCCTAGATAAATAGAGACTGTAATGCTACTTCACCAAACTGCATCTGATCTAGATGCCAGCTCTAAGGAATATTTCTAAAGTTTATGAAATAGAGCTCCATGTAGCAACTGTACAGATTTCTAATATGAGAATATTGTAGCTAACAGCACAGACAGCAACTCCACCAACAATATGTCTAAGGCAGGCCACAGAAGATGCCTTTGCTCTAGTCAAGGGCACTCTAAGTTCTTCTAGAAGAGGAATAGATGCAAGTTTATAAATCTCTCCATACTGATTCTAATTCACTTAGAAAGGCATTGGCATGCGATTGCCAGACCATTACTCTTTTCTGTAAAAGAGATAAAAAACCTAGGTGACTGCCTGTATTCCTTAGACTGATTCAAATGGATACCGAGAGAGCATTAGCCCTCTAAGTTGTGCTTCCCTGAAAGTAAAGCTTGGGAAAATATACTGTCAAGTTTATAGCCTGGTTAAGATTGAGTTTTGTTACAACCTTGAAGGGAAATTTCAGATGCAGACAAAGGACTAGGATATTGTTGTAAGGGAGAGAGGGGAAATCAGCAATAAGAGCCTGCAACTTGCTCACTCATATAGTGAATTTAATAGCTACCATAAAGGCTGTGTGAATTGTGATATGAAACAGGGAACATTCTCCCATATGCTTGAAAGGAAGTTCCATGAGCTAAGTCCTAGATTGAAGTTCTATGTAGATATGGACTCACTAATCAAAGGGTTGATTAATCCCTTCAATAATCTTATTATAGCATGTCTAAATATAGTATTTTGCTTGACTACACTTTGATGGTATCATGAAGCCAAGATGCTTGTGAGATGTACTTTAACTGACAGTTAGGACAGCCCAAAGGATTTCAAATGAAGTGATTACTTCAGTATGGATTAAACAGGAACTGAAGCTTGGTTCATGTTATTGTGGGTTACACACAAAAAGAAACTTTTCCACTTATAATCATAACTGGTGAGTTGACTGCTTCCTGGAGTTGAACAGACTCTCCTTTACTTTTTCCAGATAGCTCAAGTTCTATGGCCATGCCGTCAAGTGGAGAGTCTGGATATGGATGGCAATCCAATCTCTCTGTTAGGTGACTAAGTCTGGAATTGCAGGAGACAGATAAAACCCTTGTGATTGTCACAGTATCTGAGAATGACTAATGTCTTGCCCAGGCCAGGCCAATCACAATAACCTTGGTTTTGTCTTGTTTAGTTTCCAGTAAACTCTGAATTAGAAGAATTGGGGGAAATGCAGAGGAGACCTATCTCACAGCCTAGAAGAAATACATACTACCTTGAAGCAAAACCTCTTACATCTGGAGTTGTGTCTTGTTGCAACAAGATACATCTCCAGATACCTCCACAAGGAGAAGATATAATTTGTTACCAAGTTTTTGAGTAACTAATTGTGCTGATCATGTAAGTTTCTGCTCAGCTGATCGGCCAGTATCTTGTCCTTGTTTGCAAGGAAGATACATTTGGTATACTACGCACCACTCCCACAGAGCTGAAGTGTCTTTCTACAGCTTGCTTGTTTGTATAAAATACTGATGTAGTATTGCTTGTAACTACTTGAGCCACGCTGCCATATAGCTGAAGGAGAAAGGACTTGAGAGCCCAAAGTATTGCTCTTAATACTGATATGGAGTTTTTCCTCTCTGAATTTCCAGTAACTGAATTGTCAAATTTTTATAACAAGCTTCCAGCCCAGATTGGAAGCATCTGAGTCTACTGTGTCTGACAGAGTTGCAGGTTTGAATGTGGGATAGGAACACACCTCTGGGTAGTGTCTGTATTTCATATATAGTGTCTTTTTAGCCAGTGTTGTAGAGGCCTCATCTTTAAATGTGTACATAGTATTATGTACATCACAGAAGCCATAATGCCACCAAGCTTGAGTAAGAACAGCACTATTTGATATTAGTTCTCCTGTAGTACTTTTATCGCTGTAAGGATTTTAAAGTGCCTTTCTTCTGGAAGAAGATCTCTGCCCTTTTGAGAATACAAAATTTAACCAACAAAAGGTATGATGTGGACTGGAGCTATGTGCAATTTATTCCCATTTATCTTGAACCCCAGTGTTTGGAATAGGGTACGTGATTGTGACATCCTGTGAGGATGCCCAGACGAGCCAATTGTGCAAGTAAGGGACCCTAACTTCTCAAATGTGCTGTTATCATTGACTGGCACTTGAGGTGCCATATGGAATGACAACAAGCCATAAGTATTTTTGATGTGAATATCTGATTGAGATATGACAATAAGCATCCTGTACAGCAAGAGCCTCAAACCAGCCTTGAATTGATCAGGAGGAAATTATCATGACTTGGATAAGCAAGCAGAGGTTGAACTTTCTGTTGAAAGAGTTGAGTTTTTGAAGGTCTAAAATGGATCCATCTTTCTTTGGGATCAGAAACAACCTGGAATAAAATTCCTTCCTTTGTAACTCTTTGGGAACTTCCTCTATGGCATCCAACTCCAGTACTGAATGAAATTCTGATCTTAGCATGTCCTCAGGCAAAAGATGCATGAAAAGAGATGGGGAAGGAGAGTTGGGGCAAGGGATAATGTTTAACTGTATGTTGTACAGTCTCCAAGATCCATCAGTCCATGTATATAAGAAACATGAGAGATTGTTTTCAAAATGAAGGTAAGCCCTCTTATAGGTTTAAAACTGACCTAATTTTCTTGGGCATCCCATCAAACCTGAAGCTGGTGCAGAGGAAGATGATACAGTGGAACTCCCACTAGCTCATGGTAGCTATGGCTTGCGTTGCTGCTGATGCTGAACAAGGGGCTGCTGTTGGTATAGGAATAGAGGCTTGGTATGGCTTCTCTGGCAACAAAACTCTGATTCCCAAAATCTTTTCATAGGGGGCTGAGAAATCCCCAGAGATCTTACAGTAGACCTGGTATCCTTCGGTTTTTCTAGAACTTTGTCCGAGAGCTAAATAGCCTCTCATCATCAAATCACAGGTCCTGGATGGAGGTTCTTGTTTCTGGAAGAATTCCAGAACAACATAGATACACATGGTGCCTCAAAGTAATTGTGGATGCTCCAGCTCTAAACATTATATCAGAAGCATCAAATGATGTTCTCAAGGAATGCATAGCAACTAAATGACCTTTGATAACCAGGGCTTTGGCCAGTTATCTCTGGTCTTCAAGCCATGACTGGGCAAACAGTGCTATTGTACATTACTGCTTGATAACTCACCACTAATTCCCAGCTTGGCAGAGGAAAACATCTTTCTACCCTCTGCATCTAGCTGTTTAATTGCTCTCACAGAAGGGGTAGAGTGGACTACACCTTTATCACAGTTATCAAGTGAGCTGCACTTTATACCCCTTCTAGTCTGTCTTGAGTGCACTTCACAGGTGACTGGCCTGGCTACCGTCACCCTCTCTCAATGGTGAAACCACATGGTCCTACTACTCAGACTGGATCTCTGAACTGCAGGCCCCATTTACCAATTGTGTTAACTTGACAGACGGTACTGGGTCTGGCACTTTTCCTCCAGGAGCTTGTGTAAGAATAAGTTTGCAGGGACAGAAAAACAGGTTCTTAAAAAAAAAAAAAAAAAAAGTAATTTATTCACCCAAAGGTACATACCAAGCCAAGCAGATGATATAAATAATTAAAGACTTATACTCTCATTTCCCCTACCTGCACCTTAATATTTCCTTGCCAGCTTGATAAGTTCCATATAGCCCAGTTACCTCCCTCTCTAGGCTGGGAGAATCAGACTGCTTGCTGCAGCTTCTGTCTGTCTCGTTCAGCCTGTGCGCCAGGCTCAGTCTGCTAACAACCCTTTCTTCCCTCCCTCCATCCCTGCTAGGCTAGCATCTTTAAGATTTTATTATACGCTTTGATCCTAGGTTTGGCCCAGGAAAAGTCAACTTTGTCAGCCTAGTGGGCGCCAGGCCAGGAGTTATTTCCCACTTAATAGCTTTCCCATTGTTCCCGAAGGATGTTGCTTATGATAGCACCTTATCTTTGCCATTGTTTTATTTCCTGTTCGTTTCCTGTTCATAAGTCAACTTTCTTTGACTTAAGTCTATACAGTCAGAGAAGAGAATATCACAGGTAAACTGAGGCATGTATATTTACAAATAATACACAACTCCCTCATTCTGCACAACCGCCTTTTAGCTCTTTGGGCAGGAGTCACCACTACCAATGAATTTGTAGGAGAAAGGATCATCAAGAAAAAAAGATGACATCAGAAAGCAGCTCCATATAGTTTGCTTTTTTAGAAACTGCCAGTCCTGATGCTCAGTTTAATCAGATATTTTCTCCCAGCTGTAATAAACTTCCTAGAATTCACTAGGTAATATTACTCCTAGAGGATGAACTCAGAATACTGAAAACTAAGTGTAGTTTCCTCTTGTTACCAAAGGGACGTTTAAGGTAGTAGCCATTCTTTCTGCAACCTGGAACATATATTCTACAAGGAGAGGAAGAAGATGATGCACCCCCATTCTTGTGTGGAAAAGTTTGAACATCTGGATCTGGATCTATAGTCAAAGGTTCAATAAGCTCTTCTATACTCTACTTCAGACAATGTGCTTGAGACAAATCTCTTGGTCCCTAGCAAGTGTAACAGTTCTAGTGCAGGACATTTCCCTTGAACCCTTTTGGGAGAAGGTTTCCTTTGTGGCTGCCTTTCTTCAGCCCTTTTACATGCAGGATAATATCTATAGGGAAGGCCAATATGGCCACATTGCCCATGGTGGTACCTTCCAGTTCTGCCAGTATCCAGTAGGGAATTCCCTATGATAACCTGTAGTGAGGGAAGGTAATCTCATGGTCTGAAAGGCTGGGACCAAGAGTCTACGTAATACTCTCCAGGAGGAATAGGGCAAGGAAAGGTATTAGTTCAGGGTGAAGATTATCTATATAGAGCAATAAGAGGGCTAAAGACCTTCCACCAAGCTTCCATACACATATACACCTGAGGAAGGAAAAGTGACAGGGTAAGAAGCATGCCTCTTGAACCATGGCTTATCTGTAATGTTAACATATCAGAACCAAGGACCTGTACAGGGTACTAAAATCCTTAATCAAAAAAGAACTCAAAACTAACTAAACTAAAGAAGGTGACGGCACAGGGAACGATCCATTCCAATGAATCTGGACTGAAGAACCTAAAAGGGGGTTCCTAGTTCACCTGCTATCACAGTTGGAAGGAACTGAGGCAGTTGGCATGCCTCACCTTCCTTTGTAGCTCCCACCCTCCAAATGCCCAGAGTCATGAGAAGAGAGGCAGAGTGCACAGCAGCATTCCAGCAGACAGTGCTACTAGAAGGTTCCCTCAGTCCAAGCCACAGTGTTGGCACATCTCAAGAGTATGAATGTGCAGAGGCCACTTGAAAAAGAAAAAAAACAGTTACTCACCTTCTCGTAATTGTTGTTCTTTAAGATGTGTTGTTCATGTCCATTCCAATCAGGTGTGTGCATGCATACGTGCATGGTGGCCAGAAGATTTTTTGCATAGCATCATCCATCGGGTTGGTCTGGGTGCCTCCTGGAGTCGCACCTTCATGGCGCTCAATATAGAGCCCTCTCGACCCGCCACTCCTTTAGTTCCTTCTTGCTGGCTACTCCGACAGAGGGGAAGGAGGGTGGGTATTGGAATGGACATGAACAACACATCTCGAAGAACAACAGTTACGAGAATATGAGTAACCGTTTTTTCTTCTTTGAGTGCTTGTGCATGTCCATTCCAATCAGGTAACTCCCAAGCCCAAGTTCAGGAGGCAGGGTCAGAGTTGTCCACTGATTGGATTACTGCTCGTCCGAAGGCCGCATCATCTCTGGCTTGGCTGGGTAATCGCATAATGTGTGGTGAAAGTGAGTATGGAGGACCACGTCGCCATTCTGCAGATTTCCTGGGTGGGAACCTGAGCCAGGAACGCCGTAGATGAAGCCTGCGCTCTGGTGGAGTGTGCAGTAATCGGAGGTGCAGAAACACCTGCCAGGCTGTAGCACTTACAAAACAGGACGCTATTCATGATGAGATGCACTGGTATGACACAGGTTGACCTTTCATCCTGTCCGCCACTGCCACAAATAACTGGACCGATTTTCTGAATGGTTTTGTTCTTTCAATGTAAAAGGCCAGTGCCCTGTGGACATCCAGAAAGTGGAGTCTCTGCTCCCTGCTGCTGCATTGTGGCTTAGGGTACAATACTGGGAGAAAGATGTCCTGGTTGATGTGAAACTACGACACAACCTTCGGGAGGAAAGCAGAATGAGGCCTGAGCTGAACCTTGTCCTTATAGGACACGATGTAGGGAGGGTCTGATGTTAGGGCTCTGAGTTCAGACACCCTCCTGGCTGAGGTTATTGCTACCATGACCACCACCTTGTAAGAGAGGTAGAGCAGGGAGCATATTGCTAACAGTTCAAAGGGCCCCCGCCCCATGAGCCTAGAAAGGACCAAGTTGAGGTCCCAGGCAGGGATAGGCTGATGGACATTAGGGTATAGCCTGTCAAGCCCTTTTAGGAATCAGCTGACCATGGTGCTAGCAAAACACAGAGCGGCCCTGCGCGCCTAGGTGGAAGGCCGAGATGGCGGCTAATTGCACCCTTATCAAAGACAACGTAAAGGGATTCCTACTGCTAAGGAGGACCTGTCTAACCTGGTCTGAACAGGAAAGCTCCAACAGATTTAACCATGAAGCTTCCACGCCTTGAGATGAAGGAACTGGAGGTTCAGGTGTTGGAGATGTCCATGATCTTGTGTGAGAAGCTCCGGGAAGAGCGGCAAGGTAATTGGGGCTCCCACAGAACATCTAGGAGAGATGTGTACCAGTGCTGACGTGGCCAGGGTAGTGCTATCAGTATGACCTGAGCTCGATCTCTGCGGATCTTGAGAAGCACCTTGTGAATGAGTGGTCTGGATGGAAAGACGTGTAAGAGACAACCTCCACAATGGAGGAGGAACAAATCTGCACTGGAGCCCGGGCTGTGATTCTGGAAGGAGCAGAAAAGCTGGCACGTCCTGTTGCATCGCGTGGCAAAAAGGCCTACCTGGGGAAAACTCCACCTCTGGAAGACTGAAATTGTGATGTCCGGGTAAAGGGACCACTCGTGGCTGTGAAACGACCTGCTGAGGTGGTCCGACAGCGTGTTCTGTATCCCGGAGAGGTATGACGCCTGCAGGAGTATTGAATGTTCTACACAGAAGGACCAAAGCATGAGGGATTCCTGGCATGGGGAGAGGAGTGTGCACCCCCGAGGCGCACTGCTCTCAGCTCTCTGACATTGATGTGGAGACCCAGATCTGCTTGAGACCAGAGGCCTGGAGTCTTGTGGTCTCCCAGATGAGCTCCCCAGCCCAAGTCAGATGCATCCGTCACCGGTGACAGAGATGGCTGTGGGGTGATAAAGGGAACCCTTGAGCACACCTCCTGAGCATCAATCCCATAGGAGAGAGTCGAGGACCGGGCGAGGCAGGGACACGATCCTCTCCAAGTTGTCCTGGGCTGGGCAATACACTGATGCAAGCCACAACTGAAGCGGTCGAAGCCTGAGTCTGGCATGCTGCACCACGTAGGTACGTACAGGCAGCCATGTGTCTGAATAGTTTCAGGCAGTTCCTTGCTGTAGTGGTGGGGAACTGAGGCCTTGAATTATATCGTTCAGGGCCTGAAACCTTGCCTCCGGCAGGTATGCCCTGGCTTGGGTCGAGTCCAGTACTGCCCCTATGAACTCTATCTTCTGGACAGAAGACAGAGTGAATTTTGCTTCGTTTAGAAGTAGACCCAGGCTACTTCTGATCAATCTGACCTGAGCTTTCAGTTGGGTCCTGAAGTGGCCTTTGATCAGCCAGTTGTTGAGTTACGGAAATACCTGTACCTGATGCCTTCGCAATAACGCGACGACTGCCATGCACTTGGTGAAGACTTGAGGTGCAGCTGACAGGCTGAACAGGACGACGGTAAATTGGTAGTGAGTACTGTTGACCACAAATCTGAGGTACTTCCTGTGGGGCTGAGAGATTGCGATATGAAAATGTGTGTCCTTCAAGTCGAGGGCAGCATATCAGTCTGCTGGACCTAGCGAGGGGATGATGGAGGCTCACAAGACCATGCAGAACCAGAGTTTCTTCACGAACTTGTTGCATTCTCACAGGTCCAGGAGAGGCCTGAGGCCGCCTTTGGCTTTAGGTATTAGGAATACTAGGAATAAAAGCCCTCGCCCTGTGTCCTTGAGCAACCTTCTCCACTGCCCCTAGTGCTGGAGCAACTGAACCTCCTGGAGCAGCTTGTGAGAAGGGTCCCTGAAGAGGGACGGGGAAGGAGGGTGGAAAGGCGGGAGGAAACAGAATTGGATGGAGTATCCCTTCTCTACCATACAGAGCACCCAGCGATCCGAAGTGATATGGGACCATGCATGGTAGAAAGGGGACAGTCGGGAGGAAAAGGTAAGGCGGGCTAGATCCAGTCCCTGATCTGGTGGGCCATCCTCGACCGCACCTTCAAAAGGCCATTTTAGGGCCAGAAGGCGGTTTGGGTGGGCCAGAGCCCTAGCCTGAAGATGGATGTTGTTTCCTCCTGCCACTCCTGTTCCTCCTCTGAGAACCATCCTAGCGGTTGGAATCTTGGAGGAGGTTGCGGTCTGAAGTGTCTCCGCTGTGTGGCGGGAGTGTTCAGGCCCAAAGACTTGAGGGTGGCCCATGAGTCTTTCAGACCGTGTAGCCTCTTGTCTATCTTCTCAGACAAAAGCATCAGACCCTCAAATGAGAGGTCCTAAATAGTTTGCTGGACCTCATAAGGGAGCCCCGAGACTTGAAGCCAGGAGCCCCTTCTCATGCCCACCGCAGTAGCCATGACCCTAGTGGTGGCATCTGCACCATCCAACACAGCCTGGAGGGAAGCCCAGGAGACTAGCTTCCCCTCCTCCACCAAGGCCGAGAACTCGGCTCAGGAGTCTGAAGGGAGGAGCTCCATAAATTTGGCCATCGCTGCACAGGTGTTACAAGAGTACCTACTGAGGATGGCCTGCTGGTTCGAAATACGAAGAGGCAGAACCCCTGTAGAATAGACCTCTCCCCCGACAAGGTCTAGTCGCTTAGCCTCCCTGTTTTTTAGGGAGGGTCCTTAGAAACCCTGCCTCTCACACTGGTTAGCAGCGTCCACAACAAGAAAGTCAGGAGGTGGGTGGGAATACAAATGTTCATACCCTTTGGAGGGCACAAGATAGCACCTCTCGTTGTGCTTGGCAGTGGGTGGCAAGGTAACTGGGATCTGCCACAGGGTCTTGGTGGTGTCCACAATGGTTTTAATGAATGGAAGGGCAATACGGGAAAGTCCTGAGGGGGCTAGCATATCCACCATGGGATCACCCTCCTCAACTACCTCCTCGGCCTTAATGCCCAGACCCTGAGCAGCCCTTTGTAGGAACTGATGCAGCAGCACCCTGTTGTCCTCAAGTGTTGGGGCTACGGCTGTGCCCCCCAATGCCTTGTCTGGCGACGATGAGGCGGAAACACTTATAAGAAGCGGAGGTCAGTGTCTAGGTCAGTGCCGGCAATGGCGCCACAGCCGGAGGTGTTGGCGTGTGGGCAAGTGCGGAGGCAAGCTGTGCGGTTGATGGCAGGACGAAGGTGATTGGGGCCACAGAAGACGCAGTGGAGCAGTGCCCTTGATTCCCTCCCTTGCTTTTGTGAAAGGCCGAGGGGGTCCAGAATGGCTAATGTAATGGATTCTGCCACTGCAATGGCCATGTTTGGGGCTCTCTCCTGTCTCTCCCTGACCTCGATCTTTGCCTCCTACTCCTCCTAGATTGGTAGGAGTCAGACTCTGACTCCAAGGTCTCTGAGACTGAAGACCATGGAGGAGCCGAGTCTCGGTGCCTTGAGCGTCGAGAGCTCAGGGAGTGAGTAGGTTCTCTGTCTCAGTGCCGAAGGACATTGAGAGGGGGAGTGCCTGGACATCATTGCTGGCTTCTCTCTTGACTGCACCTGGGGGCGGGGTGGGACCGCCAATGCTGAAGATTCCTCCCTCCTCGAGGGCGAGAACAGTGCCATAAGGTGCAGCAGCTTCGAAAGCTTCTGGCATCGAAGGGAGCTATAGCTGCTGGCCCATAGGGACCGGTGACCATAATAAGGAGTCGATGCGGCCCCAGTAGGGGATCCGGAGTTGTGGCCCGCCAGGGATCTCACTTCTCTGGATTTAGCCGGAGGTGACCGACTGTCCGGCTTCTTTTTCTTCTGAGGCACTGGAGAGTGGAATTGGTGCCTGCTCTCTGCCGGGCCTCAGGAGGTGCCGTGCCTGTGCCGAGCGTCCTGGGATGAGTCTTTTCTCAGCGCCAAGCTTGAGGACGGTGCTGGGGTGCTCCCCATCGAGGAGAATGTGTTAGGAGCCGGGTCCCCTGAGCCCGGGTCCAAATAGGGGCATACAGCTTCCTTCATGGGGATCACTTTAAGCCGCTGTTCCCTTTCTTTAAGAGTTCTAGGGCGGAACTCATGGCAGATCTTACGGTGATCCTTTTGGTGACCCTCCCCTAGACAACATAAGCACGAGGAGTGTGGATTGTGCTTCGTGCAGGCCACACAGTTTTTAAACCCCAGGAACTGCGGCATACCACAGCTCCGGGGAGTCAAAATGGAGGGGAACCTCCAACAACTCTAATTACTAACAACTAAGGTAAACTATATACAAAGAACTGTACAACGTGCTTGCTAAGCAAGGACTATGGCAAGTTCCAGCCAACCATCACTGGCGGTAAGAAGGAACTGAAGGGATGGCGGGTCGACAGGGCTTTATATTGAGCGCCATGAAGGCGCGACTCCATGGGGCGCCCAGACCGACCCGACGGATGCCGCTATGAAAAAAATTACTAATTACTAGTTACTAAAGAACTGTAGAATGTGCTTGCTAAGCAAGGACTATGGGACGTTCCAGCCAACCATCACTGGTGGTAAGAAGGAACTGAAGGGGTGGCGGGTCAGCAGGGCTCTATACTGAGCGCCATGAAGGCGTGACTCCAGGGGGCGTCCAGACCGATCAAACAGATGCTGCTATGGGAAGAATCTTCTGGCCACCGTGAACATGCGCGTGCACACACACACACACCCTCCCCCTCCCCCCCGCCCGCTTGGAATGGACATGAACAAGCACTCAAAGAAGAATTAGGCATTACATTGTACCCTGAAGATCACTATATTAGGAATCTGTTGGGCTACCAAAGGCAATGGATAGTCTGTATAATTATTTACATTTTAGGGCAATATGCAATTTAAAACAATTTCTGCTCTGCAATTGGACATACAAGCCTTTGTAAACTAGAAATAAGGCACAGGATTTAGAGTTCCTAATAAAGTATTTTAAATAAACAAACAGAAAATAGAACATAAAAAAGCATTATTTTAAGTTCTATGGGTAGTATGTTGGATACATCAGTAAAGATACAAACAAGTTACTACTGCAATAACTGAGGAAAAGATGAGGAAAAACTGTTATACAGTAAAAAAAAGTCAAAAGTTAAATAAAACATTCAGCATGAAACTAGCAATTACTAAAAATTAAAGCCCTTAACAAATCCCTTCAAGCCTCTACATACTCCATCCTGTTTGTCTTTGATTTAATTTTCATTTTACTTCCTTATTTGATCTTTATGCTTTTTACCAAATACCTTGCTTTATTGATCCCTACACTTAGTTTTTGCTTTCTTGACTTTGTACCTTCTCTTATGTTACCATTTACACTTGGAAAAAATTTTCACTTTCTTTCCAATAAACACCATCCTTCTATTTAGTAATCTCCTCAAAACTCCCTTCAGGACTTAATCATTCCTGGTTATCCATAACAATCTCTCCTCACTCTCCCCTTCTTTCCCTGATCCCTACAGCTTTTCCACATTTAGACACTTACGAGTATCACTTGGCTGGGACAATCTTTTAAAACATTTTTAAATTTAGCCTCTCTTCTGGGGCTATTCCTTTTCATACCAGATATTATTTATTCCAATCAACTTTTTTTTTTAAATTGTTTTAGCCACACATTAAGTACAGAATAGACAAACTTTGAATTACAAAGCTAAAACTACAACGATTTCTTTTGCTTGCTGTTCTTCTTGCTACTCACTTCTCCCTCTCAAAAATCTCATAATGGACATATAACCCCGTAACTCACATAGTTAAACAATTTACTAGTATTTGGGGATTAAGAAACTAAGAAGAGATTCATATTGATTAATTTGGGGAACAATAAGAGTAGGTTTAATATGAACTTCTCTGTGCTCCAAATTGTTCTTCACTTCTCTATTATTCAGGTTAATAGTAACTGAAAAGAACAATTAAGTGAAGCAATAAATAAAGAATTTCATACAAAGGTAATTGTGTTCCTATTTCTTTTACCCCATTTGTAAACTGTATCTTTAAAAAACTGGTCCAATATCAGATTACATTAGTACCATAAAAACAAATTGTTTAAGCAGCAGTGAAAACATTCACTTACCCTGCAACAGTTCAGCTCCTCTGCTGTCAATATGATTGTTCCACATTTCTTCCCTGGAATTCCTCTGAAAACAAACAGCAAATATATACCTTAGAATGATTTAATACCATTTAGCGAAAACTTCCCATGCCAGCAGCCAAAATTCCACATACATGATTTTAAGTATCTTATCATAAAGGAAGCCCTAAATAGTTTGTATTTCATGGCTAGGTGGTATAAAGCCATAAATTAATATCCTCCATGAGACAGGCTACAGCTAACTCAAGCTGAACATTAGAATGTGGTCAGACTGCTGAAAGAGGACTTGGTCTTCTTGTATTTTAAATAGTATAATTGGTATCTTGAAACACAAGTGTTTGTCCCCAACTGTGCTGTGCAAGGATTGGGATTAAAGACAATGAATAGGGCTCAAAGAAAGTGAGAGAGTATCTTAGGAATGTGGTAAATGGAATGTTATTTATTTGATAAAATAATTAGTTTAGAGCTACAAATTAGAGAAGAGATAGCAAAAATCTTCATATGGGATAGGATGGTCATTTCAACTCTTCCACCAGGTGTGCTAAAAAAAAAGCTGCTGAGAAGTTGGAAAAAAATACAATTTAACAGTTCTTAAAAAGGTATACTGTTTCTTGAGGAATTTGTTCGAACAAAATTCCAAAAACAATTTGGAAGATAATGAAACGCCTTTATTTTGTGATGTCTTACTACAAAGTGTTTAGTTATGTATAATTGCTACCATTATGTTAGCAGCACTAGCTATAAAATAACTTTTAATGCAACAAACTAAAAAATTAGCAAGAGAGAAAATAACTAGGGCTGTCATGTGATTAATCATGCCATTAAACAATAACAGAAGACCATTTATTTAAATATTTTTGGATGTTTTTACATTCAAATATATTGATTTCAATTACAACACAGAATACAAAATGTACAGTGCTCACTTGTTATAAATATTTTCACTGTAAAAAACAATAGTATATTACAATTAACCTAATACAAGTACTGTAGTGCAATCTCTATCATGAAAGTTGAACTTACAAATATATAATTATGTACAAAAACCAAACTGCATTCAAAAACAAAACAATGTAAAAAACTTTAGAGCCTGCAAGTCCACTCAGTCCTACTTCTTTGTTCAGCCAATCACTCAGACAAACAAGTTTGTTTACATTTGCAGGAGATAATGCTGCCTGCTTCTAGTTTACAATGTTACCTGAAAGTGAGAACAGCTGTTCGCATGACACTGTTGTAGCCGGCGTCACAAGATATTTACATGCCAGATGCACTAAAGATTCATATGTCCCTTCATGCTTCAACCACCATTCTAGTTGCATCCATGCAGATGACGAGTTCTGTTCAATAATGATCCAAAGCAGTGCAGACCAACATATGCTCTTTTTCATAATCTGAGTCAGATGCCACCGGCAGATGATTGATTTTCTTTTTTTGGTGGTTCAGGTTCTATATAGTTTCCACAATGGAGTGTTGCTCTTTTAAAACTTATGAAAGCATGCTCCACATCTCATCCCTCTCAGATTTTGGAAGGCACTACAGCTTTTTAAACCTACGGTCGAGTGCAATAGCTATTTTTAGAAATCTCACATTGGTACCTTCTTTGCATTTTCTCAAATCTGCAGTGAAAATTTTCTTAAAACAAACATGTTCTGGGTCATCATCCAAGACTGCTAAAACATGAAATATATGGCAGAATGTGGGTAAAACAGAACAGGAGACATAATTCTCCCCCACAGAGTTGAGTCACAAATTTAATTAAACGCATTAATTTTTTTCATGAGCATCATCAGCATGGAAGCATGTCCTCCGGAATGATGGCCGAAGCATGTAGGGGGCATTCAAATGTTAGCATGTCTGGTAGGTAAACACCTTGCAATGCCGACTACAAAACTTGTTTCTCTGAGTGACTGGCTGAACAAGAAGTAAGACTGAGTGGACTTGTAGGCTCTAAAGTTTTACATTATTTTGTTTTTGAGTGCAGTTATGTAACAAAAAAAAAATCTACATTTGTAAGTTGCACTTTCACAATAAAGAGATTGAACTACAGTACTTGTATGAGTTGAATTGAAAAATACTATTTTGTTTACCATTTTTACAGTGCAAATATTTGTAATAAAAATAATATAAAGTAAGCACTGTACACTTCGTATTCTGTGTTGTAATTGAAATCAATATATTTGAAAATGTAGAAAACATCCACAAATATGAATAATTTTCAATTGGTATCCTATTATTTAACAGTACGATTAAAACTACAATTAATCGGGATTAATTTTTTTAGTTAATCGTGCGAGTTAACTGCGATTAATCGACAGCCCTAGAAATAATATATTGTTTTTATGGGGGAAAGGTACAGTATAGATTCTTATACCAGAGACCTATGTTAATTAAGAATATAAAGGACAGACATCTTGTTTGACAGTAGCCAGTGCCAAAGGTAGGTGTAAATACTCAGCATTCACTTATTTGCACAATATTATCCCATATATGGGTAATTTCTTTCCGACTCCTGCCTGTGATCAATTTATACCATAAAACATGAGCCTTAATAGTCACTATTGTAATGTTATCCAAGCCAATAAGTCTCAAGCCTTGTGGTGCAGAGAGAGAAGATGTGTCCAAAAGTGCATTGAGTTACTAAGTCTCACCCAGACACAGAAGGCAATGGATGTGGGTATCAATCTCTGATATGATCGCCACACCTCTTGAAGCCCTTATGGTGCCAAAAGGACAAGTAAATTATCGTACACTACTCTATGCAAACCACTTACAATAAGATCTTAAGATAGATCTAAGGAAAGACCTAGTCTTGAAGACACAAATAAAAGTCTCATTTGCTCTTTGCAGTGGTGGCAGAGGAAATGAAGCAGCTGGAAGGTAAATTCTCTTCCTAGAGCACAGCAATGACATCACCTTTGCATGGGAACTGTCATGCATTTCCAATTGATACAAAGCTTTTCAAGGTAGTTCTGTAGATTGAATATAGTGCTTGTGATGTCAATTAATTGGAATACCCCTATAATTCGCCATTTTATGGAAAAGGTAATTTAGAAATGTCTTACAATGTTAAACTTTGACTGGAAACAGTTTTCATAACCCTCTCCTGTAAAATCAAGCTCTCCAGGCAGTCTGAGTCTAACTAAACAGGTTTTGAAGGAAAGGAAATTTTTTAAAAAGTAATCCTTGAAATACACACAGACCTTAAAATGTCTTTTCATACCATGACAATATTTTAGGCTTGATATTTCAATATTTTTTAATAGGACAAGAAGTTCTTTATTCTAATGAAAAATTGGAAATCTGCCCTTTCTGGTGCATCACACAGTAATCAATTCTAGCCGTATTGGCTCAAGGATGCATCTGATCTTAAATTTGTAATCAATCTGAGGCTGAAAATTGCCCATCCTGGGCTGTATATCACTGTACTGTGGAGTGTGGATTCCACATTTGAGGGAAAAGGAAAAATTCTCTCTGGCACAGGAAAAACACACACACACACACACACTTACTTTTAGTTATATAATTGTACCAGTTTAAAAAACATTAATATAAAAATGTTTTAGTCAAAATTAATTAGCTCTTTGTAAAGTCACAAATTATTTCCCGCCTCAGAATTTTCATCAATCAAGTTAATTCTCTCTAAAATGATTATTTTTTACTATTTTTTAATAAATTTGTCACATCATAAACAAAGTCTGAATTAAAATTAAGGATTTGTTCATAGATTTTTAACTCTAGTTATCAATAAATCAAATTCCTTTTAAAAAAAGTCATCCTAATGAAATCAGATTTTTTTAAACTACCAAAAGTAGAACAAAAATGACATGTTTATCTAAATTAATTAAGGGAAGCTAAAACAAGATGCTTATTGTAATGCTATGGAATAATAATCTGATATATTGATTTTTACACTAGAGCAGCAATTTCATACAACAATCTCTTACTGTATATATTTACTATCATATCTAATAAGTAGTAAAGGGCTCTGATCCTTGGAATATATCTTGCAGGATTCTCACTCCTGGGTTTCAGCATCTAAGTCTGATATAGGTTAAACTGACTGAAAGTAC
The DNA here is from genome assembly GCF_020497125.1 of Mauremys mutica. Classification (NCBI taxonomy): domain Eukaryota; kingdom Metazoa; phylum Chordata; order Testudines; family Geoemydidae; genus Mauremys; species Mauremys mutica. The sequence goes on along the minus strand of NC_059072.1, from coordinate 31,154,017 downwards.
TATCGTCTCTTAAGGGTGTGAGCCAACCTCTCCTCCACACACTTCTTACCTGCACCTACAGCTACTAGCTTAAATGTTACAATTAGTTTGTGACTGACCTCCCTCAAATTAAGCCAATCACCATCTATTTGGAAAATCAGGCCTCAAAAGCAAAAAATAATAAACTCAGTACATGCACATACATAACCTAATCAGTAACAAACACACACTACACTCCAAACTTTGAGGGGTGATGGGAGAGTGAGAATCTTGCAAGATGATATCTCTAATAAAACAGAATGGAATCTAAGTAGTTTTCTGTCCTCTGAAGATATCTGTGCAGAATTCTTACTCCTGGAAAGCAATGAGCTCAAGGATGTCCAAAGGAAAACATTATATAGTAACTATTAAAACGGTTGAAAGAACAAAGACAAATACCATCAAGGAACAAGGTTTTTGTTCTTTTCTTTATTTATTAAATAAAAGAGGTAAAAATTACCTCCCAAACACATCAGCCTTCACCAACAAAAAGCTGGGAAGATGCAGAACATGACCCAAGAACCAGAAAAATCATTCTAAAAATCTTATCAACCCAATGGAGGGACATGCCAAAGAAACAAAAATTCCAGAAAGTGGGAGTGACTAGACTCTCATGCCTTGGAAACAGAACTACAGAATTGCAAGATCAAAGCAGAAATACTCTGTATGGTATTCAAGCATGGTTAGAGAACTGGTGCACTCTCCCTTTAACACAAGCACGGGGAATGACTCTCTTGTACTGGCCACCTCTGAGACAGAAAGCAAGAGCAAGACAGCAGGTATGCCAACACAATGAGCTAGGCTGCTAAGGCCAGAATATAAATTTGTATATAAATGCTCTTGTAAATAAACCCTGTTTAGTCTACCCTATCCTGTGCGGACCTCCATTCCGGTGAGCAGTCTGAGTGAAGACAGTACAGAGTCTTTAGAGATGGAGTACAAGCAGTACTGTCTAGTAGAGCTGGACAGATAACTGATTTTTCAGATTTGCCCACAAACTTAAAAAAACAACCAGAAAAAATATTTTCTGTTCTGAAAATGTTCGGAATTTGTCAGCAAATTGCAAGTCTGTTTCAGGCCAACAAATGTGTGTGTGTAGCCCAGTGGTTAGGGCACTTCCTGGGATGTGGGAGACCCAGGTTTGAATCTCCTCTCTTTAACAGGGACTTGAAACTCAGGTCCATTAGATCTTCCCCCTGCCAGGTGGGCATCTTAACCATCAGACTACAGGCTATTTTGCTCAGTCTCTCCTGGTGAAACTGTTCACTGGACCAGAGAGAAGTAGTAGTTACTCACCTTGTGCAGTAATGATGGTTCTTCGAGATGTGTGTCCCTGTGGGTTCTCCACTCTAGGTTTCAGTGCGTCCCTGCGCTGGAGATTTCTTGCAGTAGTACTCAGTCAGGAGAAGGGCACGCACAGGAGTCATCTCGTGCGGCCGTTGGAACCTCCTGTAGTGCGCACACCCCCGACCATCCCCTCTGTTCCTTCTCTACCGCAGAGCTCGGCTGTGTGAACTCCAAAGTAGAGGGCAGGAAGGTGGGTAGTGGAGCACCCACAGGGGGACACATCTCGAAGAACCATCATTACTGCACAAGGTGAGTAACAACTTCTTCTGTGAGTGGTGTCCCTGTGGGTGCTCCACTCTAGGTGCTTGTAGAGCAGTACCCTACTAGGAGTGGTAGGGGTTCAGAGTTATGTATGTGTGTGATGAGAGCACTGTGAGGTCAACGACAGAGTCTGAGACAAGGCCTTGGGTGATAGCATAATGCTTTGCAAAAGTGTGCTCCGATGTCCAAGTTGCAGCTCTACAAATATTTATTAAGGGGACATTGTTCAAGAATGCAATCAATGTCACCATGGCTCGCGTTGAGTGGGATCTGATGCCCATGGGGGGTTCTTTGCGATGTAGCAAGTTTGAATACAGTTAGAGACCCATTTGGAGAGTCTCTGGGTAGATATTGTAGAGCCCTTGGAGCGCTCTACTGTAAAGACGAATAGTCTTGGTGACTTGCAAAATGGTTTAGTTCTGTCCAAATAGAAGGCTACAGCCTGTCTGACATCAAACATGTGCAACGTTGCTTCTCGAGAGTCATTACGTAGCTTGAGATAGAAGGCAGGTAAGTGTATGGTTTGGTTAATATGAAAATTTGTAGCCACTTTAGGCAAGAATTTTGGGTGAGGATGCAACATGATTGTGTTTTTGGTAAATACAGTGTACGGTGGTTCAGCCATCAATGCTCCTATTTCGCTGACATCTTGCAGACGTGATTGCCACTAGGAATCTGAAGACTTGCATCTGAAGAAGTGGGTATTCACCCACGAAAGCTCATGCTGCAAAACGTCTGTTAGTCTATAAGGTGCCACAGGACTCTTTGCTGCTTCCACTAGGAATGTGACTTTCATTGACATATGTAGGAGCGAGCAGGTTGCTTAGAGGTTGGCGTACTTCTGGGTACATGTTCTGTATATCTGCTAGAAAGCTCCATGTAATCAGGTGAGCGAATATTGAAGCCCCTTCTATCTTCGTGGAGGGCCGTGATGGCAGCCAGGTGTACTTTAATAGAACTTATGGCTGACCCTGTTCCTTCAGTTCTAGTAGGTAGTCTAGGATCATAGATAGAGGCGCCATTGTCGTGTCCAGCTGTTTTTGCTGACACCAAAGGGAGAATCTTCTCCACTTGTGGCATTAAGTATTTCTAGTGGTGAGGCGACAGCTATTTAGTAAGACCTGTTTTACTTTTTCCAAACAGTTCAATTCCCATGTTGGAACCAGAGAGGAGCCACGCTTTCAGATGGAATTTCACTGGGTCTTGATGGAGCGTCAGGCCCTTGTTCTGAACAGGAGATCTGTCTAGAAAGGCAGCAGTTGTGGGGCACAGAGGTAGGGAAACCAAGTCTGTCTGGGCCACGTGGGAACAATGAGAATGATGTATGCTCTGAGTCGTATCTCGCGGATGACACTTGGGATCAGTGGTATCAGCGGAAAGGCGTACATGAGTGACATTCCACGGGATGAGGAAGGCATCTCCTAACGATCCTGGTGCCAGGCCTGCCCTGGAGCAAAATAGTGGACTGTCATAGGTCTCACCCCCACTTAGAGCTGTTGGGTTCCAAAATGGGGACCTGCCTTGGTTTCCCTCTAAACTAAAATCCTAGTTTAGATCTGGTAAAAGCTGCCACCACCCAATAAGGTACGTGTATTGGGACACAGTCCTTCCCCAAAATCCTTGGGGATCCCAAGAGCCCCAAATCCATGGAGTTCTTACACCCAGGAGAAATAAACCATTCCCCCCTGCTTCCTCCCCCCTCCCTTTTCCTAGGAGAGATACCGGGATCCAACTACAGAGGGATGCCTCCCTCCGCCCCTTTCCCTGAGAATCCACCCAAGGAAAGATCAACCAAAGTTCTTAACAGAAAAGATTTATTAAAGAATAAAAAGAAAGTAACTTGTCTCTGTAATCCAAGATGGAACAATACACAGGGTCTAAACTTATTAATCTCTGGAGAGAATCCCCCCTCCTTTCTTTCTCAGTAAAAGCAAAGTAACAGCAAACAGGAATAAAGAATTTCCTTCAGCAAACACACAATTGCAAATGTAGAAATCAAATTATAAGACTAATCCGCCTTTCTAATTAATACTCACTATTGAATAGTAGGAACTACTCCAGGAGAACTTGGAGACATGTCTGGCCTCTCTTAGATCCAAAAAGAGAACGAACACTTACACAAAGAACACAGACAAAGGCTTCCCTCCACAGAGATTTGAAATTATCTTGTCTCTGATTGGTCCTCTGGTCAGGTGGTCATCAGGTACTGCATGTTAACCCTTTACAGGTAAAAGAGACCTTAACCCTTAACTATCTGTTTATGACATGGACATTTGTGATTTGTCGCTGAGGTGAAAAGGTCAATTACTGGGTGACCCCATTTTTGGAATATCGTGCTGAGAACACTGTCATGGATTTCCCACTCATCTTCCTATGGGAAGTGCCTGCTGAGGTTGTCAGCTGCAGTGTTTTGGCATCCTGGTAGGTATGATGCTGTGATGTTTATATTGTTATGGATGCAGAAGTTCCATAAATTCATGGCTTCTACGCATAGCTAGTGAGATCTGGCTCCTCCTTGGCGATTGATGTAAAACATGCATGCCACATTGTCGGTGAGACTAGAGATTGAGGTTTCTCGTATGAGTGGGAGGAAGTGTTGGCATGCATTGTGTACCACGCGGAGTTCCAGGAGATTGATATGTAGTCGGATTTCCATCACGGACCACTTGCCTTGTAAATTGTGTGACCCAAGTGGGCGCCCCAGCCTATCAGAGAGGCATCTGTTGTAATAGTCACCGATGGGGGGGGGGGTCTTGTTGAAAGAGAATCCCGGAGCATACATTCCCTGGCTGTGTCCACCATTGTAGGGAGAGGATAACCCTTGGTGGCAGTATCGCACATCTGTTGAGAGAGTCTTTGCTGGGTCCATAGACCATGCTCAACCAGTGCTGCAGACAGTGCATATGGAGTCTGGAATACTTTACTACAAAAGTCGTGCTGCCATATGTCCCAGAATCTGAAGGCATGTCCTCACTGAAGTTTGCAGGCTGATGGTCACTGTGGAAATAAGACTGGTCAATGTAGTGAATCCGTGGTTTGGAAATACTGCCTTGGCTTGTATGGAGTCTAGGTCGGCTCCGATAAACTCCAATCGCTGGGTTGGTTCCAGGGTGGATTTCTTTTTGTTTATCTGTAGACCTAGCTGGTGAAACAGGTCTACTGTGGTCTTCAGCATGCCTGCTGTTTCTTGTCAATTGGCACCCTTGAGAAGGAAATCGTCCAAATAGAGAAGATTGTGACTCCTTTGTGTCATAAATGTGCTGCTACTACTGCAAGCGTTTGAGAATACACCAGGAGCGGTGGACAGTCCAAAGGGAAGGACCCTGTATTGGTAGTGGTTGGGTCCTACTGTGAACCGCAGGAACCGTCTGTGGGCAGGATGCATTGTAAATGGAAGTATGCATCTAGGAGGTCAAGGGCTGCAAACCAGTCCCCCTCCGCCCCTCCGTCTAGCGCTGAGATTATTGTGGCCAGCATGACCATTTTGAACCTGTGGTTGCATATGAACCTGTTGAGTTTTCGGAGATCTAAGATTGGTCTCCATCCCCCTCCTTTCTTCTGTGACAGGAAATATCTGGAATTAAAACCCCTCCCTTGGAATTGATGTGGTACTAGTTCTACAGCACCCAGCAGTAGGTGATGGTCTACTTCCTGTTGCAGATGGTGCTCATGAGAGCGGTCTCTGAAGAGGAATGGGGAAGGGAGGAGGGGATGCCTGTGAAAGGAATGGTGTAGCCAGATTGTGTGATCTCCAAAACTCATTGATCTGTGGTTATCACAGCCCAGGCATGGTAAAATGGGCGTAGAACATAAGAACTAGGTCAGACCAAAGGTCCATCCAGCCCAGCATCCTGTCTACCGACAGTGGCCAATGCCAGGTGCCTCAGAGGGAGTGAACCTAATAGGTAATCATCAAGTGATCTCTCTCCTGCCATCCATCTCCACCCTCTGACAAACAGAGGCTAGGGACACCATTCCTTACCCATCCTGGCTAATAGCCATTAATGGACTTAACCTTCATGAATTTATCTAGTTCTCTTTTAAACCCTGTTATAGTCCTAGCCTTCACAACCTCCTCAGGCAAGGAGTTCCACAGGTTGACTGTGCGCGGTGTGAAGAACCACCAAAAGTGTGGAATGAGGTATCTGTTGGTGCTAGAGGTGTGGGGAGGTCGTGCATACCCTCGACCAAGACTTCAAAATTGTGGCTTAGATGCAGATGGATGGGTGGATGAGGCCTAGTTCTGTGGAGCTCGTCACCTCTGAGCCCATTGTTTGGGTCTGTTCTGAGTGAAGTACTGTGGTTGCTGACGGTTAAACGAGGTGTTTCGTGACCTCTGGTATGGTGTAAAGCGAGGACATTTGTCAAACAGTGGGTGTATGCCTAGTGTACGCAGCATAGCTCAGGAGGCCTTCATGGTATAGAGGACGTCGTCTGTTTGAGACTAGAATAGTTTATCCCTATCGAAGGGGAGGTCCTCCACTATTAGTTGTAGTTCTTTTGGAACTCCCGAAGCCTGCAACCATGATGTTCTTCTCATAACCACAGCTGTTGTGGTTATTCAGGCAGCTGCGTCCACTACATCCGTTGAGGCTTGCAGTGTTGTGCGGGCTATTAACTGACCCTCATTGATAATGGCATTGAGTTGAGGACGGTTATGCTCGGGAAGGTCCTCCACGAGCTCTTGTATTTTACTGTAGTTAGAGTAGTTATAATTTGCTAGTAGAGCAGAATAGTTGGTAACTCTAAGCAGAAGGGTGGCTGACGAGTAAACTTTCCACCCAAAAAGAGGTCCAGTTTCTTGTGTTCTTTACCTGGCAGTGAGGAGCAGAAATGAGGCTATTTACTGCACTGATTAGCAGCCTCTACTACCAGAGAGCAGGCTTGAGGGTGTGAAAACAAAAAATCCATGCTTTTGGCTGGAACGAAGTATTTTCTGTCAGCCCTCGTTGGTGGGTGGTGCTGATGCCGGTGTTTGCCATATTACCTTCACATGCTCCATTATAGCCTCATGTATGGGGAGGGCAATCTTGGTCGATGATGCCGGTTGTAAGATTTTTAACAACTTATGGTCTTTCTCCTGCACCTCATGTAAGGCAATTTCTTGGCTGTTTGCTACTCTTTTGAAGAGTTCTTGGAACTGTTTCAAGTCATTTGGTGCTGTAGGGGCAGACGGTGTCACTGCTTCGTCTGGCGCAGAAGATGAGTGTGGGGCAGGTGGTGAATCATCTAGATCTGCCTGTAATAGTAACTCTTCCTCTTCTCTCTCTGTCTTGGGGGGGTGGGGGGGAGGAGGGTCAGAGATTTCTCTGTGTGGTAATGATGGGTGTACTCTGAAACCTCTTGTTGCTGGGGAAAGGGGACCAGAATAGGGGTTCTGATATGTGGGCCAAAGACCCCATTGTGGCCACTGCATGGGCTAAGGTGGTAATGAGTAAGGTCAGTGCAGTGCATACTAGGGCTGTGAATGCACAGAGGGATGAGGCTTAGGCTTCACAGCGTTCCATGTAGGTCTCATCTGTGATGGGATGAACATTGAGAGGAGAAGCAGTTGTCCTGCACGTCTCCTTCATGCATAGTGGCGAGGGAGAGTGGTGCAGGGGATGAAGGATGATACTGTGCTATGTAGTTCGGGGAGTGCTCGGTGCCAAGCAGTGGTGACTGTGGTGCTGAAGAAAAACTGCTATGTCCTCAGTATGCAGAAGTTGTGCTGGTCCTGCCTTGGGGTTGCAGTCAACCGTTGGAGTGTTGACCAGTACCGGGTTTGGTTTGTTAGCCGGCATGAAATCTTGGGCTGGTGCCGGTGGTGACAGCATTGATCGCGGTGCCACTGCCTGTGCTGCACTTGCAGTGGGGTAGTTGGTGCCATGGAGGAGACTTGACATCTCAACTCTGGTGCCGCGCATTGGGGCTCAGCAGGGGTCCGCTGAGGGATGGTGCTGGAGGAGCCCGGTGCCTCGTAAGTGCTCACTCTGGATGAGTGGAGCAGTGAGGGTAAAGACCTCGCTGGGGAAGCTCTCTTTTTCTGAGACACTCTTGCTGGAGAGGTCGAGGTCACTTCTTGAGAGTTTTGGAAGTCAGAGCCTTATCAGAGCTCAGGAATCTCAGTTTATGAGACTCCCCGGAGGACGTCTCTTGTGGAGGTTGGAGGGATTTCTCCAGTAGAAGCATTTTCAAGTGGAGATCCCTGTCACATCTTGCCCTTGTTGTTAATTGGTGCAATGTAAGCATTTCTGGCATATGAGTTTCTCCCAGACAGCGAATGCAGGATGTGTGGCTGTCAGAGACCGGCATCAGTCAGGAGTCACACTTTTTAAATCCTGTTGAGCCCACCATGACTGCAGTTAAGCCTCTCCCGCCTCTCGAGAGATAAGGGTGGGAGTTAATTGTAATGGTAAACTGTAGAAACTGTTCCCAAACGGGGCGTTAAGCAGAGAAAAAGTTGTCTTTTTTTTTTTTTTTTTTTTTAAGAAAAACCCTCTAAGAGGAACTAACGAAACTACGTATAGACTAAGACTAACTAAACAACGTAACTAAGTATAGACTAATAAGAAGTTCCTATGTAACTTTAATACTTTCTGAATGAAAAAAAAAATTACAAGAGCACTGCCATGGAGCTCCGTCTGCAGCCGAGGATGGTTCAGAAGGAACTGAGGGGACGGTCGGGGGTGCATGCGCTACAGGAGGTGCCAATGGCTGCATGAGACAACTCCTGTGTACGCCCTTCCCCGACCAAGTACTGCTGCGAGAAATCTCCGATCTCCGGCACAGGGACGCACCAACACCTACAGTGGAGCACCCACAGGGACACCACTCAAAGAAGAACGATGCTATAACTAGAGACACCATTTAGAGAGGGGGCACCGGACACCCCCCCCCCCAGTTTCATACCAGAGGTCTGCTCATGGTGCACACTGCAGTGCCATGCAGCCAGGTCCCTTTCTCCAGGAGCTGAGGTTCTCCGGTCAGTTTCCTCTGCCATGCTAGTTCACCCACCCTGCCCCATTGTCTGCCTCCACCAATCAGTAACTGAGCCTATACCAAGTAACACTCCTCCTAACCAAATAGTTTTGAGGCAGTGAGCAGGGCCTCTGGGGGTGGGGCACACAAAGAGGAGGTCAGTCAGAGTGGGAGGGGGAGTATAGGGTACCCAGTGGGGGTGGTGAGAGCAAAAGGTACCCTGTGGTGGGGGTGAGTAGGCAGGGAGGAGCACAGGGGCCCCCACTGGTGGTGGTGGGAGCATAGGATACCCCATTGGGGGGAGAAGCAGAGGACCCCCAGTGCTGGGGGGGAGAAGAGGGAGCACAGGGTCCCCCCCCCTTGGTAGCAGTGGGAAGGAGAGGGAGAACACTGGGCAGGAGGAGGGGGTGTTTGAACCTGGGGGGCCAGAGGGGTGGAGGGCTAGGAGCAGCTAAGTGGGTCTTGGGGTCCATTTGCCCTCAACGAAGCAGGAAGCACCCTCACCTATCCCTGGTCCAGAAAAAATGGTTACCTACCTCTCGTAACTGTTGTTCTTCAAGATGTGTTACCCATGTCCATTCCAAGTAGGTGCACAATCAACGGAAGGTTTTTCCCCTAGCAGTACCTGTAGGGTTGGCTCAGGCGCCCCCTGGAGTCTCGCCTTCATGACGCCATGTATACGGCCCTGCCCTGATGACCTGCCGCCTCTCCAGTTCCTTCTTGACGGATTACTCTGACGATGAAGCCAGGCGGGTCTTGGAATGGACATGAGCAACACATCTCGAAGAACAATGGTTATGAGAGGTAAGTAACTTTTTTCTTCTTCAAATGCTTGCTCATGTCTATTCCAAGTAGGTGACTCCCACGCCTTACCTAGGAGGCGGGGTTGGAGTTTATGGAATTGCTGAATGAAGCACCGCTTTGCCGAATGCTGTATCGTTCCTGGCATGCTGGGTAATGGCATAACGAGAAGTAAAAGTGTGGACCGAGGACCACGTTGCCGTTCTACAGATCTTCTATATCGGGATCTGGGCCAGGAAAGTCGCCAAGGAAACCTAAGCCCTAGTGGAATGAGCCTTCAGCATGGGGGCAGGTATGTTTGCCAGATCGCAGCATGCTTGCATCATCCATGATATCATCCTTTGGGAGGACACTGGGAGGCCCTTCATCCTGTCCACCACAACAAACAGCTGGTTCAAGTTATGAAACAGCTTTGTTCGCTCAATATAAAAAGCCAAACGTCCAGGAAGTCGAGCCTCTGCTCCTGGCTGTTAGGGGAGGCTTTGAGGAAAAAAACTGGGAGAAAGATGTCTTGGTTTGCATGAAAACGCAAGACGACCTTACGGAGAAAGGCAAGGTGCAGCCGAAGTTGCATCTTATCCTTGTAAAAGATGATATACAGAGGGTCAGATGTGAGGGCACTGAGCTTGGTTGCCCTGCTAGCTGAAGTTATTGTGACCAGGAAAGCTACCTTCCATGATCGATAGAGCAGTGAGCATGTCGCTAATGCCTCGAATGGAGGCCTTGAAAACACCAGTTTAAGGTCCCAAGCCGGCTCGGTTGCCCATCCTGTGGATACAGCCTATCCAGTCCTTTAAGAAAACGCCGCACCATCAGGTTAGCAAAGACCGAGTGGCCTGCCTCTCCTGGATGGAATGCTGAAATGGTGGCCAGGTGAACCTTTATTGATGAGAGTGACAAACCTGCTCCTTCAAATTTAGCAGGTGGTCCAAGATAAAAAGGGTATTGAAGACTGTGTTGGAGAGGTATGGCTCTGCAAACACCAAATTGAGAATCTCTTCCACTTGGCTAAGTAGGTAGCCCTGGTGGTTGATTTCCTACTGCCAAGGAGTACCTCCCTAACATGATCTGAGCATGTGAGCTCTAACGGGTTTAACCATGCAGCTTCTAAACCATGAGGTGGAAAGATGTGAGATTTGGGATGCTGGAGCCGGCCACAAAGCTGGGTGATCAGATCTGGAACTAAAGTCGGGTGATCGGGGTGTGCACTAATCACTCCAGCAGCATGGTGTACCAATGCTGGCAGGGCCAGGCTGGCACCATCAGTATCACTGATTCTGCGGATCTTGAGGAGGACCTTGTGAACGAGTGGGATAGGTGGGAATGTGTAGAACAGGTTGGCCTTCCATGGAAGGAGAAACGTGTGTGCCAGTGAGCCCAGACTGTGATTCAGGGAAGAGCAGGACTTTAGGCACTTCCTCTTGCTCTTTGTGGCAAAAAAGTTTATTTGGGGAACTCCCCACCATTGGAAAATGTTGTTTACCATGTCCGGGTGAATGGACCACTTGTGATTGTGAAAAGATCTGCTGAGATGATCCACTAGCTCGTTCTGTGATCCGGGGAGGTAGGAATCCTCCAGGAGTATTAAGTGGGCTATGCAGATGTCCCAGAGCTTGAGGGCTTCCTGACATAGGGGAGAGGAGTGTGCTCCACTCTGTCTGTTTAAATAAAACATCGTTGTTGTATTGTCTGTCAGCACGGATATGCATCTGCCTTTCAAATGAGCCTACAAGGTTTGACATACCAGACGAACTGCACATCAGTATCAGGGAGCTGAGAGTAGAAACGGCTTCGCTGGAGACCAGAGGCCCTGAGTTCTGTGCTCTCTACCCTACTGCTGATGAGTCGGTAACCAGACACAGCAAGGGGTGCTATTTGGAGAAAGGGACCCCTGTGCACACCATTCGCAGATCGAGTCACCACTGAAGAGTCTCAAGAACCCACAGTGAGAATGTGACTACTTTGTCCAGTCAATACACTGATGCTAGCCAGGCCTGGAGAGGTCTGAGCCTTGCGCGTTGCACTATGTACGGGCAAGATGCCATGTGCCAGATGAGTTTTAATCAATTCCTTGTAGTCGTCATGGGGTACTGCCTGAGGTCTTGTATAATGTTGTGCATAGCTTGAAAATGGGACTGTGATAGGAAAGCCCTGGCTTGCCTTGAGTCTAACACCGCCCCTATGAACTCTATTCTCTAAGAGGGGGTTAGAGTCGACTTTTGCACATTCAGCAAGAGACCCAATCTGTCGAATGTGGACCTTATCAAACTGACCTGTTGTTCTACTTGCATCCTGGAACAGCCCTTGACCAACCAATCATCCAGGTATGGGAGAAAACCTGAACCTGCCTTTTCCTCAGGAAGGCGGCTACGACTGACATGCATTTGGTGAATATCCAGGGACTGTAAATTGATAGTGAATGTGTCCCATTATGAATCTGAGGAACCTCCTGTTGGGCAGGATTATGGAAATGTGGAAGTATGCATTCTTCAGGTTGAGGGTGGCATACCAATCCCCTGGATCCAGGAACAGAATGATGGTGCCCAAGGAGACCTTCTTTGGCTTTCGGTCTGAGGAAGTATCGGCAGATTGCGCAGGTCTAGGATGGGTCTGACACCTTCTTTGGCTTTCGGTCTGAGGAAGTATCGGCAGTAAAAACCCCTTCCCCATAGTTCCTACAGAACCTCCTCCACTGCTCCTCCCAACAGGGGGGTTTGTACCTCCTGTATTAGGAGTTGTTCATGAGAGGAGTCCCTAAAGAGGGATGGGGAAGGGGGGTGGGAGGGAGGAGGTTGAACTGAATTAAAGGGAATATCCCAGTTCTACCATGCGAGATAATTTGGGACCACACATGGTAGGAATGTGATAGATGGGCCAAAAAGGGTAGTAACGGATACAGAATTTAGATGTGTCACCCCCGGGTGCATCTTCAAAAAGCCTGCCTAGGTCCTGGGGGTTGTATTGACGATCCCAACCCCTGGCTGTTAGGGGGCTGAGACTGGTGATGCCGATGGTTTCTGCCCCTTCTTCTATAGAAGTCCTGCCTAGAATGCCCGTGATGTGTCTGCAGCATAGGCAGGGTTTTAAATGCTTGTGCTGTGTGGCACGTGTGTGCAGCCCCAGAGATTTGAGAGTGGCTCGAGAATCTTTTAAGCTATGCAGCTTTGAGTCACTTTTTTCTGAAAACAAAATGGAGCCCTCGAAAAGGAGATCCTGAATAGTCTGTTTAACCTCCCTCGGTAGGCCTGAAGCCAGGAGCAACGACGCATTGCAATCCCCAAAGACATGGTGCGGGTTACTGAGTTCGCTGATTACATCGAGGCCTGCAATGAGGTCCTTGCCACAAACTTGCCCTCATCAAACAAGGCCGAGAACTCAGACTTGGAGTCTACTGGCACAAACTCCTTAAATTTTGACATTGCGTCCCAGGATTAAAAATTATAGCGACTTGAGGATTCCCTGCTGGTTCATAATGCGAAGCTGGAGCCCTCCAGTGGAATACGCCTTCCTCCTAAAGAGATCCAGCTTCTTTGTGTCCTTTGCCCAGGAAGTGGGCCCCTGTTGCCCCTGCCTCTCCTGCTTGTTGACAGCCGCCACCACCACCGAGTCTGGTGGGGGGCACATAGAGATATATTCATACCTCTTTGATGGCAAAAAAAATATTGTCTTTCTACCCCCTTTGCTGTGGGGGTCAGAGAGGCCGGTGTCTGCGGGTCCTCGTGGTCTCCTGAATTGTCTTAATAAGGGGGAGTGCCACCCTCATGGAGCCCAGGGGGATAAAATGTCCACCATAAAGTCCGATACCTCAGTGACCTCCTCCATCTGGATACCCAGATTCTGTGCCACCCTTTTTAGGAGTTCCAAGTGGGCTCTACTATCCAGTGGGGCAGGCAGCGAAGATGTTCCCGCTACTTCCTCATCGGGTGAGGATGATGAGGAAGCCCGGCCCAGTATGGGGCCTTCTTGCCCATCCAGTTCCTCGAAGCATTCCCGGTTATCTGTGACTGTGGCCATCTCAGTGCAGACTGTGGTGCTGACTGCAGTGCCAACAACTATGTCATCCGCAGTGCCAGCAGCATCCTGGATGGAGCTCATCCATCTGACATGACCAAAATTGATGGTATGTCCACAGGGTCCAAAAGAGCCACTGTGCTGGCATCTGCCACCGCACTGGCCACACCAGGGGTGGAAAGGACTGTGCCATCTCCGGGGATGTCTCTGCCCTCAGTGCCAGCTACTCCTGGAGACAGGACTCCGCCTCCAAGTCTGCAGAGAAGTCCGAATGCAGAGACCATGGTGGAGCAGTACTGGAGAGAGGGCAAGCAGTGCCACATCGCCAGCTTGCCCCTGAGATGGCTATGACAGTCTTTGTGGTGCCGGAGGCTTCGGGACTGATGATCTCTCACACTGGTCGGGAGAGTGCAGGCCCGTCAGGGCTATTAGATCCCTGGCTGCCTCAAAGGTCTCTGTGTGGAGAGAGCTAAGTCCTCCACTTGACCCTTTTCCACTGATGCCAGCTCAATGGACCCCGATGTGGGCCTGGAGTCAATGGTGCTGGTGATCCCAGAGTCCTTCATCAGTGCTGCATCCCTGATCGAGGCTGGTGCACTGCTCACCAATGCTGAAGAAGCTGGTGCCTGGTCCATGGGGCTTGACTCCAACTGCGGCCGCAGGGCTGCCCCATCAGCAGTGGCTTCAGCCTGTGGTCACTCTCCTTCTTGGTGCGGGGGTAGAATCCTCTGCAGATTTTGCACCTATCCATTTGATGGGATTCCCACAGGCACTTCAAGCAGGACACGTGAGAGTCGCCTCTTGGCATCAGCTTCTGGCCGACTCCATACGGCTTAAACCCCTGGGACCGAGGCAAGCCCTGGCCCCGAGAGTAGGAAGGGAACGGAGAAGAGAACCCTGCAAACAAGGGGGTTCAAAAAACTACACTACGAGTACTAAGAACTATTAACTATTTACAGGTAGGAACTAAGCGTCCACTAGGGGATCACTCAAAAATGAAAGAGAACGCTCCAATGACCACTACTGACGGTAAGAAGAAACTGGAAGATGGCGGGTTGGGAGGGTCCTATATGCGGCACCATTAAGGCATGACTCCAGGGGGCGCCTGAGCCGACCCGACGGGTACTGCTAAGGGAAAAACCTTCCAGCAACTGTGCACATGGCGTGCACATACCTACTTGGAATTGACATGAGCAAGCACTTGAAGAAGAACCACCATGTTTATTAGCAGTTGCAGTTTCAAGGACAGGTGTGTGTCCATACTGTGCTTCAAATTCTGCCTGCAGATGCTGAGCTCGTGGGGGATGAAGGCTGTGCTGCTGGCCAACACAGAGATCAATCTGTACTCCACCAACGTCCCATTCACCAGTTAAGTCCCCTTCAGCTACCACCAGCGGACATCTCAGCAGCTGACTTGTTATAGTAGTGCCCAAAGACCTTAATCAGTTCGAGTCCCCCATTGTGCTAGGCATCCTACAAACCACTAAGGCAGCCCAGCTCCTGCCCCACAGATCTCAATCTATCATTTTAGATGCAGCTGTGATAAAAAAATAAATAGCTGAAATAGGCAAATCTTCCTTTTACAATTTCACCTTTAAAATAGTACTGAGTGTCAGTGAATGCAATGAGTAATATTAAATGAGCACTATGGTAATAATAATTAAATAACTGCATTGACTTATTTTGTTTAGGAGAATCCATCTTCAACATACAGGATTCTGAAGACTATCCACCTTCAAGATCACCATCATTTTCTATAATTTCAGAGTTATCTACCAATGATAGTGTTTCAGTCACATCATGTATGTCACATAGCCACAGTATATTACCTGTAGCAAAAAGAAAAAAAAATCTCCATCGTCCAGAAACAACCATAGATAGGTTTGTGATAAGAATCAGCAGATTACACAAAGGTAATTGATGAAAAAATTGCACGGCTTGTCCATGCAACAAACTCGCCTTTCCGTATGATTGAGAACCCACACTTCATTAACATGGTTCAGTCATTAAGACCAGGATACAGTCCACCCAACAGAGCAGATGTCACAGGGAAATTGCTGGATAAAGTGTATGAAAGAGAAACTGAGCAGCGTGCAAAAGGTCTAGAGGGTAAAATTGTTAATCTGAGTCTTGATGGGTGGAGCAATGTCCACAATGATCCTGTTGTATGTGCTTGTGTGACAACAGAAGAAGGGAGTATCTTCCTTACAGAAACAATTGATACATTAGGAAATGCACACAGCAAAATACTTACAAGAAGTAGCAGTAAAAGCTATAACAAACTGCAAAATATTCAAATGTCTAGTACACAGCTTGGTCACAGACAAGGATGCAAATGTATCCAAGATTAGAAGAAATTATTTAGAGAGTGAAGAGAGTACTAAGAATTAAAAGTTAAACAACTATTTTAAACTTTTTTCTAGGGGTTTTTTTTCCCCCAAACACTTAAGACAATTAAGACCATAATCAAAGCTGTTTCTATAGTGAACCATTTCTAAACCTAATCTTGCTAAGGGGAATAAACTGAATGTAGTTAAGAGAGTTGAGAACAAAGAAAGGAGACAAGATATTTAAATACATCATCAGTTCATTTGATAATTACCTGAAACAGAAAAGAAATATAATAAAAATCTATAATGGAAAATTATTTGCGTCACCTATCAATTTATTTTCTCCAAGACACTGCCTGCCACAATGCATATGGCAAAGTACCTCTATAAATTAATAGAAATGGCCACAGCTTATGAGGCAGTGCTTATTTATCCAAGAATCAAGAATGATGCACTTACACAATAGCCTTTTCCAGTCTGCTTCCCTGTGATCCAACTATCTCACCTAGTGTACAAAACACTTGTCCCAAAAAATCCTGAAAAGCAAGAAAAAAAAATGTCATAAGACACATACATCCTGTTTTTTCATTGATCTCGTCTTGGAACTTTCCTAAAACACATTTATCCTGTTTTTCATTATTGAGCTTTATCTGTATATGCATTTATATTCTGCCAAATATTGCTGTGGCATTACACAATGATTCATAAGTCAGACTTTACTTATATTTTATATAAAATTAGGTACATTAAAAACCTGGGACGTGTTGCATTATATACTGTACATACTACTGTATTTCTAATTTTAAAGTAAAAGAGTAACTGAAAACTCTTTTTACATTAGAGCAGAGCACAAAATGTTGCATCTACTGCTTTGTAAATTATTAATCTCATCAATAAATGTAATTTAAATAAAAATAAAGTATAAATGAGCATATCTATAAGACTCCCCCTCTCCCCCCAACCAAACTATAACACAATGGACTGAATTCTACAGTGATTTGTACCTTATGCAACCTCAGAGATATCACTGTGACTTCAACTAGCGGAAAGTGTCCTTTAATGATGGATACTTCATTTTTTATTCTGGTAAGGCTACTATGCATACTGGAAACCAAATCACATTTCAAAACTCATCTCACTTCAAGACAAGAGGTTACCATTCCGTGGCATCTATTCCCCTAAATTCTATACCACAGGTTATGAGAAAAACCTAACTCAGTTTTACAAATTGACAAGTGAAGACATATAGTGATTTAATTCCTTTAATGAGTAAGTAATTTAGATAGAAAACAATATTCATATTAAATAGAGTGACTGCAGTTCTCATCAATATAACTATTGGCACAAGAGTCATTCATTAGGACACGCTGCACAAATAAATATAACAATCACAAATAAATATAGTAATTAGATGCAAAGTTTCAAAAATGTCATTGTACCCTAAAACACTGTTATACAGGTTCAACAATATTTTTATACATGTTTAAATAAGATATAACATACGGAAGGACCTGTTGTCTCAAAACATTCATGTGTGATACGAATAACTAAACAGGAAAAAGAGCCTGAAACAACCACCCACAATTCCCTTTAAAAAAGTTTCAGTTGACTTCAGTGGAAACTGTAGATGCTTGACAACACTCAGGAATCACTCCATAAATACAAAGTTACAGTCCTATGAAACACCTGAAATTCACATGGAAGTACTGACAATATAACTGTTAATTTATCTGTCAGAAATGTCTAATGAAAGATATACAATAAATATATTCAGTAATAGTAGACTTAACATTTTAAAATATATGACTTCTCTACATTCAAATAAAAGGTAAACTTATTTCCACAGGCATGACACTAGGTAAAGTGAGGTTCTGTGGTTACTGACCTTGGAAACTAGGCTATGTTACTACAGTGTCTGTTTTGCAATTTCTATGAGATCAATATGCATATTGACCTCAATGGTAGCTGTTGGGTGCTCGGCGCTTAATAAAATAAAAATCAGGCAGGGGCCTAAATATTAACATAGGAGCCTAACTTCTGGCACTTAACATTTAAAAGCACTATATAAAACACACTTATTTTACGCACGCGCGTGTACACACACACACACACACACACACACACACACACACACACACACACACACACACACACACACACACAGAGTACTTGATGAAAAATACATTCATGCAACACTGCAAGGTTCCATCAACTGCAACTTATTTCCCCTGAAGAGAAGTAGTAATTAATGTGCTCTGCAAATAGTATTAATATTTAGGTTTACATTTTATATGTCAAGTAAGTAAGTTCTGGTTGCAGAAATCAAAACTTTGATTTTCTTCACCTCTGGTGTTTAAATTCTCAGTTACAATGCTACAATAAAAAAAAAATTTTAAATTTGAATTCCTGTGTTGTTAGTGTATCATGATCCATGAAATTAGAGTTGAAGGCCCATGTTCCCTGGAGGGACTATTATGAACAGGACACCTGGTGGAATGAGTGGAGTTAGGCTGGAAGAAGCTCAGCCACATGGACAGCGCAGCGCATAGGATTTAAAAAAGTTCCACTTGCTCGATTTAACCTACATTCCGTTTCAGTCTTTGGTAACAAAACATGGTGGCAATGTAGGGTTGCCAACTTTCTAACTGCAGAAAACCGAACACATTCCCTGAGGCCCCGCCCCCCGCTCACTCCATCCCCCCTCCCTCCGTCGCTTGGGCACAGGAGAGAGTGAGGGCTCTGGCTTGGGGCCAGGGATCAAGGGTTCGTGGTGCTGAAGGGGCTAGCTCCAAGCTGGGGCTGAGGGATTCGGACTGTGGGAGGGGGCTCTGGGCTGAGGAAGGGGTTTGGGGGGGGGTGAGGGCTCTGGGGTGTAGAAGGGGGCTCCGGACTGAGTGGTGGGGCCAAGGGGTTTGGAATGTGGGAGGGGACTCCAGGCTGGTGCATGGGGTTAGAGCTCCGGCTGGGGTTAGGGCTCTGGGGTGGGCCGGGGATGATGGGTTTGGGATAGAGAGGGGGGCTTCGGGCTGGGGTTGAAGGGTTCAGATTGTGGGAGGGGGCTGCAGGATGAGATATGGGGTTGGGGTGTGAGACGGGTATAGTCTCTGGGCTGGGGCCAAAAACCAGACACCTGGCAACCCTATGGCAGTACCAGAGCTGTTAGTTCTCTGAAGTGAAGCAGCTGGCAGCACGAGCCATGGAACTCACTCTGAACCACACACACGCCCAGCCGTGGATTTGGACACACAAACCTAGCTCAGCAATGGACCCAGGGGAACGAGGAGTTTGAACTGTACACAGACCATGGACATGCAGGAAGACAAAAACAGCAGCAAAGTAAAACTATTATTTGACCTTACTACAGAACAAGGCAGAGAGATCTGCACCATTTTGAACTCATGACTGCCTTAAGCTTACAGCAGTCCTGGGAGCCCTGGGTAACTATTGCTCCCCAAAACAGAACAAAACTGAGCAACACACATTTTTCAACAAAGACCAATCTGAAGGGAAGGGAATAGATCCTGGCTGCTACATGGAATTTTGGGGATTTGACAGACTCCCAGATTTGGGCAGTGTAGTCTGCAATGATGACATCATGACTCTCTTTTTGAGTCTGCAAACATATCAGGTTCATGATGTTGGGACAGGAAAGCAACAAGGGAAGATACCTCCCTCCATCCATGCACTGTTAATAGGGAAACACCCTTTGCAATTTCAGCTGGATAGCAGGGTCTCCTGCAATGCAATTCCTTGGTGTGAACTGGACTTGAAAACACCCATTACAAAGGTCAGGCACACTCTAATAATGTACAATGAGGGCATAATGCAGCTCAGAGAAAAACTGACCTCACAGTAACTAACCCAAAAATAAGATAGTACCAACTGAAGTTTGTGGTCATGGATGGTAAGATCCACAGACCTCATTGGGGAATAAATCCATACAAGTCATGGATCTGATCAGGGTGTAGCATCAGAATTCTATAGCTGCAGTACAAGAAACAAAAAGGGGAGTCTCATGGACAAGAGACCATTTTAAAAGCATAAGGGGAAGTTTTCAAAGGCAGTGCGTTCTTTGAAGGAAAGCTGCAACTGAAAGTAGACCACAAATGGAACCTGCATGCTTCCCATGAAGGAAAATACCAGTGGAACTTTGTAAGTCAGTACTCAAGGAGCTCGAAAGTCTGCGGAGTAGGAGTATCTCAGCACCTGCAAAGGCCAGTACAGCCTGGATAAACAGCATGGTGGTGGAAAGAATCATCAGACATATTATGCTTCTGCACAGACAGACACAGACACATTGAACCAAGCACTGAAGAGATGTTATCAATTGTGGTCAGTGGATATCAGCATCTTGCCAGGACTTCCCAAAGCCAGACTCTTTACCATCTGATGTGAGGAATGGGTTTGGCACATAAACCTGGATAATGAGTCCAGCATGTTAACAACCTTTGCAACGCCATTTGGTCACTACAAATGGCTCTGCATGTTGATGGGAATAAGGTCAGCACCAGAGGTGTTCCAGAGAAGACCCACTGCTTGGGTAAAAATGGCAGATGATAGCCTCATTGTAGTGAAGGGAGTAATTATACAGAAGCTGAATCAGACCATAGAAGAAAACTATAGGCTTTTATACAGGGATACAGGAACAACATAAAACTGAACCCAGAAAAAATGATACTCAGACAGCATGAGGTGACATACATTGGATATCTGCTCATAGCAGAGGGACAAAAGCAGATCCCAACAAGATCAACACAATCAGAGATATGCCCGCTCCAGTGAATGTGAAAGGGTTACAGCACTTCATAGGAACGATAAATTTTCTGACCAAGTTCTGTCCACTCTTGGCTTCAGTAGCGGAACCAAGATGTCAGCTCACTAGGAGGATGTTGAGTGGGACTGGCATATGAAACAAATGATAACAGACACCTATCCTGAAGTACTACCAGCCAGGAATGCCAGTGACACTTCAGTGTAACACACTAGATAAAGGATTGGGCATAGCTCTTTTGCAGGAGCAGTCAGTCACTTATAGCAGTAGAGCCCCATAAGAGACTGAACAGGTGTATGCCCAAATAGAAAAGAGCTTCTGACTGTGATATTTGGAGTGGAGCAATACCATCAGTACACATATGGCCCCCAAGTAACAGTGAAATCAGATAAACCCCTTGAGACAATAATGTCTTTCTAGTGTTGATGCTGCACTTCAAGCACTGCCAAGTAGAGTTTCAGATATTGTCCAGGACAATTACTGTACCGGTGTTACCTGGCACCCTGAGCAAGACATATATACCCAACATCAGCAAGGGGATTAGGACACCAAATCCATTGACATGATGCACAACTTCCCAGTTTCTACAGTAAAGCTGATGGAAATCAAAGAGGCTACAGAAAAGGCCATCCAACTACAGGTGGTCAAGAGAGAGCGATGCTAGTAGGGTGGCCAGAACCCCTACAAAAGCCAACTACATTTGATTCTGCTGATTTTCAATCTTTTGGTTCCCAGCAAAATGTTGCCATTATCCAGAAGTAACAGAAAAAAAGGTTAAACAGACCCTTAAGGAAACTCACAGTGAGCAGAGACAAAAAAAAGGGGGAGTTGTGGGGAGTAAAAGGTTGTAATGGCAGCCAGATGAACTTTGATTGAGCTAAGTGATAAACCCAGGGGTTTTAGATTTAGCAAGAAATAAAGAGTGGGTGTAAGGTGAAACTCAAGAGGAAGTATGGATTATACCAGGCTTAAAAATGTTTCCACGTCTGCTAGTAAGTTTTCCTTGTGATGGGTTTTCTATTGATGATCAGTTCTGCATGGAGAGAGCCATCTCGGAGTCAGGCTTTGAGTTGAATTAATGAGAGGTTGGGTGAGTCATGGCTCCTGATTTCTGGGTGAGGAGGTCTGCTGTAAGAGGAAGGCAGAGAGGCAGTTGCAGGGACTGGGAACCATATCTGTTTTTGGCCAGGATGGCACTATGAGGATGGCCACTAGTCTCTCTTGCTCAGAACCTTGAGGAGCAACAGAGATGGGAGATAAGGATATAGTAATATTCAAGGCCAATAGGTAAGGACAGCATCTCCCAACTTGCAACTGTGCCCTCCTTTCAAGAAGAACCTTTGGGACTTCATATAGGATGGTGTCAACATAGAGATCTCTCTCTGGTGAGCCCCAGTTAAGACAAATCTTCTGAAATACTGCATTGTTCAGCACCCACTTGTGGTCATGACAGAAACACTAATCAAGGAGTCCACTATGTTATTCTGCGATCCCAGTAGATATCTTTATGCAGTGCACCAATTCCAAAGTTTTATGGATACTAAGCATAAGGCTAGGATCTTTCTTCTCCTTGGAGGTTTAAAGAATACACTGCTGCTCTATTGTCCAGCATTACTCTGATCAAGTGTCAGGAATTAGCTCCTTCAACTGAGCCTGAGGACTAACCATCCCAGTCTCTGGGTTGTGGTAGGACTGCCTGATTGGCTGAAGGGAGCCAGCAGGTCCGCTCAGCAGCAGGTCACTGGCTGCTCAACACTTATGTCCACAAATTTAATTACTCCCTTGACAGCCCTGACCCCAGTCTTGCTCCAGCCTTTCCCCTACCTCATTCATAGCCTTTTTCCTGTCCTACTCCAGTCCACTGCCTCCGTGATAGCTCCTGACTCCAGTTCTGATGCTCCAGCTTGGCCATTGGCTCCTGCACCAACCACTAGGCATGACTTCTGTGCTAGCCACTGGGCCTGACCACCCACACTGCAGGTGTAACATTGAGTGGCCCTTGATGTTGGATAGGAAGTGATGGCAAGCATATCAGGAGAATGTAACAATTGAAAACCCTTACAACTAGTAGAAGGATCCAAAAGGTCTTTGTGGGAGTTGAGGACCCATTGAGATATTGATACCCTCTTAGACAGATGATGCTTGATGGGTGTGTAGACAGACCTCAGCCAGGCCTAAAGACAACAGGAGTATAGTCTCGCCAGGGATGTTACAAAAGGACGAGCTGCCATGTGGTCCAGGGGTGAAGGCAAAACCTTGCTATGGTTTGCAGGCTTTGTTGTATCATGGAAGTGAGACTGTGCCCTCTAGTGAACCTATTCATGGACATGTTCAGGAAATAGCGGAGTCCAGACTGGCTCCAATGAAGTCTATTGATTGTATAGGTATGAGGATAGATTTTTCCATGTTGAGTCAGATGCCCAGGGAGTGGAAAAAAGATAGGGCCTCATTGGTTAACAACTGCACTTTCAGAAAGGAGCAATCCTTAAGGAGCTAGTAGTTCAGGTAATCTGGAAAGCATTCCTGGGTAGTCAGCACATCAGGAAGTACCAGCATCTCTATCATGGCCTCATGAAGAAGACTGTTCTGAGGATGACAACTTCAAGACCTTAGTCCTGAAGGTGTTCTTGTGCTTAGAAGGCTCCAATCCTAGTACAGATGCTGATGCCACTCACTCAAGATTGCTTCTTGGAAGGTCTCTCAGAACGTAACATGGTCTTCCTTGGCAGTGCTAGGGTCGCGATACTGGAAGATGTAGACACCTCAGCAGTACCCATGCTAGGACATGACGTCTCCTTTTTCTCAAGTCTCCTCCCCTTCTCTTGGTCTCTCTTTCCGCAAAATGGAGTATCTTCCTTTTTGATAGCTTGGAAGACTCTGAGGGTCCCCCAAAGTCTTTTCTTACCGAAGCCAAGATGGTCACCAGAGGTAAGAAAGGCTGAAGACAGGGAAGGCCAAGTTGGAAGGTAGGATCTGACCAGGCAAAGAAGAATGGGGCAGGGGAACTCCGCAAAAGAATAAAGATGTCTTAAAGAAATTGTAAAATGGAAAATAAAATAAAAAACTATATATATAAATAAATAATAAATAAAAATTCATGGTCCATTTTGGTCAATTGCAGTCACCAGATTTTAAACATAATACATTTCAGATTTATATAGCTGAAATCATGAAATTTCACTATGTTGTAATTGTAGGGGTCCTGACCCAAAAAGGAGTTGGGGGTGGTGGTGTTGCAAGGTTATTGTAGGAGGGGATTGAGGTACTGCTACTCTTACTTTTGTGCTGCCTTCAGAGTTGGGCAGCTGGAAAGGCAGAGCTGCTGCCCACAGAAGTAAAGATGGCATGGTATGGTATAGTATTACCACCCTTACTTTTGCGCTGTTGCCTGCAGAGCTGGTCCCCTGGTCAGCAGTTTCCACTCTCTGGCCGCCCAGCTCTGCAGGCTGCAGCACAGAAGTAAGGGTGGCATGGTACAGTATTGCCACCCTTACTTCTGCACTGCTGCTGGCGAGGCGCTGCCTTCAGAGCTAGGTGTTGGCTGGGTGCCTATCTCCCTCCAGCCGCCCAGCTCTAAAGGCAGCGCTGAAGTAAGGGTGACAATACCACAACCCCCTAAAATAACCTTGCACACCCCCTGCAACTCCCTTTTGGGTCAGCACCTCCAATTTGAGAAACACTGGTCTCCCCCATTAAATCTGTATAATATAGGGTAAAAGCACACAAAAGACCAGATTTTACCCGGGGGAGACCAGATTTCATGGTCCATGAGGCATTTTTCACGGCCGTGAATTTGGTAGGGCCTTAACTATATACTAAAGAAATAAAAACAAATAAGAGAAAAAAAGAGCAGGATAGGTAGCTAGCATGCAGACAACACTCCATCTCAAGCACCTGCATTTGAGAAGGAACTGGAGTGGCAGCAGGACCACCCCTTCCTACATATTCATGTACCAGACCAGGAGGGTGCGTAGGATGCAGGCGCAGACCCCATGGACACTGCTTACAAAATCTCTGAGAAAGAGTGCATGGGTGCACATGTGGAGCACACATAGGGACAATAACTGGAAGAAGCAGTAATATTCACTCATACTGTCAACCTGTATGAGATTTTCAAAATCACTTATGATTTTGTTATTTCTAAGCATTATTTTGTCAAAGCACATTGAAGTCACTCTCGGTTAAGTTCTAGGGTCTGCTAAAATGCTCACTGAAATAAATGGGAAATTTTCCAATGACTTCAATGAATCTTCAATTGCGCCAAAAGTTTGAAATTTTAAAATTAAGTCATTTTTAATTACCCAAGCACAGAGAAGCATATTAATTTTCTCAAAACATGGACAATATTTGTTTTTCAAGCTTTAGACAACTTTAACTGACTATTTCTCCTTCAAACACATCCACTTTGGGCTGACAAATGTCAGAACAAAAAACAATTTTATTATTATCGATATAAGCACCTGGAAAGAGGATCCAACAACTAAAGTGCCTTTAAAGCATATGTTTTAGAATTGTGTAACTAACACATGATGAATAATAGTTTAATTTTGCCTCCATTTCAGTGGACCAAATTCTAAAATGTAATAATTAAATCACTTCTCTCTACCCTCCCCATTTCCCTTCCCTGGAGCATCCCACACCGGGAACAGCCCCACCCCCAGGGGCTTCTCTGACCAGCCCTTCCTCTTTTGTTTCCTCAGGCTCCCCTTGGCCCTTCTAGGCCAGAGCCCCCCTTCACTCCACGGGCAGGAGAGAGACCAAAGGGAAGAGAGAGTCCTACTTCTCCTGCACTGAGGCAGGAGCAGGCCCTGGTGCAGCAGGAGTATGCCTAGGCCTTGACTCCCTAGGCCTGGGGGGAGGGAACCGACCACAGCCCCTGAAGCTGGGAGGGCTGGGACAAGAGCCCTTTGCAGGGGAGAGGAGTCTCCCTCCTACCCACTCTGGGTGAAAGTGACATTTGAATCCATCCAGGGCCCTGTGGAAGTTATGAAATTTGGCTCATTTCCTCTGCCCTCTACGCCCAAATGGCAGCTCAGTGAGTGGGGCTGGGCTTAGGGAACCCCCTGCCTTTCCCAAGGAGAGATCCCCTATAGCCAATAAACAGACCTCACCCAGCCTGTCACCCTACCCATAGCCCCACTCCAATTCTCTGACCCCCAAATTACCCCCATTCCCATTCATTGCTCCCCAGAATAACTTCTTCCTGTCACAAAAATAAACCACTCACCTTCCCAAAAATATGGAACACCCTCCCCCCGCCCCAATCCATGTTATAAGATCCATTAAAAAGAGCCTGTGATTGATTTTTTGTAAAGGATTTGACAAAGTAGTTTAAAAGACTTACTGAATTCTACAAATATTTGCTTTGGTTTGTGTGGACATATATTTAATAAAATGCACAACAGAAATGCCTTTAATTTAAAAAAAAAAAAAAAAAGATATTCCACATTTAAATCATTGTCATTTTTTAGTTGGTGGAGATTCTTGAGATGCAGCATCTTGATTTTTTAACTCTCTCTTGAATATAGATTATAATGAAACAGTCTCTGCAACCCAGGATTTCGGAATTACTTAAATGTCAGAGCTATACCACTCTTCCCACCCTGCAGTTCCAGGCAAACCTACCCTTTTCTCCCCCAAATGAACTGCAGGGTTCCCTGCAGGCCCCCACACAATGCTCCCAATGAACCTCTTCTACCCTCTTCTTCCAAACAGACTACAGATTCCCAGGGATTCCTCCTCCAAAGGCCTGGTCTACACTGGGGGGGGTTCGATCTAAGGTACGCAACTTCAGCTAAGCGAATAGCGTAGCTGAAGTCAAAGTACCTTAGTTCGAATTACTTACCCGTCCTCATGGCGCGGGATCGACGTCCGCGGCTCCCCCGTCGACTCCGCCACCGCCGTTCGCGGTGGTGGAGTTCCGGAGTCGACGGGAGCGCGTTCGGAGTTCGATATATCGCATCTAGATGAGACGCGATATATCAAACTCCAACAAATCGATTGCTACCCGCCGATATGGCGGGTAGTGAAGATGGACCCAAAGTCTCCCTTCACTTATTAATAAAATAGTTAGTTATACTCAACAGATATTATAGCCTCTCTATCGTGCTCTAGTGTATCTGAATTAAAATACTGCATAATCTGGAACTTTTCCTTTCTGTGATGCTACAAGGGCTAAACATTTCTAGTTAGAAAAATCTATGCACCAGCAAGTAGATTGCCTCAACTCTTGGGCACCACAAAAGTGTCAATAAGGAGATAATGTCCTTCATTTATCTAAACAGATATTAACTTTTAAAAAATATGTCCATTCCCAATGTACATTCTGTGTGATGGACATGTAAAAAATCCCATTTTAGCAAAGAGTTATGCACATCTAAATCACAACACACCACAATCCTTGTATTTGTGACCTCCGCATTTGACACTATTTGTCAGTAAATACCATAAACGTTCTAGAAGATAGCGTAACTTTTTAATTACAAGATAAACTCTATAAGGAAAAAACCCATAATAAGTCGAGTATTATAACCATCCACTTACATGCTTTGATAGGTTGGGACTCTTTGAATCAACATCATACCTAAAAAATTAAAGGAAAACAATTACTCCCAGGTGGCAGAGTTAAGGAAATGTAAAAACAGACATTCCAGTGTATTCACATATACAAAACAAATATGCAGAACTGATATAAAAAGACATCTGAATAGAAACTTCAGTAGTAAATGAGATTCCCTCATACCAGGTGGGGCAAGAAAGCCCGGCAGGCCAGGCGAATCGCTCTGAGCTGCCTGATGTTGATGTGGAGGGCCAGACTGTCCCGCAACCATCACTCCTGTGTGCTCAGCTCGCCCAGGTGGGCCTCCCAACCCAGGCCCAAAGCAACATAGAGCAGGGTCAGCAACGGGGATGGGGTCGCAAAAGGGACTCTCTCCAACACCAACCCGGTATCCCACCACCAATCCAGGGGTGACAGGATGTGATCCGGCACCCTGACCATGCAGTTTAAATCACATCTGTTGGGGATGTAAACCGATGCCAGCCATGCTTGCAGAGGCCGGAGGTGGAGCTGGGCATGACTGACCACCTATGTACAGTCTGCCATGTGGCCCAGCAACCACAGGCAAGTGAGAGATGTGATGAGCAGGAGGTTTTTCACCTGGGATACAAGGTCCAACATGACCTGAAAATGCACCTCCGAGAGGAAGGCTCTGGTTCACGTGGAACCGAGAACCACCTCTATGAACTCTGTGGGTATGGCTACACTTACGGTTTGCAGCGCTGGTGGTTTGCAGCGCTGGTCATCCAGCTGTGCAGGGCCAGCGCTGGTGTGTGGCCACATTTGCAGTATTTGCAGCGCTGTTGGGAGTGATGCATTATGGGCAGCTATCCCAGCGTTCAAGTGGCCACAACGTGCTTTTCAAAAGAGGGGGGTGGAGTGGGGTCTAGTGTGACAGGGAGCGGGGGGAAAGAGAGAGGGGATTTTTGGAGCCAACACTGTGTGTTTAGCTTCCTGCATTGAAAAATCAGAACATGTTTCTGACCCCTTAGTCTTAACTCTTAATTGCAAACAGCCTGCCTCCAACACGGACTCCCCGTGGTGTACTGTGACAGGGAGCGGGGAAGAGAGAGATTGGAAAAAATCACAAAATGTTTGCGAACCCTGCATCCAACGCTGTTTCCCCTGCCTCTCATTTGATCGTTCACAGCCAGGTACAGATAGCTCCTGTTTGCTGTGATCAGTGTTTGTTTTTTTAGATAAGCAGTTCAACGGAGCTCCTCTGTTCTGTTTCATTCACTCTCCCTGCCTGCCTCTCATTTGATTGTTTACAGCCAGGTACAGATGATCACAGCAAACAGGAGCTCTGTTTGTTCGGAGCTCCGATCGGAGCTCGTTCACAACAAAACAAAGAGAGGCTGCATAACAAAACAAAGAGAGTAATTTATAAAAGCATTCTGGGATACACCTTATACCCTGGAGGCCAATCACAGCGCTGGTGTGTGGCCACACTTGATGACCAGCGCTGCAGCACCAGCGCTGGAATCCTTATTCCCCATGCCGAGTGAGGTGTACGGCCAGCGCTGCAGCCAGGGAGTTGCAGCGCTGGAAGTGCCCTGCAGGTGTGGCCACTTACTAATTGCAGCGCTGGTGGAGGCTTTCCAGCGCTGCAAATCGCCAGTGTAGCCATACCCTCAGTGTTGGACCGGCCTTCAGTTGGATTTTTTCTTGTTTACCAACAGGCCCAGGTTGTGGCAGGTGGAACGCACCAGACCGAGACTTCTCTGCACTTGATCCCGAGACCTGCTCTTCATGAGCCAGTTGTCAAGATACAAGACGACCTGGACTCCTCTACACATGAGGTAAGCGACCACTGGCGCCATATATTTTGTAACCACCTTTGGAGTCTATGAGAGACCAGAGGGGAGCACCATAAATTGGAAATGGCATTCACCTACCATAAAAGAGAGGAAACATCTATGACCTTGAAATATGGAGATAGGCATCCTTCAAAGTCGAGGGCGGCGGACCTGTCTCCCAGATCCAGGGACGGGGGTGATGGAGGCCAAGGAGACCATGCAAAACTTCAACTTTTTGAGAGACTTGTTAACACGTTGCAGGTCGCCTTTTACTTTCGGAATTAGAAAGTAGCAGGAAAAGAACCTCTTTCATGTTCTGAGGGACCTCCTCCATTGGCCCTCTTGAATGAGAAGTTGCTTGTGAGAAGGGTCCCTGATGAGGGAGGGGCAGCAGAAAACTGCAGGGTGCAACCATGAGATACTATGTCGGGCACCCAATGGTCCGAGGTGACTTGGGACCAGGCCAAACAGAAGGGACAAAGATGGTTGAGGAAAGAGCAGGGTGGATCCTGAAAGGTGACTGGGGTGCTACTCTCGACTGCACCCACATAACAAGCATTTCTGGCCCCCAGGGTGTTTTGCCAGGTCGGGTTGCATGGGTGAGCGGGAGGAGGAAGAGCAAAAGTGGCTGTCCCTTCTTCTTGCAGATCCCTCATGAGACTGCCACAGTCTAGGTGACCAGAACTACTTTCTCGCAAGCTGCTGTGTATGCATGCCCAGCAAGTGAAGGGTGCAGTCTAGGCGAGGGGCTGAACTGGGCTTCTGTGCCAAAGGAATCCCCTTCCAGTGACCACAGTTGGGCCGCTGATGCCTGGGTCTGTTTACTGACCATCACCATCAAAGAAAGGTGCCCTGAGCAAGGTGATCAGTGCCGGTATCAAGGGGACCAGGCCGCTGGTGGGGGGGTGGGTGCAGAGACAAGACAGGGAGCGCTCCCACGAGGCAGGCGACGGGGACCTGCACCTAAAGGACAATCGGTGGGAAGGCAAGCAGCGTCGGTAGTACAGACACCAGCGTCTTGTTCTAGGCAATCTGCATCAAGATCAAGATCACGAACGTAGTGGCTGAGGATGAACCCCAGAGGACCTGATCTGCGACTTCGGCATGGAGATGGAGAGCGCTACTTTGTCGGAGGATCTGTGATGTCCCCCTACCACCTGAGGAGTCTTAGTTGCTGGCTTGCCCTTGTGGGGAGCCTTTGCCAGTTCCACAGGCACATGTCGCATCGGCAGCGCGGGCGAGACCTGTGCTCTCTCGGCACCGCAGGAGCTTGTGAAGGTGTTGGTGCCACCAGGGTTTTTGGTCCCATGCTGCTCCCAGGAGTCAGTGGTGGAACTTTCACAGGGCTAAGGGCCCCAAATGGGGAGGTGTGAGCACGCGGCTGCAGCATGGCTAGGCAAACCGAGGCAGGTGCCTTGCCCGGTGCCGGGGAGCCATGTTTTTTGGTCTTCTTTTTGGGCACCGGCGATGGGGGGCACACTGCACATCAAGGCCGATGTGCAGCTTGCAGGGCTGCACGGAGGATGGACACAGGGCAGACTCCATGAGAAGAGCCCATAGCCGAATGTACACTTCAGTGTTTTGTCTAGTTTTTAAATTACAGTGTTACGATTTCATACATCTAAAAAAATTAAAAGCCATTATAAGGTGTTGGGGTCACTATGCAGGTTTGCCTTCCTAAGTGATAGTACTCCACATGGGTTTCCACCTGCCACCCATCGTATCCAAGACAACAGACTCTAGAGTCTTGGTAAGTAACGAACAGCTCTTTATTGAAGAAACAAAGTTACAAAACACTGAAGCTCTGCTGATCAGACAGAGTCACGGTGGGGTAACCTCTCCAGCAGATAACTCCAAACTACTAAAAAACACATAGCTAATATTTACTAAAGGCCATGTCTACACTACAAAATTATGTTGACCTAGGTAATGTCAGCATACAGCTGTCAGTTATTACATTGCTTGTGCACACTACGCTCCTTGTGTTAGCTTTGCACATCCTCACCAGGAGTGCTTGTATCAATGCAGAATGCAGTGCACCATGGGTAGCTATCCCACCGTGCAACTTGCCACCATCCAGTACAGGGTGTTTTAGGACATTTTTGCAATGTTTCATGAGTCCGAAACAAGTCACACAAGGGTGTCTAGGAACATGTGTTCTCCATCCTATAATTTCATCTGTATCCTATATTTTTGCCTCTTTTCAAAATTCCTGCAAATCCATGCATCCCTCCTCACTGTCCACCATCTTTGATGGAAGCTCAGACTCTGCACATCTCTGCACTACTGTCATAAGCATTGCATGCACCAGGTACCTGATCCTGCAGTATTTGCAGAGCTGCAAGAAGAGCTAGGGGGAACATGACGATTCCTTGGTAGCTAGATTGCAGTGGGACATAGAAACAATTCAAGATGGTTGGCGGTATTCATGGAACAGCTGCAGATGGTGGAGCGCTGTTTCTGGCCCTAAGAAACAAGCACTGACTGGTGAGATTGCATTGTCATGCAGGTTTGGGATGACAAGCAGTAGCTGCAGAATTTTCAGATGCACAAGGCCACATTCTAGGATCTGTACCAAACTCACCCCAGCCCTCCAACGCAGGGACACCAAAATGAGAGCTGTGCTGACAGTTGAGAAATGAGTGGTGATTGCACTGTGAAAAGTTGCAGTGCGAGATTGCTACCAGTCAGTCGGGAGTCAATTTGAAGTCAGGAAATCCACCACATGAGCAACTGTCATACAAGTGTGCAGGGCCATTAATTGCCTCCTGTTACACAGGACTATGTCTCTGGGTAATATGCAGGACAAAGTGGATGGTTTTGCTGCAACTGTGTTCCCAAACTGGAGTGGGGTGATAGATGGCACACATATCCCTATTTTAGCACCAGACCGTCTTGCTACAGAGAACATCAACAGAAAGGGCAACTTTGCAAGTGCCGGTGGAACACTTTACCACAATGAATGCATTTTAAAGAACGCAGGACTGTTCAGAAAGCTGCAAGCAGGGACTTTCTTTCCTGAGTGGCGGATTACCATTGAAAATGTTGAAATGCCAAATCAGTGGACACGAGAGACCCAGCATATGCCTTGCTCCCAGGGCTAATGAAGTCATACACCAGCCACCTCAACAGCACCAAGGAGCACTTCAACTACAGGCTCATCAGGTGGAGAATGACAGTTGAATGTGCCTTTGGTCATTTGAAGAGTCGCCAGTGTTGTCTAATTATGAGATTGGTTATGAGATTGGACCTCAGTGAAAAAAAAATCTCATTAGTTATAGCTGCCTTCTGTGTCCTACAAAATATCTGTGAAGCAAAGGGGGGAAAGTTTCCTCTGAGACGGAGTGGCTCTCTGCTGAATTTGAATTGCCAGATACAGAAGGCTACAAGTAGAACTCAACACCAAGCTATATGGGCTCAGGAAGGCTTTGAAAGAACATTTTAATAGTGAGCCAGAGTAGTTTTACTCCTGGGAGAATTCTGCACCATTGCGTGGGTGCAGAATTCATGCTGTCCGCAGATTTGCTTCCCCACACAAAAAAATGACTTCTAAGGGGAAGGAAAAGGAAGCCACAAGAGTGGTCACTCACTCCTCCCAGGCACCCCAGAGCAGCCAAAAATCAGCACGGGGTGGGAGGGAGGTTGGGCCTGTATGCTTGGGGAGATTCAATTGCTGCTGGGGGGCATGGCTAAGCGAGAGAATGAACGAGAGAGAAACTCTGTCCCACTGGCTCACTATTGCGGCGTGCTTGGCATGAAGGAGCAGGGCTTCGGGGTATTTGGAGGCAGGTGTGATGCAGGCTCTGTCCCCTCAGGCAGAGCACAATGTAGCAGCCTGCCTGCTTAGTAGTTCCCATTGTTAGTAAATTGTTCCCATTCTTAGTGAATTCCCCCAGGAGCATAAAACAGGTGTAAAAGTTTTAACGCTCCTTTACATTTACAATAAGGCTCCTTTACACCACTCTGGCAATGACAGTATGGCCTTATACATGCTTATGGTGCTTTAATGATTAGAACTGGTCTAAATTTTCAGACTGAAAATTTTCCTATCAAAATGTGCTCCACGAACAGTTTACTACTGACCTTTCCAGAAATGATCAGTAGCGAATATATATTGTGAATTTGATTCCCCAGCCCTCACTTGCTCTTCTGTTGCCTATGATGTAATACTGACCATATAGCTGCATGTATTTGTTTACTAAAAACTATAAATAAAAGGGTCAAACCTAACTGCATTAGTATTAGAAAAAGGGCATTTGGGGATTTCCTCCAGTGTTCCCTGCTCCCATTCTCCATCCATTGTATTGCAGTTGCCTTGCTCTTTTACAGAGCAATAGGAGTCTTTCAAGTCACAGCTGTGTGTGCAGGAATATAACATTGCCAATGCACCTATTAATATTGTCTGAGAATTATGTTATGAATCCTGTGATAAAATGAAGTAACAGGAAATTGGTGGGTGATAGACCTGCTCAGCACCAGTTAGCATATACTGTGAATTAAAAGAGAAATTATGTTCCAAAAATAAAAATTTTATTCTTCTGTAACATGAACCAGGCAAATAAACATATTTAGAATGTTATAAAAACAAAAAATGAAGGGAACACACTTATGAAGGCAAAAGAGCAGTTATTTCCATTTCAGGTACACATACACCAACCATGTCTTTCATAGATCAGTGTACGTGCAGCTGAGATTGTCTTTAATGTCTCCCATCTACAGGTCTACCAGAGTCTGCAGCATCTCAGTTTGTTGCCCGAGAACCCCCATTATGTCTTGGTGCATCTCCCTCTCCTTTTCCTGCTTGAACTCCCAGGCCTTTCTCCATGCTGTCTGCAAGGATCATCCTCCAGGCCCTGGTCTCATTCTCTGATGCAACTCAGACTTGCAGCATCTCCTGGAACATGTCATCCTGAGTACTTTTCTCTCTCTTCCTTATTTGACACAGATGTTCCACAAGACACCCTCAAGGCCACAATACCATCAGCTGCAGATACAGCACACAGCAGGTACCACTGTCAGTGTATTCACACCAGAAATCGAAACTTAGGATACTGAACTCACTCCCCTTGATCCCAGAAAGTTGTCAACACTATAGTCTCACTTCTCCTTGGGATTGATACAGCATGGCACCAGTCACAGCACCAGCCATGGTGTGTATGGCCCTCAGGAGTACGAAGGGGGTTGAGAACACAAGGGGAAGGAAAACTCACAGGCATGAGTATGTATATTGTACAGGGCAATGGAACAAAATACTGGCATTGTTTTCCAAAGGTGGTGGTGATTTTAGTGGTGATTTTAGCTGACCTCACTCCTGAGGGTAACAGAGGCACAAAGAGCACAATGTCCCAGTGCCACCCAGGCCCATATGCTGCTGGCTTGTGTACTGCAATGGTGCCTGCTGAAGTAATCGCCGAGTGGTGTTGGAAAGATTCCTATCATGACAGAAGACATAAGGCAGACCTCCCCAGATGCCTTTGCCAAAGGATTGCAGAGTAACTTCATGAAAGTTTCACTGAGATCTCTATGGAGGATTCACGAGGCATCCTGGTACACAAACTGCTCCGTGTGGTCCCCCTTGCCTAGAGGGGACTAAAAAGCAGATCGCAACTCTACCTCTCTTGGTTGTTTCACCCGCTCTTCTAGCACACGCGAAAAAGAGTAAATCAATAGCTTTTTCCTTCTACTTTGGGGGTTCCATCCCTGTAATTTCAAAGCAAACTGCATACTTACCAGAGGTTCCATCCCTGCATCAGGTTCACCCATGCTGGACCCTCAGGACTTGCTGGACTGCGGTGGAGTCAAATACATGTTCTGGCTTGCTGGATCACCTGATCGCTTGCCCCCATACTACTCCTCTTCCACCTCCTCCTACTCTCTATTCACGACAGGGGCCTATGACTCAGGCTCCTCCAAAGTATCCATTGGGCTCTTAGGGGGTAATCTCTGCCGCTGCTCTTTGTAGAAGCAGCTCCACATCAAATGCAGTACACCTGCCGCAGCTCCTTGGCTTTCACACAGCACTGCTGCTGATCACTGTTGTAGCCTTTCTTCTGCATACCCCAAGCAATCTGCTCATAGAGGTCAATGTTTCTACAGCTGGATCGGAGCTGTGGCTGCAAAGCCTCTTCACCCACAAAGCCAGGAGATCCAACACCTCCAGTGTACTCCAGACTAGACCACATCTACAATGTGTAGCCGACACAGTCAGCTGGACGGATGCACATAGCAATTGAGAGTTGCTAGGTTTGCTCACAAAGCTGAGAGACCAGAAAAAGGAATTTCAAACATTCGTGGGGCTTTAAAAGGAGTCACTGCTTGCTGTCCGCATGTTCCCTAGGCAGCGGAGCTCACAACAGTGACCTGAGCGGTCACTGTACGGCATTATGGGATAGTTCCTGGAAGCTAGTAACAGTCAACATAAGTAACGCAGTATCTACACTGACACTGTGTCGACCTAACTAAATTGACTTTGATTCTACTCTGCTCAGGGAGATGGTATTAAGTCAGAGTAGCAGGGCAGTTACGCCAGAGGGACCAAAATTTAAAAGTGTAGAACATCCACTGTCAAGAACATAAGAACGGCTATACTGGTCCATCTAGTCCAGTATCCTGTCTTTCGACAGCGGACAATGCCACGTGCCCCAGAGGGAATGAACAGAACAAGTAATCATCAAGTGATCCATCCCCTACCGCCCATTCTCAGCTTCTGGCAAACAGAGGCTAGGGACACCATCCCTGCCCATCATGGCTAACAGCCATTGATGAACCCATCCTCCATGAATTTAGCTAAATGGACATAAGCTACTTTGTGGAGGCCTAACTTTTTGGCATTCAACAAGACCCATACATCAATAAAATACGAGAAGTCATTACTATCTTGGGTTAGCTGATCCCTTTGATATGATTTATGACTGTAAGTGATGTTCAGATTCTCATGTAATCATAGCTTTTCTATGCACAAACTTCAGTTAACAGACTTAAATTATGTTGGTAATGTTCCAAGTGGCTTTGACATGCTGACTACTCCTCTGATAAGGTGTTCCTTCTGCATATGCCTGGACCCATTAAGGTCACCCAGCAAACAGTGTGACAGTCCTAGATGGTATTTACTTCGCTATCCATAACCTGTAGCTGAACACTTGTCAGCACAGCCCACATAAAATAGGTGAAGAGATTACCAAAGATGCATGCTAACTATTCAAAATGTTTTTACTGGCAAGTGTAAATGGCTAAAACTAGGAGTTTTCTGGTTTATAAGCAAAGACATGACAAATGTATTGGAAATTTTACTTACTTTCTTTAGAATTAAATGCCTTTCAGGAAAAAAGTTTATTAGGAATCATGACACATTCAGAATAATCTCTAGCAACCCAAACTATTTTGCAAACTCTCTCTTTTCATTCTATATCATTTTCACTATTGTCAAAAATTCTATTCTTATTTTTCTCAATCTTATAGCTGTTTATTATAATGACACCTTTGTTCATTACCAAGGAATAACCAAGATGATTAAATGTTTTCTAACACCAAGGCACTGCAAACATGATGCCTTAAAATGGAATGATTAAATATGAATTTGATTTAAAGAGTCACATTAAAAAAAAAAAGCATTAATTTTACTGTCTAATCTATTTAGACTGAGTTCTTTGGAGCAGAGACCATGTATTTGTTCAGCATCTAGCATATTTGGGGTCTCAATTCCTGATTAGCGCTTCTAGGCAATAATGCAAGACAGCTATTAATAAAAAAAATATTTAATACTAACCAGTATTGACAATGAACAATTATGCTACACTATAGGTTTAATGTATAGCCATTATAAAGTAGCATATGATCAATTATTTTATTAATCAACTGTATGGCTAACTCAGATTTAAGCATCACTGAAAGACTGATGACTCACTCTCAGTACTTCATAAGTACATAAGTTTGCATCTGTTGATTTCTGACAATAGGGTCTGCTTCTTTCTCATAGTACTTTAACATAAGCATTCATCTTCTCTTGCATTCCAGACACACACAAGAGTCTTCACCAGTATCACCTCTCAAAGGCTTCAAACTTCTTATGAGTAGCATTAATTTCCCACAAGTCACATCCATAAATTGCTATGGAAGAATTAAGTTTTTCACCAGTTGAACCTTCATACATTCAAGATGCCATTGTTTTTCCAAACTTTTGTAAAGGAGGCCATGACTGGGAGGACCATTCCTACTCTTCTTCTGATTTTTTAGAACAGCATCCAGGGTTGGATATGTATAATTCCAGATACCTCAATTCACCTGTTGCCTCTACAACTGGACTATTGATTATAATGTCTGCTTGCATCCTGTTTTTGTTAATCATGTCAACGTGCATGCCTTTCACTTTTGCTTCATTCATTCAGGGATAGTCCACATTCCTCAACCTATCCTTGCAACAAAGCCTGTTGCCAACTCTGTCTACATATCTATTCAAGGGACACCATCGTAGGACCTAATCACATGTGATATATGCCATCATGTGACAGCAATGCCCCTCTGCCATGTACATTTGTATAGAGACTGTCCGGTTTGGCCAAAGAATAAATGGACACAAATCAGACATCAAGAATTATAACATTCAAAAACCTGTTGGAGAACACTTCAACCTCCCTGGACACTCAATTACAGGCCTAAAAGTCGCAACTCTTCAACAACAACAACAAAAAAAACTTCAAAACAGACTCCACCAAGAAACTGTAGACCTGGAATTAATTTGCAAACTAGACACCATTAAATTAGGCTTGAATAAAGACTGGGAGTGGATGGGTCATTACACAAACTAAAAACTATTTCCCCGTGTTAATTTTTCCCCTACTGTTACTTACACCTTCTTGTCAACTGTTTGAAATGGGCCATCCTGGTTATCACTACAAAAGTTTTTTTTCTCCTGCTGCTAATAGCCTGCCTTAATTGATTAGTTGGTATGGCAACCCCCATTTTTTCATGTTCTCTGTATATATCTTCCTACCGTATTTTCCACTGCATATATCTGATGTAGTGGGTTTTAGTCCACAAAAGCTTATGCCCAAATAAATTAGTTAGTCTCCAAGGAGCCACAAGTACTCCTCATTCTTATTCCTCACAAACTGTTTTTACAGGCTACATTTGTTGCGTTGCATTGCATTGGCTGTTGTAGAAAAGAGCACCATGTCAGAGTATCTGAAGTTGATTAAAAAGGTGTCCACCAATGGAGATCCCAGCTTTTTCTTGTCTGAGAAAACCTTTCAGGCCTTGTCTCAGTGAATTTCTGCGTGAACACTGAAAAGGCTTGGAGGCAGATAAATCAACCCCCGCTGGATCGATCACTACCCGCCAATCTAGTGGGCAGTGTAGACAAGCCCAAGGAAACTGCAGTTTTACTGTTGCCTGTCCCATCTTAATTCTGCCTCCTTGTGCATTTAATTTATGCACTGAATGAAGTAGAGGTCCTGTGGAACAAAAAATGGTGTGTTATTGTGTAATTAAAAATTAATTCTGCCACCTTGTATGTATGCATTTTGATAAAGTGGAACAGACAACTGTAATTTTGGCATTTCCTAACTCATGTGCTTGACTTTGCAAACTAAATAATTTTTTATTTAGTTTCTTAGTATGTAATTTCCTTTTTTTAAATAAAAGGAAAAAATTGTGTTCAATTATTATTTTGCATGCTGCCAAAAATAGGTATACACATCATTTTTAACCATTTATAACATCTTTCGTGAGTGAATACCCACGTCTGTTAGTCTATAAGGTGCCACAGGATTCTTTGCTGCTTCTACAGAACCAGACTAACACGGCTACCCCTCTGATACTTAAACCTAAATGGAATTTCATAGGGCAAAGAAAAAATATTCCTGTAGGCCTAAGGTTCTCCTTGCTGAACTTCAAAAGGCTACTGAAAATAGTGGAGGTGTTTGTACATCTCATAAAAAGATCACAAGAAACTTTTAATAGAAAGCGTTAGGCAATCTATAGGGATCACAACCAGCTCCTTCTAGATCACGTGTCTTTTATAGAAAATGCCTAACATTTCTTACAGTAACAAAAACTAAAATCCAATTAACTTTATAGTCTTTGAAATTATGAGGCAATTTTACTAGTCTTCCACTTCATGAGATCCCTTCTTTTGTTCACATTTGTGCTCAGAGATAAGAGAAAGAGAGGCCATATTTAGATGAAATTTAGAATCATCTTCTGCATTTTATATATCAGTATCTGCAACAGTTTCTCCAAAGATATTTTGGCATTAACACAGAGTATTATTATTATATTAATCTCATAGACAAATAAATTCAGTAGCAAAGTCCAGGAAAAGTGATAATATAAAATACTCTGAGTTAGTTTTTAAAGGAATAAGTTAATTTTTCTTGTCTAATACATAATTTCCACATCCAGCCTTTGACTGATCTTCCATGACCTTTCTGCCACCTTCACTGTAGTTCTAATCATCCTCTGGATCAGTCACTATTCTATGAAATCCCCATATGTGCGAGTATGGCACCAGTGTGAGCAACACAGAAGCAGCTTGGCCCAATAGATGGTATACTGAATTGGGAAGCAAACCTAGGGGATTGAAATTTGTCTCTGCTACTAATTCACTATGTGATCTTGGGCAAATTCGTTATCTCTCTCCCCCCCTATATTTTGCCATCTATAAAACAGAGATAATAATGCTCACCCACTTTATGAAGAACTGTGAGATATACAAAGGAAGTTGTTATTATGGATTATTACTACTATTTCCATGTAGACAGCACCTGGCTTAGTTCATCAAGAATATCAGAAGGCCCAATTCTTCCCCATAGAATCTGTACCTATAGGTAGCACAAGTAGACATCTTCTTGGATGTGTTTATTCTGTAAATGGCTTAACCCTCAGATTATATGTAGGAGGATAAAAACTACAGAAAAAAATAGGAAGGACAGAAGGCTATTATTTGGAACAATGTCAAATTTCACTTGCTTCTTAAACAATTATCTCCAACTTAAAATGCCAAGCCAGTATTATCAGATGTATACTTGTACCTGTGGGTGGAGTCATGTCTTTTTTTTTTTTAAATCAAAATAACTAAATCTCCAATTAATGTGTGATAATTTACACTTGGAGTGTTTGCTTCACACCTTGTTTGCAAATATGCCACAAGTACATTTATCATTTCATAATGATTTAATGAACTTTTAAGTTTTTCAAAACTC
This sequence comes from Mauremys mutica, assembly GCF_020497125.1. NCBI lineage: Eukaryota > Metazoa > Chordata > Testudines > Geoemydidae > Mauremys > Mauremys mutica. Next base: position 31,113,962 of record NC_059072.1, on the reverse strand, counting down.
TGATCTTATAAAAGATTTTATAAAAACAAAGCAATACTTTTAACCACTAGACATCCACTCATTCCTCACACTCACTCTTAAGGGCTTACCATTTTATATAATTATTCCATTTGGATAAGTATAAACCACCACATTCATCCAAATTAATCTACCTCACATTAAAGATGTCACTTCTTCCAAAGTAAACCACTGGCTGCCTTGACAAAACCATCAGTGCATTTTCAGAGTGCTAATGACATTAGAATCAAAGGTATGTGGATTAACTTACAAATCAAACCGCAGGTTCTCTCTTTCTTCAAAAAAGTAGTCCATGATGAATTTTCTTACAAAATCTGGATTTAAAGTATTGTCAATTACTTCTGTTCTTCCAAACTGTAAAAGAAAAATAATAGCTTATGGCAAGCATAAGATCCTGTTATAAGAAGTTACACATCTGTATCACAGCATATAGATCCAGGAACAGAAACATGCAAGAGACATGAGGTAGGATGCAGCAAAGGTCTCTCCTGGAACAGAGATTTTGCAAGGAGAGGATCATGTCCACATAAAAACACCAGAAAAGTAAGAAGAGACTGCCAGAAGCCCACTCATTCCAGCATGAACAACAGCATGTGCACATCCCCAGTCTATAGACTGGAACTTTAGTCCCTAGAAATCAAAGAATCATAGCAAGATAGGACTGGAAGGGACCTCAAGAGATCATATAGTTCATCTTCCCCCACCCCAGCCCACCCTACTCTCCTGGAGACTGACATGTGTTTGTTTAACCTGTTCTTAAAAATGTCCAGTGACAGGGATTGCACAACCTCCCTAAGTAATCTCTTCCAGTGTTTTATTATCCTTATAGTAATAAAGTTTCTCTTAATATCTAACTTAAATCACCCTTGCTGCAACTAAACAGATATGACTTCTTCTCCTACCCTCAATGGACATGGGAGTAAGTGTATACTCCCCCTGTGCAGTAACTGAGTCTTCGAGATGTGTCCCTATGGATGCTCCACTTTAAGTGCGCTTAGGCACCCTGCACCTTTGATTATAGATTTCTCATAGCAGCATCTATTCTGCCCGCACATGCATATTACTCAGTCTCATGGTCCGTATTGTTATATAGCACAGAGTGGGTGAACTGCCTTCAGTTCCTTCTCTACCACGAAGCTCCATATCAGAGAATTCCAAAGCAGAAGGGAATGAGGGCAGGTGGCAGAGCACCCATAGGGGGACACATTTCAAAGAACAATAGTTACTGCATGGTGTAAGTAACCATTTCTTCTTCTTCTTCTAGTAATGTCCCTATGGGTGCTCCACTCTAGGGCCTTGTCTACACTACAGGACTATTTCGAATCTACTTAATTCGAATTTGTGGATTCGACCTTATGAAGTCGAATTTGTGTATCCATACTAAATACACTAATTCGAACTTCTGAGTCCACATTCACGGGGCCGGCGTCGACTTTCGAAGCGGTGCACTGTGGGAAGCTATCCCACAGTTCCCGCAGTCCCCGCTGCCCATTGGAATGCTGGGTAGAGCCCCCAATGCCTGCTGGGGGAAAAAATGTGTCGAGGGTGGTTTTGGGTAACTGTCGTCATTGAACCGTCAATCACGCCCTCACTCCCTCCCTCCCTGAAAGCGCCTGCGGGCAATCTGTTTGTGCACTTTTCTGGTCAGTGACAGCGTGGACGCCACAGCACTGCAAGCATGGAGCCCGCTGCGATCCTCGCCGTTTTCTCCTCCTCGCACTTTATCGTCCACCTCTTCCACATTCAGCTGCTGAGAAATTGGGCTACTTTTCAATGGTTCTGCAAGCACTGGGGGACCATAGGGGCCTTTTTACCAACATGAACGTCATATGGCCGGGCAAGGTTCCTGATGCGTGTGTTCTCAGGAACTGTGGGCTGCTCAGACGCCTGCTGGAAGGTAGTTTCTTCCCGTACCACGAAATAACTGTTGTGGATGTGCATTTGCCTATAGTGATCCTCGGTGACCCAGCCTGCCCGCTAATGCACTTGCTCATGAAGCCCTATACAGGCGCCTGGGACAGCGACAAGGAACTCTTCAAATACCAGCGAGCAGCGAGCAGCGTGACCTGTGACTGTTTAGTTTCTTTACAGAGAAGCTGAACCTGCCCCTGTTTCTTTACCCAGTTACTGTTGACTCTCCTCTTTGGTTAAATACCCCGTTCCCTCCACTTCCAAGACACGTGTAAAAATAAAATACATGTCACACTGTTACTGAGGAGAGGTTTCTTTATTCATGACTTTTCGTTAAAGGGTCGAAACTGGAACGCAGACTGCGGTGGGTAGGGTGTGCGCTGATGTAAAGACCGCCTCTAAACTCAAGGAATGACAGGCTCCTGCTCCTACAGCGGTCCGCATTGCCGGACTGCTTGTTTCAACGGAGCCTGCCATCCCTCCTTTTTGGGATTCTGTGTGCGGGGGGCTATGTGGCCTTGTGGCGACGGATACAGGACGGATACAGTGCAAGGACGGATACAGATTCCTCTGCTGCGTGACTCAGCGGTCCACGACAAGGACCGCTGTATAAGATCTGTACCCGCCCTCCCCCGCTAAAAAGTCACATCCCCACCGCCCACACAGAACCTGGAAACCACCTCCCATACCGACCACGGTGCCTGCTGACTGCACTGTGTGTGTTACCCGCTGCTGATCCGGTCCCCGTGTCTGTACCCTGCGAAAGGTGCCTGTCCTATGCAATTAGCAACGCACTTCCCCACGCACCCCATTCAAACACAGTCTTCAGTGAAGAAACATGACGGAAACAGTACTTAACAGCAAAGTATTTTTATTACTTAAGTACACAGTTATGGGATGGGACTGGGATTGGGACTTGTTTGAGTCCGGAAGGGAAGGACTTATGCAAACGTAGGGTATGAGAGCTTTTGGTTACTTGAGCACTCTGCTGGGGTGCAGTGACAGTATTCACGGCCCAGGGCGGGCATCCTCCTGGTTATTTAGGGTGAGGGGGGTATGTGACTTTGTGGCGGGGGAGGGCGGTTGCAGAGATACTGCCGGGGGCTCTGTCCTGCAGCGGTCCTGCAGAACATACACAAGTCGCCGGAGCGTGTCCGTTTGCTCCCTCACTAGTACAAGCATTGCTTGAGTCGCCTGCTTGTGTTCCTCACGCCACCTCTCCTCCCATTCGCTGTGTGAGCGCTGGTACAGAGAGACTTTCTCCCTCCACTGCCTCTGCTGGTCCGCCTCGGCTAGGTAGCAGCCCACACATTCATCGAAAATCGTGTCCCTTGTCTTTTTCTTTCGCCGCCTAATCTTCGCCAGCCTCTGCGAGGTGGATGCTGTGGAAGGTCTGGAGACAGTGGAAGCTGGGGGATGGGAAACAGTTAGTTAATTCCTTGCAATTATACTTTTTTGCGAACAATTAACTGAGTCTAGGCTGTCTCTGTGAATTTTTTGTTGAGACCCCTGTGCCTGCTGTTGCACAAATCATTTGCGCGGTGGATTCTGGGTAAATGTCGCCAGTCATTCCTTCCTCCGGGAAAGCAACGGCAGACAATCATTTCGAGCACGTTTTCCATGAAATGCCCTGGCACACGCCATAGCGTGGCAACAATGGACCCTATTTTGCCTTTTGTGTATATCACCGTATGTGTACTGGACACCGTATGTGTCCGCTGACAGAGGCGGACCAGCAGCGCTACACAGCAGCATGCTTATGCTTTTGCATGACAGCAGCGATGGTTACCAGGCATACTGCACCGTCTACCATACCATGAACTGGTAAGAAGACGGTAATAAGATGGTCATGGTTACCTGTCCTTTTGCACTGCGCCATTTGGTGCTGTCATAAGTGCCCCTGGTCGATCAGCCAGGGGCGCAAAAGCAAAATTTGGGCATGACTCCCCGAGTCAATCCCTCCTTTTTGGGTATCTAAAAATAGAATCAGTCCTGCCTAGATTATGGGCAAGTGTACTAGAGAACCACTGTATCATACAACCAGAGACCACAGCTGCTCTCTGTCCAATCCTGCATAAATTTTGAGCTGAACGCTATTCACAGGGTGTGCTCCTGAAACAACCCCAGCTGTTCATTCCGTTCTTCCCCCAGCCTTCCTGGGTTCCAATACCATTGTCCCCCCACTTGTGTGATGAAGTAATATAGAATGCATGAATAAGACACAGGTAGTCGTTTGTGAGAAATGAGTGGAAGGAAGCCTCCAGCTGCAATGATAGTCTAGAGATGACATTAAGGGGTGTGGAGGAGGGAGCCACTCATCCCTCTGCTAGTCCAGGGGCAATTGAATCTTTTCTTTACAATGAAGGGTGGGGGCTGATGGAGCTCAGCCCCCTGTTGCAATGATGAGGACGGTTACCAGCCATACTGCACCATCTACCATGAAAAATTAGCAACAGGCGGCCTTGACCGACCTGTCCCAAGCAAGTTGGTATGGTCGTTATGGTTACCAGTCCTTTTGCACTGCCCCATGTGCCAATAGGCTGATGATGAGGATGGATTTCCATCTTATTGTACCATCAGCCATCCATAGCGTGGGGGGAGCAAGGATGTTGGTGTTGAGTGCTGCACCATCGCGTCTATCTGCAGCATTCAGTACAGATACGGTGACATGTAAAAGAGTCAACAGAGGATTGTTTTCCCTTTAACTTCTGGGGGTCGGGGGGGGTGCGTAAATTGCCGAGCTATGCCCCGACCCACCGCGGACACTGTGTTTGACCCTAGAAGCATTTGGAGATCAGCCAAGAATGCAAATGCTTTTCGGAGACAGCAGGAACTGTGGGATACCTTGCGTCCTCGTTCCCCCCTCCCTCCATGAGCGTCCATTTGATTCTTTGGCTTTCCGTTACGCTCGTCACGCAGCTGCGTGCTGAGTCTGTGCTATGCCATCTGTCCGTTTATTTATTAAAAATACTTTGGACCAGGCGTAACGTAACATTTCTTCCCCTACTTAGATGCAGGAGTCTCCGAGCGAGATCACCGTGAGGACGGGCACTGAAGGAGATAGAGAGCGCATGCTGCGTGAAATCTAGCACGAACCACGGACCTATGCAGCCGTGCTCTGGGAGGCAGTGCTCCCTGAATACCGCATGAAAGCCTCACGCGGAAAAGTGTGCTATCACGGAGCACCCAATAAGGCAGCTCTCCCCAGGAACCTCCTGCTGATGCTTATCGATTAACGGCAGGAGAGCTTCGTGGAGTTCTCCAAGGGGGATTTCTGTTCTATCACCATATATACAGAGACCTCCTTTTCACACACTTCAGATTCCTGTTATATTAAGAATAAAAGTTAACATGGTTAAAGCACTTACCGACTGATCCTACCCCTGATTCAGGATCCGGGTTCCTGGCCGGGGAGGGTTGGTAGGGGATCTCCATGACGGTGATGAAGAGATCCTGGCTGTCGGGGAAACCAGCGTTGTAAGCGCTATAGCCTGCCTCGTCCTCCACAAACCCTTCCTCATCTTCCCCGTCCGTGAACATCGTCGAGGAACTGTCCGTCGACACTGTCCCATCATCAGAGTCCATGCTCACTGGTGGGGCAGTGGTGGCAGGCTCCGTAGCGTCCGTTGGCCGCTTTGATTTTTTGGTAGGCTTGTCTGGGGTCCTTGATTTTCACGCGGCGCTGCGTTGCATGACGGCTGTATCCTCTGTCTGTATCATGGCTTTGGAGACCTTCTCGTAGGTCTTTGCATTCCGTTTGTTGGAGCGCAGCTCCGAAAGCACAGACTACTCGCCCCCCACACCGATCAGATCGAAGAGTTCCCGGTCAGTCTATGCCGGGTCCCTCTTTCTATTCAGAGATTACATGAACTCCTCTGCTGGAGAGCTCTGCATTGCTGCCGGTGCTGCGGAGCTCGCCCCGATGTGCAACCAGAACGTCAGATTCAAACCGCCCAGACAGGAAAATGAATTCAAATTTTCGCGGGTCATTTCCTATGTGGCTGGGCAGAGAATCCAAGCTCGGGCTGCTGTCCAGAGCGTCAACAGAGTGGTGCAGTGTGGGATAGCTCCCGGAGCTACTAAGTTCGATTAGCATCCACACCAAGCCTAATTCGAGCTAGCCGTGTCGAATTTAGCGTTACTCCACCTGCCAGGGTGGAGTACCAAATTCGAACTAAAGAGCCCTCTAGTTCGAATTAAATGGCTTCCTGGTGTGGACGGTTGAGCGGTTAGTTCGAATTAACGCTGATAAATTCGAATTAAAGTCCTAGTGTAGACCAGGCCTAGGTGACTACCAAGCAAAGTTCCCTTTAAGGAGAAGGGGACTTCGAAGTCATGTCCCGTACCGAAGAAAATACAGCCAAATCACGAGTTATTGCATAATGCTCACCAAAAGGTATGTATAGGGGCCCAAGGGTCAAGGTGGATTATTGAAGTATTTAGTTGAAAGCCCAATTTGAGAAAGAGATCTATGGCTGCACAAGTTGCCTGTGACGTTAGGTACAGGAAGCAGCCTTTCAGAAGGTTAACAGGAAAGGAAATGTGAGCAGATGAAGCTGTATGAAGAATGTCAAGCAGCTTCTGATGTGATTCTTTAACCTACTGAAGAAGGATTTACAAAGAATCCGCAACCATCTTGATAAGGTCCTGGAACTGTTTAAAATAGTCAGCCAAGGATGGTGAAGCGGTATGACCACTTCATCCGGGCATGGAGAAGAGATGCTGGCTAATGGACAGATCTCTTCATCAGCCCTAGTTTCCTGTTCCTCAAAGGTTTCTTCCTGAGCTTCTGGTCTCCTGGAGAGAGAGGGTGATGAAAGTTGTCTACCTCTGACAGATGGTATTCGAGGCCCTAGAGAATTGCCGGTGACAGGCCACCTAGGGATCCCAACTCCCAGCATGGCCAAGGGAGTGGCAAATATGGCATGGGTGGAGGAATACATTAGTGTTTGTACCAGCAAGATGGTGGTCGTGGACATCTCTCATGACTGAGACCAACTTCCTCAGAGACCTATGGAAAAGAGCCTCTATGGGAATGAAGTGGAGAGCCTCAGACAGATATTTGAGAAACGAAGACAATATCTTCATCAGAAACCTCCTTTTCCAAGTCACTGTGAAGTGGTGGAGCAGCAGAAGAAATTTGAGGTACAATCATCAGTACCAGCCAGGTGTCCAGGAATCTGGAGATCCTAGGTACAGAGAACAGATCAGAACTGAGCAATGATGAGTCAGGTGTCTCGGACACAGCCAGGTCTAGGGGAAAATGAAACTCCTGCAGTACTATATCCGTGGCCTGCACCAAAGTGATAATGGTGGAGAGAGCTGACGGTACTATGAATCTCAACCACTCCAAGGGGAGACCTCCAGATGAAGCCCAATTGGACATCTTCGGTACTGAGTGAGAAGAGGTACTGCTCTTCTTGCTGCCTTGATCCGTTGACAGTACCAAATGACCTCTCAGAGCCTGGGACTTCATAGTCTTTAGGCTTAATCATGCCCTCAGTACCTGAGGAACCAGCAGTCTCGTAAATACCAGATTGGAGAGCAGTGGGTGCTGAAGGGGCTGGAGTCATCGGAGACAGTGACTTCCTTTTGAGGAAGATTCCCTATCTGGAGAACTTGAGGGACCGTCTTTGGGAGTCTTATGAGAAGAATCTTGGATATTCCTCTTAGATATCCTTGAGGAGTGCAGTTTGGAGACAGTGGAGGCAACGGACTTATTCAGAGACCAGCCAACAGGGGTTGTTCCCCTGGCTAGGGTCAGAGGCCAGGCACAGTGAGCTCTCCATCATGAGGAGTTGAAGTTTGAGCTTCCTGTTTTTTCTGGCTCTAGATTTTAAATGCCAGACAGAAGTTGCATTTTGGAGAAATATGAGATTCCCCAAGCAACAGATGCACTGGGATTGCCAGTCACTCACTGGGAATGCCTCCAAGCATGACAAGCTATGTCACCGGGATTGCCTCCTGGCATGACAGGCAATGTTTGAAAGCAGGAAAACCAGGCATGCCTTTCCAGTAAAATAAAAACTCCCAGTAGGGGAGAAACTTAAAAAAAAATAAAAATCCAAAAACTTTTTAGAAACTACTACTAAGAGCAACTATAATTAACTACTAAAAGAGCTAAGGGGACACAACTGAGTAAAACTCAATGCAGACAACTGCTAAGGTTCCGTCTCAGATGAGTGGCTGAGAAGGAACTGAGAGTAGTTTGCTTGCACAGTGCACTGTATCAGCATACAACACGAGACTGAGTAACACGTGTATGTGGGCCAAATGGACACTTATATACAGAATCTCTGATCAAAGGAGCCTGGAGTGCAAGTGCACCCAGAATGGAGCACCTATAGGAACACTATTCAAAGAAGAAACTAATAACAGTCCTCTTTATAACAAACTTCTATATATTTGAAGATTTGTCATGACCCCACAACCATACTTATCTCTAGAATAAATATGCCCAGTTCTTTCAACCGTTCCTCTAAGGCAGGGGTTCTCAAAACTTCATTGCACCTCAACCCCCATCTGACAACAAAAATTACCACGACCTCAGAAGGGGGGACCGAAGCCTGAGCCCTGAGCTGCAGGCAGGGGACCCAAAGCCAAAGTCTGAGACCCACTGCCCTGGGGAGGAGGGGGCCACAAAGCCAAAGTCCAAACCCAAGGGCTTCAGCCCCAGGCAGGGGGCCTGTAACTGAGCCCTGCCACCCAGGGCTGTAGCCCTTGGGCTTCGGCATGGGCGGTGGGGCTCGGGCTGCGGCTCCGGTCCCCAGCAACTCTAAGCCAGCCCTGGTGACCCCATTAAAATGTGGTTGCAACTCACTTTGGGGTCATGGCCCACAGGTTGAGAACCGCTGCTCTAAGGTCATGTTTTCTAAACCTCTTATTTTGTTGCTCCTCTCTGCACTCTCTCCAATTTGGCCACATCTTTTTTTAAAGTGTGGTGCCAAAAACAGGACACAGTACTCCAGCTGAGGCCTCACCACTGCAGAGTAGAGCAAAACAATTACATCCTTTGTCTTACATACAACACTCCTGTAAATACATCTCAGAATGACATATGACTCTTTTGCAACAATATCACATTGTTGATTCACGCAAATTTACAACCCACTATAACCCACAGATTATTTTTCTGCAGTACTACTACCTAGCCAGTTATTCGTCATTTTAATTTTTTCTTCCTTTGCTTCCTAAGTATAATACTTCGCATTTATCTTTACTGAATTTCATCCTATTGATTTTAGACCAATTCTCTAAATTATCAAAGTCATTTTGAATTCTAATCCTGTCCTCTAAAGTGATTGCAACCCCTCCCAGCTTGGAGCCTGTGATAAATAAAGTTGGGGGACAGCTCCCTTTGATGGACACCCAGCCAGCCAGTTAGCTGTAAAATCCCTCTTTGTAGATGTTCTTTACTTGCTTTACCTGTAAAGGGTTAAAAAGTCCCCCAGCTAAAGGGGGAACAAAACAAACAAACAAACAAAAATAAGTGGGCACCTAACCAAAAGATCCAGTGGGAAGGCTAGAACTTTTTAAAATGGGGAAAGAAACTTTCCCTTTCTCTATTATAGCTTAAGCCCAGCATGATCATAAATCATCAGATCATATCTAGAACTACTTATCTGAACTCCAAATGTGTAAGTAGATCAGAATGTTTAGCTAGATGCTATTTTTTTTTTTTAAGGCTTGTGGATTTCCTCTGTGCTAACCCCTAATGCTTTTATTTGCTTGTAATCTTTAAGCTGGACCCCCAAGAAAGCTATTTTGAGTGCTTGATTTTTGTAATTGTTTCTTTTAAGATCTAGCAAAAAGTGTAAGTTCCAGATGTATTTTCTTCCTTTTTGTTTTAATAAAGTTTACTTTTTTTTTTTTTTTTTTTTTAAAAGAACAGGATTGGATTTTTGGAGTCCTAAGAGGTTTGTGCATGTTGTGTGATTAGCTGATAGCCACAGCTAATTTCCTTTATTTTCGTTCTTAGCTCTTCCCTGGATGGGGGGGGGGGTGTGTGAAAGGGCTTGAGGGTACCCCACAGGGAGGAATTCCAAAGTGCTCCTTCCTGGGTTCAAAGGGTTTTTTTTTTGCATTGTAGGTGGTGGCAGCGTTTACCAAGCCAAGGTCAGAAAAAAGCTGTAACCTTGGGAGTGTAATACAAGCCTGGAGTGGCAAGTATTAATTTTTAAAATCCTTGTGGCCCCCACTTCTGCACTCGGAGTGACGGAGTGGGGATTCAGTCTTGACAGAGCCATCCACAGATTTTATAAGCATACACTTATGGAATGATTTCTTCTTGACAAATCCACATTGGCTCTTACTTATCACTTTATCTTCTAGGTTTGAATAAAATGATTTAAGTTTGTTCCAGTATCTTTCCAGGTATTGAAGTTAGACTGAATGGTCTGTATTCCCTGGGTGCTCATTTTTCCCTTTTTTGAACATAGGTAATATGTTTGCACTTCTCCAGTTTTCTGGGACCTCACCGATCCTCAAGAGTTCACAAAAATAATAGCTAATGGGTCAGAGATCAGTTTGGCTACTTCCTTAAGTATTCTGCAGTGAAGTTCATCAGGTCCCACTGTCTTGAAGATATCTGATTTATCTAAACATTCTTTAACCTATTATTTCACTATTCTGCCCAGAGATCCCCTCCCCATTATGGTTAATATTGTGTTAAACATCTGGTCACACTTAACCTTTTTAGTGAAGCCTGAAGCAAAAGAGGCATTAATGCACTTCAGCCTTTGCTGTGTCATTCATTATTTGCTTCCTTCCCTTAAGTAACAGACCTAACTTTACTTTACCTCTCTTTTACTTCTATTGCACTTACAAAACCTCTTCTTATTGCCTTTTATGTCCCTTGCTAGGTGTAACTCACTTTGTGCCAAAGCCTTTTGATTTCATCTCTAAACACTTGTGCTATTCTTTTATACTCATCCTTATCAATCTGTTCTTTGTCCAGGATTCCTTTTAATTGTCATGTTATTATAGAGCTCCTGATGCAGCCCTATGGGTCTCTTGTTATTTTTATCTTTCCTTTGCATCAGGATAGTTTGCTCTTGTGTAATATGGTCTCTTTTAGAAACTGCCATCTCTCCTGAATGTAGAATACCAAGCAAAAAGTTACACAAAATGCCCATTTCACTGGTAACTTCATCTACTTTCAGACCTGGAGGTCCTGCCATTAGAAACATACGGCTCCATCATTATCCAATTATCTTTTGCCCCTATATTCTTTTGATGCATCCATTAAAAACGAAAAGACTCATTGCTTTCACCTTTCTGTATAATGGGGCTTTGACTCCCTCCCCATAAGAAAAGCCTGATCCTCCTTTTAGCCGAAAAAATATAGGTTTACAATAAATTGTATTTCGTTTGGATGAGAAGCTTTTGATTCAGTTTCAAATTCACAATGTTAAGGATATAAAATACAGGTTACAGAACTCATGCTTTTATTTTGTTTCATGTGTTTGCTTTTCTTTAAATACATTATTTTTCAAGATTTGGTAAAAAAAATCTGAAATTAGCAAGGGAGGTGAGAGAGTGGGAGCATCCACAGGGACATCACTTGAAGTAAAGGGTAAGTTTCTCTGGATGGGTGGCTGGAAGTAAGGTTAGGAAGGTAGTGGAATAAGAGAAAGGGATACATAGAGGTAGTGGAACTTGGTGTCTAGGAATAGTTGAAGTTACAGACATAGGACGGGGGGAGGGAGAGAGAAATGGTGCTGATTATTGTATTAGTCAGAGCTGTAAACCAGTAATGAGGCAGCAAAGGCCCAAAGGTCTCAGAGACTTCAAAGCAGAATACAGCACAGCTCTGAAAAGCCACAAAGAGTCCTGTGGCACCTTATAGACTAACAGACGTATTGCATGTCATGCATCCGACGAAGTGGGTATTCATCCACGAAAGCTCATGCTCCAATACGTCTGTTAGTCTATAAGGTGCCACAGGACTCTTTGCTGCTTTTACAGATCCAGACTAACATGGCTACCCCTCTGATATCTGAAAAGCCAGTGGCTCAGCCTTCCACCGACCCTTCATCGTGACAGGCCTATACCTAGCATAAGGAAACTAAGCCAATTGAAACAGGGGGAGCCTCTTGGTTCACAGCCTTTGACAACACAAATGGTTACTATTATTAATGGGAACTGATCCAAACATTTATATTTTATTTAACAAACTAGCAGAAAAGAATGAAACAAGCAATTCTTTTAAAAAAGAGGCTTCAACAAAGTGGTACACCAGCTTTTCACAACAGAGAAGCTCTTCTAATGATGTTTGAAAGGAATTAGTGATTGCAGCATTAGTAACTCTTCAGTTATAGGCTCGAAACAGCTTAGAGAATTCCTATCTGGTCACTAGAGCATGAATGCAAGATTTGTTTTCTGTAATAGCCTGTATCTTTAAAAATTATAATTTTGAGATTCAGAATGAATCATTTAAAAAACACATTTCTAAATCTATAGGATAAGATATTTCCCCTTATTGCTGTTAATGAATTTAGTGAGGAAAGGTACAGAATTATCAGTCCTGCAAAAGGAAGTCCTCTAATTGGAGAGCAGGTACAACACAAGCAACACCGTTGTTTTCCCTCACTGTTATATCAACGTATCTCTGTTTTGACTAGGAGGTTAAGACAGGAATCCAATTTCTACATCCACTGAATGCCTAGCCTCTTTGCTAAGAGCGCCAACAAGTGTACAGTACTACATGTAAGTGATGTTGACATCTGTCCCCTAGAAAATGAACTGAGACCACTAACTTATTTAGAGCAGGGCAATGAACAGCTGTAAAGTAGTAACTTATTTCAGTCATTACCACCTGAGATGATTCCAACTTCTGATACAACAATGAAATGTTCTTCTTCCCATTTAGAATCTGGAGGCACCCAGGCACCATACTTAAGAACTCTAACACATGACTACTGTAAAGTACCAGCAGGCCAAATCTGAGAAGTAAAACCATTAAATAATAGAGACAAAAACTGTCAATGCTCTATTCTCCTCCTCCCTCCAACTTCCTCCTCCTGCCCCTCCCCTTCAGGGTGACCAGATGTCCCGATTTTATAGGGACAGTCCCGATATTTGGAGCTTTTTCTTATATAGGCTCCTATTACCCCTCACCCCCGTCCCGATTTTTCACGCTTGCTATCTGGTCAGCTTACTCCCCTTCCCAAATGGCCTTTGCAAACCTGGCTAGCCTGCTCCATATTTTAAAAAAATAAAGTTGGTTTTATTTATGGTGGAGGGAAAGATGGGACACTCACCTTTCTTCTTAAAATGGATTTAACCATTTTTAAATGTAATACAAGCTATATATACACAAAAGAGTTCAAAATAAAGTGATCCTAATTTTTTGGCATTTTTCCTGCACCATTTGAGAGTTTGACTTCTTTTGCATAGCAATCAACCAACTAATCATGATTTTTCCTCTTTTTTTGGCCATGACACACACACACACACAACCACACTTAATTAAAAAATATATATACATAGATATCTATTAAAAAAAAAAACCTTACCTCTCTCCATTCTTTGCTTCCAATACCTTGTGTATACAAAACACATACTGTGAAAAGAAGAAATGCTCAGTCATTTTCATAATTTCTTTTAACATTCTTACATTAAATGAATCTGTTTTGGGAAGTCTTACATTGCTGTTGAAATTACTAACTAGGACAATCAAATATCAAATGCTTGCACTCAGTTCCTAATACTCCTATGCTAATAGGAGAAAATATGGACAATAAGCCTGGAAATCGGATGGCCATAAAGTGGGCTGTAATACTTACTTGCTAAAAGTCAAGCAGTCACTTGACAATCCTTAGATGTAAAATTGGATAAAAGCAAGATTTCATTAAAATCAGACTGAAGTATTGGTCTGACTATCCTAGTTAATCTAAATCAAGTACTCTAAAAATACACTGTCTTCACGAGATGAGAATTAAAAGAGAAACAAATAGAGACCCACACAGGAAAGAGAGAGAAAATAGGGTGGGAGAGAAAAAACTACCAGGGCCTTTTTTTCCTTAGATCTGCTCCAAATATACAAAAGAAAGATATAATATGTTGTATATCGATACACTTTTTAACAAAAATTCCCACAAACAAAATCTTTGTTTAAAACCAGTTAATGTTGCCCGAATGACATATCCACCCAATACAAGCCTTAAAAAAGGAAACACCATAATAAAGTACATTTATGAGCTGTTACTAAATGCCCACACAGAATATTTCCACTTTTAGCAACAGACTTCACGCCGCTGCCTCCTCCCCAAAAAAAGAACTCCCTTTGCTTCCAACAGATATAATGTGGTTTGGGGGGGGGGGGGGTTTGTTTCTTTTTTGTTTTGTTTTTTATCTTACTCTCCAGCTTCATCTCAGGAGCTGAGAGCAGGAAAACTCGGACCTGGAGGTACAAAAAAAAAAAAAAAAAAAATCGGGAGTTCTCTGCACTTCTGTAATATAGTTAATAGCAACAGTTTTCCAATACCTGTATAAACTTGATTAGGGCAATCAACTCATTCACATCAAAAAGCCATTATAGATAATCTTTTGTTCACTACATGTGAATCTTGCACAACGTGTAAGCCAGCAACCTAACACAGTACCAAATCCCCCTTCTGAATAATGCTGATCTAGGTCTGCCATAAATTGTTGTTTTCTGACAGATTATTCTCCTGCTCCAATACATTTTTTATCTAATTTTTGGGGAAAAAAAAACCACTTTGGGTTGCAGTCTTTAGTGACAAAGGGTAAGTGCCCAATTCCACTCCCACTGGAGTTAAAGGGAATCACCCTACTGACTTCAGTGGAAACAGGGTCAAGCCCTAAACCGGATTTTCTTTCTACTCTAAAAGATACTTTGCTCCATACCAAATTTGCACTGGTCTGTAGTTAACAGAATGAAGGTAAAACCAAATCCCAGGAACACAGAAGATAGCATGCCAGTGGAGAATCAATATGGGTGGGTTAAAATGGAGAGTTGGAAATAGTTTATACCCAATGGGGGAAAAACAATAAAACCAAAATTAAATAATACCAAGACAAGATTATCATATTCTATGGAGGATGAAGTTTATATTAAGGAAGTACGGGGGTGGGGGAGCATCTATCATTTGAGGGTGAATTTTTAAATGATTTTTTTAAATTAAATTGGAACCATCAAGTTGTGTACTATGATTTTTATTAAACTAATCATCTTCCTCTATCCTCCTTCCATCCTATTCTTGTACTCAGTCTTTAGGTCTTGTCTTAATTTAGACTGTAAACTCTTCATGGCAAGGAATGTGTCAATGTGTGTATGTTTATAATAATGCCGAATACAATGGTGCCCCAGAGCTAATAAATAATAATAAATGATAATAATGAGAGGTTATTTACCAATAACTATTGTTTGTGTGTTGCCTCTGTGTATTCAAAATTGTGAGATATGACATCTTTAGAGTCAAGCAAAGGAAAGGCCTTGGAAAGGTGTCATCCCCTTACTCTATATAAGGAGAGACAGCCTCAGTTCCTTCTCCCTAACTGCCAGTCCTAATATTCTACAGAACTCTGAGGTAGAGAGTAAGGTTAGCAGGTATTGGGACTACACCCAAGCAACTTTTGAAAAACAACAGCTATTGGTAAGTAAGAAACGGTTACTTACCTCTTGTTCTTCGAGAGGTCTTGCTCATGTCCATTCCAATAGGTCTGTGTGAACACCACGTGCACGATCACCGGAAAGCTTTTCCCCTAGCGGTACCCGTCGGGTCAGCTGTGGAGACCCCTAGAGTGGCGCCTTCATGGTGGTGTATATATGTCCCTACCGACCCGCCACCTGCTCAGTTCCTTCTTGCTGGAATACTCCGACAGCAGGGAGACAGGCGGGATTTGGAATGGACATGATCAACACATCTCAAAGAACAGTTACGAGAGTAAGTAACCGTTTTTTCTTCAAGTGATTGCTCATGTGCATTCCAATATGCGACTTCCAAGCAGTTACCCTGCGGGAGGGATCGGAGTTCACATAATCGCCAAGTGTAGGACTGCCCTACCAAACCCAGCATCATCTCTCGCCTGCTGGATGATGGCGTAGCGGGAAATGAAGGTGTGAACTGAAGACCAGGTCGCCGCCTTGCAGATGTCCTGGATAGGGACCTGCACCAGGAAAGCTGCGGACGCCGCCTGCGCTATGGTAGAGTGCGCCGTAATCGGAGGGGCTGGAACTCTGGCCAGGTTATAGAAAGTCCTGATGCAGGACATGATCCATGACGAGATGCGCTGGGATGAGATCGGGAGCCCCCTCATTCTTTCTGCGATAGCAATAAAGAGCTGCAGTGACTTACAAAATGGCTTTGTGCATTCAATGTAAAATGCTAAGGCACGTCTAACATCCAAGAAATGCGCTCCCTGTTAGTGGCATGGGGTTTAGGAAAGAATACAGGTAAGAATATATCTTGGTTCACATGAAATTGGGAGACAACCTTAGGCAGGAACACAAGGTGGTGGGGTAGCTGCTCCTTGTCTTTATAAAATACCGTATAAGGCAGTTCGGAGGTCAGTTCCCTGAGTTCGAATATCCTTCTAGCGGAGGTTATAGCCACCAGAAAAGCCACCTTCCAGGAAAGGTAGGAGAGAGGGCAAGTAGCCAGAGGCTCAAAGAGGGGGAGGGGGAGGTCCCAAGAGGGAACGGGCCGACGTACTGGAGGACAAAGTTTGTCCAGGCCCTTAAGAAACCTGCCCACCATGGGGTTACCAAACAGTAACCCACCCGCCGTTCCCGGGTGAAAGGCCAAAATGGCCGCAAGATGTACCCTCAGGGATGATAGCCTATCCCTTGGTGCTTGAGATATAAAAAAGATAGTCCAAAATTAGGGGAATTGGGGCTGATTTTGACTCAGTTCCCCTTTGTCAAGACCAAATGGAGAAACGCTTCCACTTAGCCAGGTAAGTGGCTTGCATGGAGGGTTTCCTACCTCACTGAGTGTGAGCATTGAAGCTCAAGAGGGTTTGGCCATGGAATTTTCACACCATGAGGTGGAGGGAGTCCAGGTTGGGGTGTTGCAGACAGCCATGGTCCCGCGTGAATAGGGTCGGAGAGAGAGAGAGAGCACTACTGGTCTGTCCACTGAGAGGTTCAGTAACATGGTGAACCAGTGCTGGCGGGGTCACGCTGGTGCTATAAGGATCAGGGAAACCCTGTCCTGACGAATCTTGAGGAGCACTCTGTGTATGAGGAGGAATGGAGGGAATGCGTACAGCAGGTGACCCGTCCATGATAAGTGAAAGGCATCCGCAGTGGAGCCTGGGCTGTGGTTCAGGAAGGAGTAGAATCTCTGGCACTTCCTGTTGCTCCATGTCGCAAACAGGTCCATGTGGGGAGAGCCCCACCTCTGGAAAATCGAGTGAGCGATGTCCGGTCTGAGGGACCATTCGTGTCCATGGAACGAGCGACTGAGGCGGTCCGCCAGCTTGTTCTGCGCCCCCGGAAGGTGCAACGCCTGCAGGTGTATGGAGCGGGCGATACAGAAGTCCCACAGCACGAGGGCTTCCCGACAGAGGGGAGAGAAGCGAGCACTCCCGTTTGTTTATACAGAACACGGCTGCAGTATTGTCCGTGAGCACTGATACGCATATGCCCTGAAGACAGGCCTGAAATGCCTGGCATGCCAGGCGAACCGCCCTCAGCTCCCTCACATTGATGTGCAGCGATAGCTCTGCATGGGACCAGAGGCCCTGCATGGGTTCTGGTATTGCACAGATGCTCTCCCCAACTGAGTGCTGAGGCATCCGTGACCAGGGAAAGTGTGGGTTGAGGTTTTGCAAAGGGTACTCCCGCACAAACCAGCTGTGGTTGCAGCCACCAGTGGAGAGAGCGGAGTATGCGAGGCGGAAGGGTCACTATTGAGTCCAATGGGTCCCTGGCCTATCTGTGCACCTGCGCTAACCACGCCTGGCGGGGCTTCAGGCACAGCCTGGCATGCTGTGCCATGTATGTACAGACCACCATGTGCCCCAATAGTCTCATACAATTTCTCGCCATGGTTGTGGGGAAGTGGAGCAGGGTCTGGATAATGTCCGTGAGCACTCTGAAATGCAGTTCCGGAAGGAATGCCCTCGTGGAGTCCAAGAGAGCGCCAATGAACTCTATCCTTTGTGTGGGGGTCAGTGTGGACTTGGGCTCATTCAATATAAGACCCAGCCTGTGAAACGTAGCCCGGGCCAGGGACACGTGCTCTGCTACCTGTGCTTGGGACTCGGCCTTGATGAGCCAGTCATCCAAATATGGGAATACCTGCACCTGGCGCCTGCGGAGGGAGGCCACTACTACCGCCATACACTTGGTGAACACCTGGGGGGCCGTTGACAGGCCAAATGGGGGTATTCTGAACTGGTAGTGCCAGCCACTGACCACGAATCTGAGAAAGCATCTGTGGGCTGGGATAATAGCAATGTGAAAATACGTGTCCTTCAAGTTGAGAGTGGCGTACCAGTCTCCCGGCTCCAAGGAAGGAATGATGGCGGCCAGAGAAACCATGCAAAACTTCATCTTTTTTATGAAAGTGTTGAGATCTCATAGGTCCAGGATAGGCTGAAGCCTGCCTTTAGCCTTGGGGATGAGGAACTAGCAGTAGTAGATCCCCTAGCCCCTGAATTCCTAAGGAACCTCCTCCATTGCCCCTAAACGTAGGAGCGATTGCACCTCTTGTAAAAGGAGTTGCTCAAGAGAGAGGACCCTGAAGAGGGACAGGGAAGGGGGGTGGGAGGGAACAGAACTGGATAGAATATCCCACCCCCACCATGCTGAGGACCCAGTGGTCTGACGTGATCTGAGATCAAGCACAGTAGAAGCGGGAGAGTCCATTCACAAAGAGGGGGGAAGGATCCAAGATGGCAACTGGTGCGCTGTCCTTGGGCGCATCTTCAAAAGTTGGGCTTGGGGCCGGGGGGCTGTTTGGTTGAACACTGGCCTTGGCTCTAGGAGGATTGAGGTGAGTGCCTCCTATTATTTCTGCCCCTCCTCCTAGGGGGATCTCGCCGAGGAGGCCCCGGATAGAAGCGGGATGGGGGCTGAGGTCTAAATGGCTTTCTCTGAGGTGCTGGGGTGTGTAGCCCCAGAGACGTAAGAGTCACCCGAGAGTCCTTCAGACTGTGCAGGCGCGTGTCCATATTTTGGGCGAACAGGCCTTCACAGTCAAAGGGGAGGTCCTGTATAGTGTTCTGGACCTCTGGCGGGATACCTGAAACCTGTAGCCATGCACTGCGCCTCATTGCTATTGTGGTGGCCATGGTTTGAGCCGTAGAGTCCACTGCGCCCAGGGCTGCCTGAAGGGCAGTCCGAGATACTACTCTACCCTCCTCAAGGAGCGCACCAAACTCCTTGTGTGAATCAGACAGGATTAACTCCTGGAACTTAACCAAAGAGCTCCAGGAATTAAAAGCATATTGGCTAAGTACTGCCTGCTGATTCGCTACCCGAAGCGAAAGCCCACCAGTCAAATAGACTTTACGGCCAAAGAGATCCAGTTTCTTGGTGTTACGTGACTTATGTGCGGAGCCTGGTTGTCCTTGTCGCTCCTTGTGTTTTGCCGCATCAACCACCAAAGTTCCCGGTTCGGGGTGGGTAAAAAGGTGTTCATAGCCCTTTTGCAGCACAAAGTAGAGTCCCTCGATCCCTTTAACCATTGGTGGTATAGAGGCCGGGTTTTGCCAGAGCACCTTCGCAGTGTTCTGAATTGTCCTCATCGGGGCAAGGCCACTCTAGAAGGACCCTCGGGAGTGAGGATGTCCACCATCGGATCTGAATCCTCCATAAACTTCCTCTGCCTGGAGGTTGAGGTTAACTGCCACCCTCCGAAGCAGGTCCTGGTGGCCTTTGGTGTCCATTGGTGGTAGAGTGGTGGAGGTGCCCACCACCACCTCATCCGGTGGAGGAGGAGGAAGAGGTTCCCGGGACGGGGTCTTCCTGCCCCTCAGGTTCTCTAGAGGTCGGGCCAAGTACCTCAGAGCTGCCCACGACTGCAGGATCAGGTGCCACTGACATCAGTGGAAGAGGGGCTGTGATTGTCTGTGGCCACTCAACAGCCATATCCCGTACTGGGTCCTCAGGGGGCCTAGGGGTGTAGCGTGCCATCGACATCACTGATGGAGGGGCACGGGGGGCCAATACCACCAATACCAGCCTAGATCCCTGACCTTGAGCCTGGTGGTAGGTCCAAGGGGTCCAAAAAGGCCATTGCACTGGGCCTTGCCACTGGTGTGGCCAAGTGACGGCTGGTACCGGTTGTTCCATTGGCCTATGGTACCAGGACCAGAAGCAGTGGTGGCTGCATCGGGACACAGACAATTCTGCATCTGATTCTGACGAGTACTCTATACCCGATCATGGGGGAGCAGAGCCCAACAGTGCTGGGGAGCGGTACCGGGGAGACAGAGATCGGCACTGTAACATCATGGGCCTCCCCTGATAATAAATCAACGGCGGTGCTGCCATTGGTGCCGTGACAGGTGTCGGAGTCGTCCAGGGAGCTGGGCATGATGCTGCAGTTGATGCTGTCGCCGGTGTTACTGGCGTTGCCTGAGTTTACGAAGCCAGGCCCTGCACCTGCGGGGCTGGGTATTGCGCCGTCATGCCAATGAGGTCTCGAGCCACCTCATGTGTGTCCAGAGTGGAGGGGAGGTCAAGCTCATCCTCCAAATGGTGCCGGATAGGAGAATCTGTTCTTGCCAGACTCAACAGCTCTGCAACTGAGGCCCAGAGTCAACTGCGCCGGTTCTTGGGGACTAGACCAAGGGTGTCCTGCCAAAAGATGCACCCCACTGGAATCTCTCCAGGGGAACGTCCCCCGTCCGGTTTCTTTTTCTTGTGTGGCATTGGGGACTGTGAACAGTGCCACCACGTGGCACTGGCCTTGAGGGCCTGGGAGTGGTGCCAGTGCTCCCTGGTGGAGTCCTTCCTCAGTGCCGGGACATCCTGCATCAAGGCAGGTGCGCTGCGCACCAAGGATGCCTGTGTAAGCTCTGGCTGTGGCTGAATGGCCAACTCCATCAGGAGACGTTTAAGGCGATAGTCACACTCTCTCTTAGTTCTAGGTCTGAAAGTCCTGCAAATAGGACACTTATCTGACTGAGGGCCCTCCCTGAGGCACTTGAGACAGGCGGCGTGCGGATCACTTGTTGGCATAGGTTTTGCACACCTCTCGCACACATTAAACCCCTGCAACCAATGCATGCCCCAGGGCCGGGGAGTGAAGAGCAGGGGGGGAAAACCCCCCCGAAGTAAGCTAAACTAATCTACACTATTAGCCAACTAACAACTATTGAACTATTTACACAGAAAAACAAGGGAACCACAGGTAAGGCACTTGCAGAAGCAAGAGACTGAGCTGTTCCAATGACCGTCACGGGCAGTAAGAAGGAACAGAGTAGGCGGCAGGTGACATATATACACCGCCATGAAGGTGCCACTCTAGGGATCTCCACAGCTGACCCGACGGGTACCGCTAGGGCAAAAGCTTTCTGGCGATCGTGCACGCGGTGCACACACACACCTATTGGAAAGCACATGAGCAATCACTCGAAGAACCACCTCTCTTTAAGGACCTCTGTATATTTCCAATTATGGGAAATTAGCAAGCAGTGCTCTACCAGGAGAACATGGGTCAGGAGTTCTTGGCGAAATATAGATGTAGAACAACTTTGCTATATAGTATTGTTATGCATATAGCATAATGTTTGCTCTGACCAACCTGATCTTCCTAGGACTCTGGGATCAGAGAAGCTGGAGGGAAGGCATATAGAAGAAGTTAGCTCTAATCCAGCAGAAACACATCCAAGTGGGACCTGTGTGTGCTCTTGTGCAGTTTACATGGCACTTGGTGTTTTGCTCAGACACAAAGAGGTCTATTACTGGCCCCCATCTATGAAATAATATGCTGGCCTCCACTGGTATCAAGGACCACTTGGTTTGATCCTGAGACATCTTACTGAGAAACACTGTATAGACATAGTTCTCCCCAGCAAGGTGAGGAGCTACTAGGGAGATTTGGTTCTGGATACAATCACATGCAAAACAAAAACAAAACAAAAAAACCCACAACCAACCAACTTTTTTTGCTTTGGATGTTAAGGCCTGAGAATACACTCCTCCCTGCTTGTTGACGTGATAAATGGCCATGGTATTGTCTGAAAGCACCTATACTATATGATGATGCAGAGACAGGGCTCTTTGAGGGTCCACAATACTGCCTGAGTTCCAGTGCACAGATATGGAGTCTGGACTGCTAGGTGTTCCACAGTCCATGTATTTGGAGATCATGATCACATGCACCCCTGCACGGAGTGCAAGCCTCAGTTGTGACCGCAATGGTGGTGAAAGGTGAAGCAAAAGATACCTCACTGGAGGATATTATCCTTGTTCTTCCACCAGCAAAGCTGTTCAAGGACTTGGATGGTCAGTCTTCTTTGAAGGGTGTGTACATTTAGTATGTATTCGCCTACCACCCAGAGCTTCAAGGATCTCACGTTCAGACAATCATAAGGTGAGGTGTAGGTTGTTATGGCAATCAGGCTTAGTAGTTTCAGGAATAGTAGTGTGGTCTGTATCAGTTGTTCCCTGAGAACTACCAGGGAGTCTTGACTTTGGGGACGGGGGAGGGGGAAAAAAAAAACAACAACACCACACCTCTTTTGCAGGAAAGAACTGGCACAAAGAATCCAGGATTTCTCTGACAAAGATGATCCTTTTGCATGGGCTGAAGCAAGTATTTCTGATATGAGACTGCAAGAGATTACCTATATACTGGATTGCTTTGTGAAGTACAGTTGGGAGCTGAACCTTAGGATCCAATCGTAAAGGTATGGTTAGATAAATATCCCTTGGTGTCTGAGATGTGCAGTAACCATCACAAGGCACTAAGTTAAGACTTGCGAAGCCATGGGTTAACTGAAAAGAAATCTGTTGAACTGAAAGTATTTCATTTACCCCCACCCCAGCCAAAAAAATATCCTTCTGGTCCTCAGGCAAAAAGTCCAGGATGGGGCTCATGGCATCCCATAAGACATAATCATCATGGTTTAAGAATTGGCTTCTTGAAGGCCTAGTGAGCTGGACAAGTAGACTTTCCTGCCAGAAGTGCTCAGCTTACATTGCTCTATGTCAGAAGGGGCAGAGTGAGATGCCTTGTTGCTCCTAACTCTTTCCCATGCTGCAGATACCACCACAGAGTTTGACAGTGAGCACATGTGATTCATAAGCCCTTTGGCACCAGAAGGCAAGGATTCACTGTTCTTTACAAGTAATCTTGTCTCAGACCCGACAAACTCACTAATCACCTAATACATCACTTTCATTATATTTATCCATGAAGGGTACAACACGAGGAGGTCTCTCTACTGCAAGCTTGTCACTTATCAATACTCAATCATGAGGTGTGTGTGCAAGTAATATTTAAGGAGTGATGAAAATTATCCCCTTATGGTCATGGTGTGAAAGTGAGTCAGCAGGGAATCATGTATCTCAGTGAGGGCTCATTCAAGAAGAAGTCCCCTCTCTGGCTAGCTGATTATGTAATGTACTGATGAATATCCACCATTCCAACAACATGGAAAAAAGAAGTAAATGGAAAACCATCAAAAAAACTATAACCACTGAAATTACTTGAGGTAAAAAGGAACATTATGACAGGCAGGGGATCACCCTTTCTAGGAAAAACACATAAAAGACTGGTTTAGTTAGTATATCACCAAGTGGAGAAAGACACTCTGGATCTATTCACTGAGGAGACATGTTGTTCAGCAGGGGTGTTTTGTGGAAGATTGGATCCTGTTTCCCCGAGAAGCCAGCCAGCTCCACAACAGATTAAACTGGGGGAGGGGAGAATCCTATTTTATTAGATAGCTAAGGTAATGAGTAATGAGTAATGTAACTAATAAGTGTAGACCCTAGTTCGTGTTTTATGTGGGCTTTTTAATTGTAACCATTTGTTTGCATCACTCTTGTTTCTAGTGGAACATCTGTACTTTCTTAAATAAACACTCGTGTTTTATAACACAAGTGCTGTGTGTTATACAGGAGCACTGATTTAAGGTAAAACTGGCAAACAGGTACACTGCTCCTTTGGGAAAAGAGGATTTTGGATTTCTGTAAGTAGCAGGTGTCAGGGGCTGGAAATCACAAGAGAACACTTCAACGGGAGTCAGGGAGCGTCATGCCTCTCTTGTTTAGCTACAAGGCAAAAACAGGGCTGGCACAGCCCAGAGGAGAGTGCTTGAGTGGTTGAAAGGCTGGTGGTTTTGGGGAGCTAACACCAAACCATCACAGACCAGACTCCCTCCTGCTAGAGACAAGGGGTAACAGGGTAACTCTCAGTCCCAGGTACTCCAAGAACTATTACAGTACAGTACAGTAATATAAATGAATGTCCTTCCACTGGTATAGGATATATCCTGTATACTCTCAGATACAGGTGGCGATGAAAAGGGGGAGACAGACAAAAATCTTGATTGGGTTGAAAAGAGCAGACCTAATGGGTATAACCAGCCTCTCCATGGTCTGCATCTCTAAAATGTCTAAAAAGGGATCCAAGTCTCCATTTGGAGACAGAGAATAAATATCATTCTCCCCAGTGATTCCTGAAAAAACATCTTTTTTCACCATTTTGTTTCAGGATCCAGCTTAGACATAAGAGGGTTATGAATGTCCATTATCTGCGATGTCTACAACTTCAAAGTGCATAGGTTTGTCACACACAATGCTACAAATATAGCAAACCGGAGAAGAAATGTAAAAGAAGATAATGAAAGGAACCTGAAACTTATAAAATATGGGTGCAGCTGCATCTTTGTGCCTTCCTCATTGTCTTTTTACCTCCTTCTTGGATGATAATTTCAAGGGGTATAGATACAATGCGAAAAGTGCCATTACCATTGAATGACTCTGCTCTGGCAATAAAATGGGCATGCTAAAAAGTGTGGCCAAAGTTGCAAGAAACCAATTTTTTTCCAGTCTGGACTCCAGGTGGACAGTAATCAAGCAACAGATCACCTGATGGTGGACCTTAACCACTTGATGGGGCCTTAAGAGATGGAGAAGGAAGATCACTTTTTAGAAGTTTTAAAAAGGACAAGGTCCTGAGCAGCAGTTTCCTCAACCAGAATAAGACAAGACCAGCCAGGAGGACGGAAGGGAGCAGAGTCCTGTGAACCTGAAAAGACACTGAACAAATCCCAAACAATGATCAAGAGTGCTGAAGAACCTTAGCCAGAGGTCTTACACAAATGTAGTCAATATATAAAACTGCTTGCATCTCTTGTAATTTGTCTATGAGTAAAGTATATTCAGTTTAGAAATCCCTTTGCAAAGTCTGTGTATTACTTGCTTCAACTATCCCATGTTGCTGAAGGATTTAGCTATAAACTGTGTTACCCATGGGACTGAAGCTCTAGGGAGGATCTGTTTGACTGGGCAGACTTGGGAGGATTCAACACCAGTCCTGGAGTCCAGGGCAGCTGGAACACAGGGTCCTATTTCCTATAAGTAGTACCAGAAAGCGTCTATGTATGGGTCTATGGCTGGAGTCTGCCCATATCCAAGAGAGCTGAGAAGCACATGGATCCACCAGTGAGTCAGTCCAAATAGCTACCTAGTGAGCATCCACAAGGAGGAGCTCAGCCAGGACTGTAACACCAGGTAATTCCTATTATACCCACAAATTACAACAAAGCCACAGGACTGAAGCTTATCATTGCCTCAGTATTGAGAGCTCTTTTCTCCCTCGAGGAGACCTTTTAGGAGATGATAGAAATGCACTCCTTTTGGAATTAGGGATGCAATGAAAACTAAGATTTTCATAAATATTTGAGGTGTTGCCAGTCCAGATAGGAAAGCCTTCTATTGGTAATGCTCCATTGCATAAGCAACCTGGAGGAAACCCCTGTGGCAATGTCTGGAAGGAATTTGCAGAAACACTACCCTGAGATCTATCACTACTGGGCCTATCAGAGTGTGTGCTAGTGATCACAGATCTTTCTGTCCCCTTCTCCTCCAAGACCAATGCCTTTTACCCCATCCCTTCCAACCTGTCCTCATCCCAGTCCTATCTCTTCCCCACCCTAACTCCTCTAATCTCACTATCCTTTCCCCTGCCCCCGAGCTCTCCCCTCTCTGTCCAGCCAGTCCCAGTTTCTCTCACACACACACACACACACACACACACACACACACACACACTGCCACCTTGCTCCAATATGCTCCTCTCTCCCAGATCCAGTTCTTGCCCCTTCTACATTTGAGTCAGACAATCTCCTTCTCCACACTGCCTGCACCCAGCAGGGGGAGCATTGAGAGCACAGGGAAATGTCCCTGCTGTCAATCCTGTAGCAGCAATGGCAGAGAAAGTCCTGCTTATCCCTGTAGCTCTAATAAGTCTCCGAGAAATCTCAGTTTGCACTTGCTCAGAGGTTTACAACCTGCCAAATTTGGGAGAATACTCAAGAGGACAGCAAAAGGCACCCAAGATTTGTCTTTTATCAGGCGTGAGTTCAAGGTACTTGGAGGCACCAAATTGCTGCAGAAAAGACAGATAATTGTAACTCTTAGCCTAACATTAGAATAGACAAGATTCAGTAATAAATTAGATATAAAAGCAAGAGGAGCAGGCAGGAACAAAATGTTTTCTAAAGTTACACTCTATAATAAAAATATACAGAAAACTACTAGAACTAGCAATACATGTCCCTATCATAATCTCAGAATGGAAAACAAACAAGTCGCTTATTATCTCAAACATATCTATTTCCTGAGTTCCCTATCCAACAAAGACCTAAAAGCACTTGCCCCTAAACAAGGACCAATAAAGAATGGACTACTATTTGAATTCGTTTGTTTGAGATAGTTCACCCTTTCCTTGCTAGATAAGCAACCAACCATTAGAAATATCTTAGATTCCACCAGTTCCACTCCTGCATGACATCACCATTCAGGTGGCATGTTCCTGTCCCCACCTGTTTATGCAGAAAATGGTCTCTATTTAGTGTATTTTTAAAGGATTGTGAAAGGCACACACAACTTTATATTGTTACTACTCTCCAAGCTCCCAGCTAAACAGATAAAATGAGCAAACTGCCTGTTTGAATCAGAACAATATTTTGGGATACCAGATCTCTGAACTGCCATCATCCCCAGAGCATGTGTGTGCAGTTAATCAAGAAAAGAGTAAAATGTCTAAAAGGTGAGCAGCTCCTGTGCGTGGAGGCAAGATGAATCTATGGTTAATCCAGAAAAGATCACAGAAGTCCATTCATAAATGCAGGCTTTCCTTGCACTGACACCAAGCCAGTGAGGCTTGGAGATAGCCTTGCATTGCATACAGTAATGGACTATGTATGACTTCTGAACACTATGACCCAAGAGTCTACTGAGCTGGTATAATGTGGAAACGTGCCATGAGTGTAACAGATACTGGTATGGCGATTAGGCCCAACATCCACATCATCATCAGATCAAATGCTGGAGCCTGCAGATGATCTGCTTGAGTCATAAAAGCTAATCCCAACCTAAAGTAGGAAGGCTTGGAATTGAACTTCAATAGCATATAGTGAGTTTATTCCCCCTAGTCCACTGGGGATTATACAGAACACTCCTAGGAACAACTCAACTAAAAAAACCACACACACACACAACTGTGCATGTCTGTAAATCCTAAAGAAGAAATCTATTGAGTTTCTGTATCCGACCTACTTTTTGCCTACCCATAGAAACAATTTGAGTGGAAATTAGATATACTGCCTGTGCCTGAGATGCATCCCTAAAAGCATGCACGGGACTACAATGTGCAGTGCATAGAGTCAGTCTCCTTCATGCAAGAGCGATATGCTCAAGATTGTTTGCAGTGTTGTTGCAGCTGGTGTTGGTCCCAGGATATTAAAAAGGGACAAGGTGGGTGAGTTAATGTCTTTTACTGGACTTCTTTCCTTTCAAACAGAAGAAAAGCTGTGTGTAGCTCAAAACTGTGTGTCTCTCACCAAGAGAAGTTGGTCCAATAAAAAGTTATTACCTCATTCAGCTTGCCTCCCTATTCCCAAGGCAGCATTTTTTCTTTTGCCATATAAAAATAGAGATCTCAAATCCACGATTGGTCAGAAATCACATCGCCGTTAGGAAGTAACTGGAACAAAAGCCTCTCTTTTGTTCAGTGGCACAAACTCAATGGCATAGTAGCATGATTTCCTGATGCAACTGAAAATTCTTTATCAACTAGGGAATTTGGTAGAATCTCTCTGAAGCAGTTTTTCAGTGCCCCTGTGTCCAAGGTGATTAGGGGCCATCAGGGACAAAAATCTAATCTCTCATCAACTGGAAGGTCTCCAAAGCAGATCTTGATAGGTTCCAGACGAAGCAGCAACCTTTTACAAATGTGGAAATTTTTATTGCCTATGAAAATAAAGTCTAGAACCCTTCTGCAGAGAAGGAGGCAGCATACACCGTAAAATCTGCGTTATCCGGCACTTTACCAACCGCAAAGCTGTAGAAACTGGCATTTTTAATATCTCCATTAAAAATCCGGCAGGCATGGGGCCTGCAGGCTCCCTCCCTGGCTGAGCATGGCTCCCTGCAAGCAGCGGCATGTACCTGCTGCTCCTAGGCAGAGGCATGGCCACAGGGGCGCCCTGCGCTGCCCCTACCCAACCCCAAGCGCTGGCTACACAGCTCCCATTAGCTGGGAACCACGGCCAATGGGAGCTGCAGGGGCTGCACTTGTGGGCGGAAGCAGCACACAGAGCCACCTGGCCATGTCTCCGCCTAGGAGCAGCAGGGATATATTGCCGCTTGCAGGAAGCCACCTGAGCAAGCGCCACCCGGATCCATCATCCCACAACTCTGTGTCCCAACCCCCTCCCACACCCAAACTCCCTCCCAGAACCCAAGTCCTGCACCCTCTCCTTCGCCCTAACCCCCAGCCCTGAGCCTCCTCCTGCACACATACTCCCCTCCCTCAGTAAGTATAATAATTAACCGGAATTTTTGACTAACCGGCATGCTCCATTCCCCCAACATGTCGGATAACAAAGCTTTTCCTGTACTAAGAATCCAATCACTGTTGCAAAAGGTTCCCTCCATTAATAAGCAGCTTCTTGTGCTGAACTGCTACATAACTGCCTGAACCCTACAAACACGTGTGTCTGCAAACATCAATACTGGACACAGTTATCTTTACTGTTGTATCCCCAACATCAAATCATGACACTACCCGATATCTAGCTGATGCCAAACACTTTTTTTTTCTTTTTTTTTTTAAAGTTGATCTTTGCAGAGACAACTGACAATGAGAGACCATTTTTCTGCAGCTCAAATTGGTAGTTACATATGGAGAGGTATCTTCCAATATCAGCAAGAAGAATTAGCTCCTTAGTCAACAAGATGAAGCTCTCCTAGGAGTTAATGCCTAGATGGGAATTTTTTTCTAAGGGGGGGGGGGGGGGAAAAAAAAGGACTTACAGTTGAAGAATATGGAAAATAGTATGAAGTATCACATGAGCCAGAACGCAGTACAGCCTATAGACTGGTCAGTGAACCCTATGAGAGCTTCCTCAGGGATCAGTCTTGGGACCAATCTTATTTAACATTTTTATTACTGACGTTGGCATGAAAAGAGAGAGCATGCACTAATAGAATTTGTGGGTGAAGCAAAGTTGGAAGGTACTGCCAATATGGAGGAGGACCGGAATATCATGGGTGGACTGGGGCTTAAACGGTCTTCTTTGAGGCGCTGGAGTGTGCATGCCGAGAGACTTGATTATGTTCTTTGAATCTTTTAGGCTATGCAACCTAGAGTTGGTCTGTTCAGTGAAAAGCCCCTGACCATCAAACAGGAGGTCTTGGATAGTCTGCTGAACGTCCGGCGGGAGACCTGAGGACTGAAGCCAGGTGTTACGCTGCATGACAATGCCAGATGCCAGTGTACGTGCTGCCGCGTCTGCAGCATCCTGGGAACCTTGAAGGGCAGCCTGGGCCACTACTCTGCCCTCCTCTGCAATGGCTTCCAGCTCCTGACGAGAATCAGATGGAAGGAGCTCTTTAAACTTTTGGATAGCAGACCAGGAGTTATAACTGTATCTGCTAAGGATCGTGAGCTGATTAGCAATCCGTAAGGAGAGGCGGCTGGTAGAATAAGCTTTCCTTCCATAAAAAGAACAGGAGTACTTGTGGCACCTTAAAGACTAACAAATTTATTTGAGCATAAGCTTTCATGGGCTATAGCCCACTTCTTCCGACACCAAAGACAGGAGTCATGGGGGCCCCCCTGGGGCACAGGCTTGCCACAGTAACCGCAAGGTTTGAAGCCCTGAAACAGCATGCCTTGGAGCCCCATAGGGCACTCGTTGAAGGGAAAACCCCTTCAGGAGATAATAACTATTCTTAACACTAAAGATAACAGAAACTAACACTTAACTAACAATAGGGTAACTATACACAGAGATAAGTAAAGTAGCTAGGGAGTAGTGAAGCACTTGCAAGAGACCACTGTTCCAACAACCGTCACTGGTAGTAAGAAGGAACTGAAGGGGGGCGGAGGTTGAGCCAGCAGTGTCATATATAGAGCACCACTCCAGGGGGCTCCACAGCTGGCCCGACAGGTAGCTGCTAGGGAAAAAGTTCCAACATCCGTGCACGCGGCGCACGCACACATGTAACTAGAATTGATATGAGCAAGCACTCGAAGAATTATTGAGTTATCTAAGATAAGAGAGGAGCTGCTGTCACTCCGACTCAAGCCAAAGGCAGAAGAGAAGGAACTGGGGCACGGTTGGCTGGGCACACTAGGTAACTGCTCGGAGCAGTGTAAGATGTCTGACGCGCGGACATGGCCAACCAGGCACTGCTACTACAAATCTCTAATTACGAACACAGGGTGCCAACACACCTAAAGTGGAGCACCCACAGGGACACGCCTTTAAGAAGAATTAGTATCATTATACAAGGCACTGGTGAGACCTCATCTGGAATACTGTGTGCAATTCTGGTCTCCCACGTTTAAGAAAGATAAATTCAAAGTGGAACAGGTGCAGAGAAGGGCTACTCAGATGATCCGAGGAATGGAAAACCTACTTTATAAGAGAAGACAAACAGCTTGGCTTGTTTAGCCTAACCAAAAGAAGGCTGAGGGGAGATAGGATTGCTCTTTATAAATATATCAGAGGGATAAATATCAGGGAGGAAGAGGAGTTATTTAAGTTAAGCATCAATGTGGACACAAGAACAAATGGATATAAACTGGCCATCAACCAATTTAGGCTCAAAATTAGGCGAAGGTTTCTAACCATTACAGGAGTGAATTTCTGGAACAGCCTTCCCAGGGGAGCAGTGGTGGCAAAAAACCTAACTGGTATCAAGTTCAGTCTTGAACCATTTATAGAGTGGATGGTATGATGGGACTGCCTACAAAGGAAGGTGGCTCATCAACAACTGCTTTTAGCAAATATCCTCAACTGACCAGAGAGATGGGATACTAGATGAGGAGGGCTCTGAGTTACTACACAGAATTCCTTCCCAGGTGTCTGCCTGGTGAGTATTGCCCACATGCTCAGGGTCTATGGGATCGCCATATTTAGGGACAGGAAGGAATTTTATCCTGGGTCAGGTTGGCAGAGACACTGCAACATGGGGCACGGATCACTTTTAGAGTTAAACTAGTGTAAATGGTGAATTCTATGTAACTTGGGAGTCTTTAAACCATGATTTGAGGACTTCAGTAACTCAGCCAGAGGTTAGAGGTCTATTACAGGAGTGGATAGGTGAGGTTCTATGGTCTGCAATGTGCAGAACGTCAGACTAGATCAGCGTTTCTCAAATGCGGCTACCGTGGCCGCATACAGCCACCAGGGGCTTTTCTTGCAGCCTCAGCCTCCTGGCAGTGACTGGGGGGGAGGAGGGGTCAGCAAGGAGGGGTTGGGCCCTGTCCCACTCTTGACCACAAACGTTGGAGGAGCAGACAGCTGGTGTGAGTTCCCCACCTTCCCAAGAGTGGTGGGGCTCAGGCTTCCGGCTTCAGCCCTGGTGTGGCAGGTGGCAGGCTCTGGTCACATGTTGGCAGGCTCTGGCATGGTCTCTGACTGTGGAGCTTTGGGCTCCGGGCTTTAGCTGCACAGTGGCAGTCTCCACCCCCAGGCCACTGGACTTCAGGCTCCGGCCACTGAGCTTCAGGCTCAGACACACCCCTTGTCACCTCTGGCCCCTGCTGTCACCCCAGTCCCTCACCCCATCATGCTTGGCCCCCACTGCTTCCCATCTCCCTATCCAAGGCATAATTTGTCCCCAGCTTGCCAGGGCTGAGTAAGTCTGCTGTGAAAAGTGGTATCTGCATGTTTGTTAATATCACTTTTCACTGCCTCCCAGCTAGCTAACAAGTCTTTGCTGTGAAAAGTGATATTAAACATACAAATATCACTTACTAGCTAGCAAGTCTTAAAAATAAAAAATAAATAAAGTTACAACCAAAAAAGCAAAAGAAACAAAAACAAAAAGACAGGAACATGCAAAGTACCTTGTGTTTCTATTCTGTTTAGGTCCAGTAAAGAATAGAGACAACTGTATGTTATTACTATTGAGTCTGCAAAAACATCCCGACATAAATAAATTACTAAGACTGGACATGTATATGTGCATATATATTTGTTTTTCCTAAAGTTAATTAACTATTTTAGGAAAAATTGTCAAAGCGGCCACCAGCAAAAGTTGGTGGCCTCAGTGTGCAGCCACCAAAAAAATTGTTGTGAGAACCCCAGTATTAGATGATCACGATGGTCCCTTCTGACCTTACAGTCCTTGAGTAGAAGGTGTCCATGCTGGACCAAAGCCAGAATTTCATGCCAAGGACAATCCTGCCAAGATCATGTTCAGGGACATGGTTCTCTGCACAGCTGCATTCTTACACTAATCTGGGAGTTGTCTATTGTCTTTCACATCTGCTCTTTGAGGGCTTGCAACCAAGATGCCACATTGCCCAGTGACCCAAGGCATATTGATTTATCAACATAAATGTAAATGGCATTTTTTTCTCATCTTTTGACTCTAGATTGAAGATTAATTCTCTTCATTAGGAGCATTAGCAGAGAGAAGAGATTTTAAAAAGGTTTCTATATAGTTTGCATAGCAGCCTGGAAAAAGATGTGAAAAGAACAATAGATTTTTTTTTTTTTTAAACAGTAAGTTCTGCATTTATTACTTCCCAGCAAAATAAAAGTTTTAACCTAAAATCTTCTTCAAAGGGACTAGATAGCTCAAGAAACTGGTAATGGGATATAGAACCTTTACATTCTATGTCACTCATCGAAAATGTGGTTCACGTCAGTAGTAACTAAAAGTTATCAGCTAATGACTATTCAGTAGCCTATGTGAAATGAGTTCAGTAGTCTCAGTCCACTTCCTAACATACAGCAGTCTACATGACAAAAACCATATTCACAATTACACTATATTAAGTCTCTGCTGAGGGGACAAGAACTGAATTGCCTTAGAGGCTGAATTACCCTGGAGGTTTACTTGACATCTTTACGCTGCAGTTTATCCAGTCCAACAAATAAACATAATAAAATAATTTTTACTTACTTGGATCAGATTTTGAAAATGTGTCTCTATCCAAAAGGTTTCTGTTAAAGAAAGACAGATAAATGACACTGCTATTAAAATAGAGAGAGAACATCAAAGAAAAACAATGATAATTTCTTTCTGATTGAAAGCTTCTACAATGCATACATGATTAAAACAGTTTATTTAAGGAACATAAGGGGACACAGTTGGCTCTCCTCCATCTCTTATGCATATCAGAATTACTCAGAGCTAGTATTCTGCCAATCTCAAACTTCACACTTCTCGGTTTGTTACACAATTCTGATGCATGTAAACTGTGGGTTGTAGACTCAACTACCACACAGGGGGAAAGAGGCAGAACACTCAACCACTAAAAATATATTTTTAAATTTAATGTCCCACAGGAACTGAAATAACTTTAAGCTGTCATGGTACTTTGTGAGTTTATTATTTCAGCTTTCAGCTAAAAGTAAAGCCCCCAAAATTTAGAACAAATCTTTCAAGTTCGGTAGACCTCTACGTAAACAAGCTTCTGGGCTCAACCTAATTTTTCAAGGCTAAAACAGTCTTTTGGAACTGGATCCCTCTAGTAAAGTGTTCTGTGTCCAAGCTCTCATTATTTCATTACACTTGGTATCTTACCTACAAATGTGGTAATTGTGTAACTATACAGTTCATTATTGTTTACAAACTATCATAAATGCAAACGAGGAAACTTTTAGTTTGTACCCGCAGCATCCATATGGGGAGTTACAGAGCAGCACTTTGGTGCACACTGATTTTCATATTCCCTAGTCCCAATTGTGAGGCAGTGTAGAAATAGCGTGGGTAAAGAAAAACTGGTAAGTCAATCAATCTTAATACTGCTCTACTGTTTCTTCTTTCAGGTTAAATAATTACATAGTTCTTCCAGTGTTGTATTTTGGCTGAAGTAACCAGTAAAAATTAAAATGGATTTTTTATTTTTGAGTAACAATGCTCCTCTTTCCTGTCTCTTATCCTAAACTCCCTCCAGTATTAGGCTTTGTAATGACATTTAGTCAGTCATTCTTAATTTATTCCATTAGGATTAAAATGAACACTATCCACATATGTAGATTCAGATTGTAATTTCAGACATAATTACCATTCTGGATCAGATGAGTAGCCCATCAAAGTTTAATACCCTATATTTGACAATGTCCAGCTGCTTCAGAAAAGGTTACAAGAAACTCTGTAGTAACAATTATGGAGAAATCTGTCCCCCAGGAAAAGTTTCCTCCTAACTAACAGTTATACATGTCAAGACAAACTAAATGAAAATGGCGTTAAGGTTGGGAGTACATACCAGTAAATAAAGTAAAATACATTACAGATGTTTCAATTATCCCAAAAATCAAGTGTGATGAATCCCCAAAATTCACAATCAAATATAAAAGAAATCCAAACATGTTGGGGTATGGAAATGATTAATCAGGATACCAAACAACCTTAGCTCTCCACTGTAGCGACGTTGTCCAATAGCTTTATGATTAAGGCATTTTAGGTTTGTGGGCAGAGTTAAGGTAATCCATTTCTATGCCATTCATTATTTTCTATATTTTTACCATGTCTCCTCTTTTCATCTCAATTTTCTCAACTCATTTCCAAGCCGCTTCTATTTCATGAGAAACCAGAACTGAACATAGTATTCTAGGGGAGGCTACATAACAGATTTAATAAATTGAAATCTTATTTCCATAGTATTCTCTATTCCATTAAGTACATAATCTAACATGTACTTGACTACTGTTGCACAGTGAGCAAAGGTCTTTATCAAATTGTCCATAAAAATGCAAAGCTTTTTTTGTGAGTTAACAGATTTTGTTTAGAACCAGTAAGGTGTAAGTATTCATAAAGTCTAATGCCAGAAAGGGCTGCTGTGATTATCTAGTCTGACCTTCTGCATAACACAGGCCACAGAACTTCCCAAAACCAATTCCTATTTGAACTAGGCAGAGCATCTCTTTTAGGAAAACATCCTATCTTGATTTTAAAATTGCCAGTGATGAAAAATACTGTCCTCCTCTTCACCTCCCACCCCAAATTTTGGGTCATCTGCAAAATTTATTTAGTTATGATTTTTTGTTTTCTTCCAAGTCATTGATAAAATAAATTAAAGGGCACAGGGCCAAGAACTAACTGATATGAGACCCCACTAGACAAACACTCACTCAACGACAATTCCCCTTTTACAATTAAATTTTGAAACCTGTCAGTTATGCAGTTTTTAATCAATTTAACGTGTGCCATGTTCCTGTTATATCGTTCTAATTTTTTAATCAAAACATCATGCAGGATCAAGTCATATAGCCTACAGAATTCTAAATCTATTAATCTTTATCAACCAAACTTGATATCTTTTTTTTTTTTTTAAATAAGATTGCAAGTTAGACAGGATTTTTTTTTACATAAATTCATGTTGACTGGCATTAAGTACACATTACCTTCCTTTAATTCTTTATCAGGCATTCCATTATTTTGCCTAGGATCACTGTCATGGTAACAGACCCATAATGACCCATGTCATCTCATTTACCCTTTTTAAATACCTGGCACAACAGTAACTTTCTTTTAGTCTTCTGGAACTTTCCTAGTGTTCCAAGAGTTATCGGGGGGAGGGAGGGGGAGACAACAACAACAACAACCAACAACAGTGAAGCAAGCTCCTCAGCTTGCATCCAAGAGTTAAAAAGTTGGCTATCTGGACCCCACTGATATTAAATGTCTAACTTTAGTATCTGCTATTCAACATCTTCCTGAGTTATTATTGGAATGGAAAGTGTTTCCTCCAGGGTGGATAAAAATCAATTATTTTAAAAAATTAAACAAAAAAGATTTTTTTTTTAATTTAAATTGGATTTTTTGGATAAAATGCTTTGAGGAAAAACCTATCTAAAAAGAACTGTTTTAATTAAGATCATTATAGCTCAAAGATATCTCATCATGGAATAGGGATTATAAATTTTAATTCTATAGTATGAGACAATATATTCATCTAATGTTTAAGAAAAGGTTTGTAAATGAGTTCCAATAGTTCATGGATTAGGAACCCAATCTTATGGGTTTCCAGGGGCTTCTGTATAGATTATTTAGGTTAATCTTTCTAGCTACTCAATGGTACTCAGTGCTCAGTCTAGAAGATACCATCAGAGATGCTTAGCTTTGCAGTTCTCAAACTATGGATTTGTGTCTCCAGAGATAACATGCTTGTTAACAGCAAAAATGTTTTTAAATAAATATATACACAGAGGTGAGAAACAACAGACCTCAACCCTACTGTCCCTCTGCAAATTTGTGTACACAGAGTCAATCTCTTACCTCTGTCTAAAAGTGCAAAGTTTCAAAAAGTTCAATGAATAGAAGATTGTTGGGGGAAGAACAGATCTGGACAAGGAGAAGTCTGGAGATAAATGTGAGACGGGAGGGACAGGCAGTAGAAACAAAAGTGAAACTGTTTGAGCAGTTTATTCCAGAAGTCTTGAGGTCTTTCTGAGTGTAGCCTTCATTGATTTGAGATTTCCCATATCATTCTCTCTAGAAGGGAAAACCTATAATGGCAGTAGGCCGTAAAAGAGACCCAGTTTGGGAATAAGAACCATTCAAGAAATATATGTTTGCTGATGACGTTTTAAAGAAAGTCACACCAGTGAACTGGTGGAAGTCACTTAAGCACTTGGATTCAGAGACTATTGAAGTGATAATCTCACTTTTAACAGCAGTAGCTTCTTCTGCCGGTGTAGAAAGAATATTTTCTTCCTTTGGACTAATTCATTCCAAACTGAGAAATCGTTTGGAACCTGAAAAAGCAGGAAAGCTTGTTTTTCTTTTCCAAATTATGAACAAACAGGAAAATGAAGGTGAAGATGACCAAGTTAGCTGCAGAAGCCAATATTTTAAGTTTCCCATGTTGACCTGGCTGACATAGTCCATTTAATTTTGGGGTTTTTTTAAATTTCATTTAACTATTTTAGTTAAAAACAATTTGAACAAAACCAAACCTGATTTTAAAAAATGTGAATGTTTAACTAAAATTCAAAAATGTATATGCTTGTTTTGTTAAAATATTATATGTTTGCAGTTGAAGAAAAAAAATCCAGAATACATAATGTTGTTGTTTTAGTTAAATAAAACAATTTAAATGTCTGTCTGGTGATGTTCTCCTCCTAATACAGCATGGCAAGAAAATCCTCCAAATATTAATGATTAAACTGCTGAATTGGAGATATTTATGAAGTCATTGGGAGGTGAAGTATCTGCTTCAATTACCTTTGGTAAATGAAATAACCAATAATTTATTTTCTGATATAGCTGTAAAACTAATCTGAAAAGTTTCCAAAATAAATCATTTTAAAAAATGTATAGTGTGTACCTCCTAAAAATGAAACCTACATCTATCTCTGAGTTGTTGATTGTTATAACCTTAATACATATTCTTCACAAGAATGCACTTTTATGTAGAAATCCATGATTAAATTGAGTCTTCCTGACCACTGATTTAAATCTACTTGATTTAAATCAAATCCACCCTGGTTTCTTCATCATCATCATCATCTGCTGATAGGACAACATCATCTGTTTCTCCTCTTCCCCCACCACAAAACAGAAATATTTATTGAACAATTCTGCCTTTTCATTATTGACTATTCTACAATTTCCATCTAGTAATGGACCAACAAAATTTACAAACCCCTTCTTATTGTCCTTTACTCTGCTGGCCATAGATTGATCATGTCTACCTGACTGGGCCACACAGAGAAAAATAGGTGGAGCATCACATCTTCAACTAGTATAGAGATCACCCTGGGGCTTAAGGATGAGATAGGTGCCCAGATACCTGCATCAGGCAGCAATGCACAAATCTAGAGGCAGAAGCTTAGGCACCTAGGGAACTTTTACAGCAGAAATCTAGCCGCAGAGTGAATTTAAGTGCCTAAAGAGTTATGTGGCAGCTTAGCAGGGGTTTTTACAGATCACAGCAGCACCTATTTCTGAGGTTTAGGAGCCTAAGTCCCATTGTGGATCTGGGACCTTGAGCACATTAATGTTGATAATTTAGATCAGGGGCAGGGAACCTTTTTTCTACCAGGGGCCACTGATCCACCGGGGGAAAAAAAAATTAGTCGCGGGCCACAAAGTCTTGTGGGGCGGGGGCTTGGAACTTCCCCTAGGCTCTGAGATGGGGCCAGAAATGAGGGGTTCAGGGTGGAGGATGGGGCTCTGGGCTGG
This sequence comes from Mauremys mutica, assembly GCF_020497125.1. Taxonomy (NCBI): domain Eukaryota; kingdom Metazoa; phylum Chordata; order Testudines; family Geoemydidae; genus Mauremys; species Mauremys mutica. Next base: position 31,075,222 of record NC_059072.1, on the reverse strand, counting down.
GATAGGGGTACAGGAGAGGGGTCCAGGCTGGGGCCAAGGGGTTTAGAGTGCAGGAGCGGGCTCAGGGCTTTTTGATCTTTGGGTGCTCTGGAGAACCCATCTCATCAAAGGGATCAAAATCTCTCACCTCTGATTGAACCTGACTAAGAACAAGAAAGAGCAGCAAAGAACCCTGTGGCACCTTATAGACTAACAGATGTTTTTGCAGCATGAGCTTTCGTGGGTGAATACCCACTTCTTCGGATGCAAGTGATCTTCGGATCTTGCATCCGAAGAAGTGGGTATTCACCCACGAAAGCTCATGCTGCAAAAACATCTGTTAGTCTATAAGGTGCCACAGGATTCTTTGCTGCTTCTACAGAACCAGACTAACACGGCTACCGCTCTGATACTTAACAAGAAAGAGGAGTCAATCGTCAGGTCAGAAGAAAACTTGATGGCCTTAACCTGGCATAATCTCATATAGAGATACTTTAATAATTGACTTCTTTTCAGGCTTGGAGCATACAGAGAAATGTGGTGGTGGGGGGGTGAAATTTACAGATTTCTCCAAAGACGGTCTTTCCTATGGCTCATCTCGAGGGCGATCATGAACAGGAGGTTAAATTGCTGGCTCGGGTAGCTTGAGAGAAATGAATTAATCCAATGAAGGCATAGAGGTCTTCATTAGGGAATAACTGACCTGAATCTTCTGATTCAGAGTATTTAAGAGGGAGGAAAGTTCTCCATCAACTGACGGCTAGAGTGAATATTTGTTTAATCTAGACAATCCTCACAAGAAAAGTCTCATTTGTTTTGCAGGTTGGGAAGAAGTATCATGTTTCTAGTCCAATGAAGAAAGTACTGAAAGGGAGAAGAAGAGAACCATCCACAATGGTTGGAGTAGGATACAGGGTCAGGAGGAGAGAAGAGGGAGGGAGCGCCCATCACCCAGAACATCTACACACTTTGGATGTATGAGGTGCCAGCAGAAGAAAAAAATGAGATGGGTCAAAGGCATCTGAATAAGAGTTTTCTTGTTCTGTATAAGAGTAGTAATATAAAGCAGAAAGAACTAGCTTAGTTATGCCATACATAAGTAGTGTATGTTCATTCTTAGTGAATAAACATATGAACTTCATTGTAGTGTGACTTTAGTCAAACCAATAAAATAAGAACTGCTTACTTCCCAAAATTTTTCTAATTTTAAATTTTAGAGTAATGAGAAACAATACATACTAACTTCATCTCTGAAGAGTACAGAGTTTTCCTCCTGTAACCTCACACACGACTTAAAATCCACTCACTCACAGCAAGTGAGAGCCCTCATCTTCTGCAGAATCTCAGATTTCATTAAATATTAAACCATCAGCTGAACATGGTGGTGCCATTTTCCCCATTGTAAATTTTCAGACTAGACACTTTAATACTCTTTGCTCACTGAACACAGGTCAACAGGGAAAGAATCCTTCCCTTGTGTTTTGACAGAGGACTTACTGAGCATGAACCAGAAAATTATTTCTAAGGGCCTCCTTGTTATTTACGTAGAATCAGACTCAGCCCTTGAGTTCTATGGCCTGTATTATGCAGAAGGTCAAACTAGAAGATCACAAATGGTCCTTTCTGATCTTGGGCTATATGAAAGAGGGCAACTGTAGAATGATTCAGAATACTTTCCCATCAGAAAAGGTAGTTGTGACATCCCTCAGAGCAGGGGTTCTCAATCTTTTTCTTTCGGAGCCTCCACAGCTCCTCTTTCCCCCCACCCCCCAACATGCTATAAAAACTCCACGGCCCACCTGTGCCACAATAACTGGTTTTCTGCATATAAAAGCCAGGGCTGGCATTAGAGGATAGCAAGCAGGGCAACTGCCTGCCCCCCCCTCACTCCCCACAAAGCTACATTGCTTAGGCTTTGGCTTCAGCCCTAGGTGGTAGGGCTCAGGACCCCGGACTTCAGCCTCATGCACTGGGACTTCAGCTTTGTGCCTTGGGCCCCAGCAAGTCTAATGCTGGCCTTGCTTGGCAGCCCCCCTGAAACCTGCTCATGGCCCCCCAGGGGGTCCCAGACCACTGGTTGAGAATCACTGCCCCAGGTACAAGGACTTTTGAAAAGCTGTTTCCCTTTAATTCTCCAAACCAGGGTTTCCTCTTACACTGCTCTGCTGGTGAAAAACAGCCTCTCCAGGCCCTGCTCACACAGCCATTAGCATATAAAGGCACACACAGCAAAGTTACGTGGATGTTCTCCCAGCCACTCATGAACGAATACAGGCGAACACCTCCATATCCCTCAGTTGCAGCATTGCACCCGAGAATCATGTGTCTTGTATTGTCCAGTTCCCTCAATGTGCAGTGCAAGCTCATTAATTAGTTCATCATTCCATCAAAGGGTAAATAATATGTAACAGCCTTTGTTAACCTGAATAGAGATTTCCCCAAACACATCAATCAAAACATACTAGTTTAGTTAATCTAGTTCTGTTCTTTTATCTAAAGATAGCTTTTAAGTGATTATAAGTGATACAGGCATAAAAGGTCAGAATTGATTACAAAAGAAATAAAATGCGACTTTAAGTGAAACGATGTTAAGTGAATCCAATTTCCCCAGAAGAATTAATGTAAATAGGGGGGTTAGGTTCCAGGGAATTTTTTTTTCCCCACCAGACATATCTACAGATTAGATAGATAGACAGACACATAAACAGTATAAGTTTTAAACAAACAATTTAATACCGTACACAAAAATGATGATTGTGAAGCTTGTTTGAGTTGGTGGAGTCAGAGGATGGAAGAGGGTGGGATGTTTCCCAGGGAATGCCTTACTGCTAAATGACGAACTAGCACTCTGCTGAGCCCTCAAGGGTTAACACATTGTTGTTAATCTAGGCCTGGTCTATGGGGAGGGGGAGAATCTAACTTTTTAGGTCAAGCTTTATAAATATGGCACAACAGGTCATGTACTGTATTAAAGCTTTGATCCTGGAGATACATGAATAACGTAGCTGAAGTTGACGTACTTAGACCTACTCACGGAGGTGCCTTCACTGCGGTGAGTCAACTGCTGCCACTCCTCCATCAACAGGAGAGAGCTCGGGGGGTCGATTTATCGCATCTAGACTAGATGCAATAAATCAAACCCTACTGGATCGATCACTGCCCGTCGATCCGGCAGGTAGTGTAGACATACCCATAGCCTTACGCTCTACAAGGCAGCACGAATGAATGGAGGGAGGGGAGACAGCATGACAGACAGAGAGAGACACTGTGTGAGAGAGAGACACGCGCATTGCCCCTTTAAGTACGCTGACACCGGTCTAAGTACATTGCCTTTTTAAATAGATCAGGAAGTTGAGACAGCAGCTGCACCAAGCAAGCTCCCTCCGTCCGTCCTGAGCCCTGTCGTGTCCCTACCCTGATCTATATGGAGAAGGGGTAAGCAGGGGGACACCCTGACATTAGCGCCTCTCTTCCCCCAACCCCCCGCACAGCAAGCAGGAGGCTCCTGGGAGCAGCTCCAAGGCAGAGGGCAGGAGCAGCACATGGCAGTGGGGGGAGGGACAGCTGAACTGCCGGCAATTTGTAGCCTGCTGGGTGGCTGCCGCACAGGGAACTTAGGGTAGCTGCCAGTCCACCCTGGTTCCAAGCCCCCACCAGCTAGCTCCAACGGGCTGCTCTTTCTGCAAGCACTGGACAAAGCAGGCAGCTGCCAAACAAGGTTATACAGGAGCATTGCACAACTTTAAATGAGCATGTTCTCCAATTGATCGGCAACATATCAACGAAACAATGTTAACCGGGACAACTTTAAGTGAGGAGTTACTATATTTTCTAACATGCTAAAAAGGTACAATTAATAAGAATCTGAAATTAAGCTAAATAAATTAGCTAAATGAATATATATTGTTATAGGGTGCTCTCCTAGATGGCAGAAAGATATACCAAATCTAGTGTAAAAGTTCTATTTAGCTGCAACTCAACATGTTTTAATGGTTATATCAACTGAGAAGAAAGCACCTTTCTTTAGAAAAAAACTGAAGTACAAATGGAAAAACTGATTAAAATCAATTATTTAAATAGAGCACAAGTCCCCCAAGTGCGGGGCTAGAAGGGTGTGGAGGAATGTCCAGGGGGGCATGGCAGGGCCCGGGCCAGCCTCACAGGAGCTGGGAGGGAGCACCACCCAGCCCCTCCGTGGCCTCAGCTCCCAGCCCTGTCCCCAGCCTCTGCACCGCTCCACTCCCGTCCCGGGCTAGCCTCCAGCCTCAGCTCCGTTCCCAGTCCAAGGATGGGGCGGGGCAAAGCCAGGAGCAGAGCCAGACCTGGCCGTGGGCACGGCTGCCAGTCCCCACCACAGCCCAGCTGCAGCTCCACTCCTGCTCCCAGTTGCTGCCCCAGCCTCAGCCTGGGCCCCAAATTTCCTGGTGCCCTGCGCAGCTGTGGGCTGCTCCAGCCCCTGCCCTGCCTCTTCCCTCCCCTGCTCTGCCCCAGCCCAGCCCCGCTCCGTCTCCACTCGAGGAGTGCAGCAGGTTTGGACCTTCACTCACCGGCGGCGGGAAATGCAGCAACCTGGCCCCAGCCGCACCGCCAGTGAGTGCTGGTTCCCCCCTACACCCCAAGCCAGCCCTCACCCCACGGAGGCCTGGGGCCAGCCCCACCCACCCCTGCAGAGCCCCACACGCCCCTCTTGCAGGGGGAGGAGGGGCAGCTGTGCAGGGCCCCAGAATAGCTAGGGACGGCCCTGCCCAGTCCGCATCCCTCCCCTCCCCCCAAGCCGTGGCCCTGCCCCTTTCCCCAGCTCGGGAGGTGGGGACACTGACACAACAGGGGTAAGGCGGGGGCGCAACCCTCAAAAGTTTGGAGACTGCTGAAATAGAGGATTTCCACTTGGTGATTTGAATCGTGATTTAAAATCACCTTGTTTTCTGCCAGACAAAGCACCTATCTATTCACTTATCCCTGACTCTTATGGATAAATTAAGTATAGTAAACAAAACACAATGGGAGCTACATCTGCATTCTAAGTCAATATAAGGATGTTAAGTCAACATGGAAAGATGCTGGAAACTAAACCACAGGGGGTTGTCCTGTCCCTGAGGTGCAAAGACAATCAACTCTGGGGTATAATAGGAAGGCAAAAGGACCCCTGTTTTATCCTGCATCTGGAGACTAACTGGACAGTGCAATTACATTCATGAAAATGGGATCTCAACAAGGGTTTGGCTGAAATCACTGTAAAGGACATTTGGGCAAGAGAGACATCTTTAGACAAGGGCTTAGCCTGTTAAAATTAGGTTTAGACTATAAGAAGCATGTTATACCTGTTGTTTTTGTAACCTAGTGTTCTGACTATCCTTGCTTACGATCTCATACATCTTAATCTATTAATAACTATATTTATTTGGGCATAAGCTTTCGTGGGTAAAAAACCCACTTCTTCAGATGCATGGAGTGAAAATTACAGATACAAGCATTAATATACTGCCAGTCTTTAAGGTACCACCGGACTCCTCACTGTTTTTGTAGATTCAGACTAACAGGGCTACCCCTGTGGTACTTTATAGTGAAAACAAATATAAACAGATTACAGTGCTGCGTTGTTATATAGGAGATTATACTCAGCTGAATCGAACAAGCCTGTGTTTCTTCGGGGACGGCTTATCTGGTAATTTCTGAGACTGTCCAGTGGATCAGAGCTAGATACTACAGAGGGACATTTATGGGGAACTTCAGAACTGGGTGCACTTACTGTTAACTTGCAAGGCAAACTGAGCCATGGCGTAAACTCAGAGGAGAGTGCTTATGACTGAAGGGCTGGCAGTACCAGGGAGTTGACATCCAGCCACAGGCACTGAGTTTCTAATCTGCTGGGGAGGGGGGTTCCCCCCGGCTCTGCCCAGGCCCCACCCCCACTCCACCCCTCCCCCAAACCCTCACCCCCGCCCTTCTTCCCACCCCCGCCCCCTAGCACGCTGTGCCCTCACTCCTCCCCACAGCACCTCCTGATGCTGTGAAACAGATGATCCATGGTAGGCGCTGGGAGGGAGAGGGATGCACTGATCAGCAGGGCCCGCCGGGGGACAGGAGGAGCTGGGGAGAGGGGAAGGTTCTGATAGGGGGGCTACCATTTTTTCCTGTGGGTGTTTCAGCCCCAGAGCACCCACGGAGTCAGTGCCTATACATCCATCTACCATAAGAAGGACACTCTCACTGAAGGTAGTGGGAATAACATGGAACCCTGAGGGAGGTGTACCTGTTGAAACCCTCATAAAGCTCTGGGCTCCATGAAGTCTTGGTGAGAGGTCAATGGCTCCCAGGACAAGGGAAGGCTGTATACTAAACTATCCTTTATTACTCAACTCACATTTACAAGAAAGTATTAAAATCAGATTAAGGGAAGAGCTAGCCTGAGGTAACAAAGGTGAGTTCCATTTGCTCTCTGCAAGAGTGGCAAAGGAACTGAGGCTGCTGAGGTGGTGCACTCCCTTATGTAGAGTAGGTCTATGATGTCACCCTCACTTCCTGCCCCCGAACCTCGCTAGACATGGCTTTTCAATGCTGTTCATCAGCTATACACCAGATGCACCATATCTCACAAATGGAAATGCACCACAAAGAAGTTCTTCTTAATATATGTAACATCATAACTAAACAAATCCATCTATAAATTACTTATAGATCACATTTAATCCCAACACAAACATTAAACATATCACTAAAAAAAACCAAGTATTTAAAACTATGGAAGTCAGTATCTAAAGTTAAAAGCACAATTCTTTTGGTGCTTCCTGGATAGATCTCCCTGCCAGCACCTGCAGACTTCTATAGTCTCCATGGATTGGAAACCCACAGATATACTGTGCTCTATTAGGTTCACAAAAACTCTGGTCCTTTCCTTAATTATCTGACACTGAATAGTTGTCATTGGCCAAGACCCTGTTTTACTAGGTACCTCACAAACACAAAGGGCTCCTAGGCTAGGCACTATGATAATGCAAATCAATAATAGAAAGAAAAATATTTTTACTTCTTTTCTTCCCCAACAATTGTAAGACCATGCCTATGCTCACATTTTATATCCACAAAATATTGTAGGCAAAAAAAAGAAATAATTGCAAAAATCAATGCCAAGTTTATCCACAAGTGTCTGGATTTCGCCAGAGCTGTAGCAAGTCTTATGATGAAGCAAGACACTCCAGCCATCTGACATATTTGAGTGCTGCCTCCGGGGAGGGGGGGAGGACGACACTCAGCAGCTCAGTTCAGCTTGGGTCCCTCATTCCCTCCTGGAACAATGGGGATGGCTCCTCTGGTCCTCCCCCCGCTCACTGCAACATGCAGCTTGGAAACAGGATAAAGGGGTGAAGAGCCTCTGGAGCTAATCCTCCCCATCGCCCCAGCCTGGAAGAGGGAGAAGGGGACCCGGCTGTAGTCCCCACTCCCAGGCCTAGGAGAGGGAAATGAAAAACCCCAGGAAGAGCAGAAATGAGTTAGAGGGCAGATCTGATGGGGTGGGACATTGAATTGACAGAGAGGCTAGGAGAACATAGACATTAGGGCTACAAATGAGCAGAATTGATGCAGGAACTGGGGGGAAGGAGGAGCAGGATTAATCGCTGGACAGGGGACAGACAGATATAGGGGTGAGAGCTCCTGCATAGAGTTGCCAACTTTCTAATCACACAAAACTGAACACCCTTGCCCTGCCCCTTCCCCAAGGTCCCTCCCCCTGCCCACTCCATCCCCTCCACTTTCACTCACTCATTTTCACCAGGCTTAGGCAGTGGGTTGGGGTTCGGGTAAGGGCTCTGGCTGGGAGTGCAAGCTCCGGGGTGGAGCCAGAAATTATGGGTTCAGGGTGCAGGAGGGGGCTCTGGGCTGAGGCAGGGGGTTAGGGTATGGGAGTGGGTACGGGCTCTGAGCTGGAGGTGCAGGCTCTGGACTGGAGCCTGAAATGAAGGGTTCAGGATATGGGAGGGTGCTCTGGGCGGGGGTATGGGCTCTGGAATGAAGGGTTCAAGGTGCAGATGGGGCTCCAGGCTGAGTGGTGGGACTGACTGGTCCGGAGTGTGGGAGGGGGCTCTGGGCTGGGGCATTGGGTTGGGGTGCAGGACGGTGAGGGCTCCGGCTGGGGATGCAGGCTCTGGGGTGGGACCAGGGATGAGGAGTTCCAGGTGCAGGAGGGGGCTCCGGGCTGGGGCCAAGGGATTCGGAGTACGGGAGGTGGCTCTGGGCTAGGGCAGAGGGTTGGGATGCCGGAGGGGGTGAGAGGTGCAGGGCCAGGTGGCAATTACTTCAGGCAGCTCCCGGGAAGCTGCCGGCATGTCCTGCCAGCTCCTCAGCGGAGGTTCCTGGCCAATGGGAGCTGCAGAGCCAGCATTCGCGGCGGGGGCCGTGCTTGGAGCCCCCGTGGTCACCCCTACATCTAGGAGCCAGAGGGACATGCCGGCAGCTTCCCGGGGGCTGTGAAGAGCTGGGTTGGGAGCCTGCCAGCCCCACGCCAACTGTACTTTAACAGCCTGGTCAGCAGTGCTGACTGGAGTAACCAGGGCCCCTTTTCGACCAGGTGTTCCAGTTGAAAACTGGATACTTGGCAAACTTACTCCTGCAACCAGGGCCAAAAATCACCTTACCAAATAAATTTGGGACAGTAGGCAACACCAATTGTCACACATGCATGTGATAGGCAGAGGGAATTAAAAAAAACCAAAAACAGATCAGAAAAAAAAAACCCCACACACAATCTTCTTTAAAAAAATCTCTTGGGGGGGCAATCACATGGTTTGTGGTTTCTTGAGTGGTCTAACTCATTTTTTTAAATCTCTTGAGGTCAGAAATACTACTTTCATTTATGTGTGAACATAGTTTTATTAACAACTCCAATTTACTGATGAGGAAACTGAAGCACCAAGTGACTTCCACGGGTCACAGAGTGAATTATTGGTGAAGTCAGGAAGAGAACCCATGTTGCTTGACTCCTTGTCTATTAATGTAACTAGCAGACCACATTGCATCCACTGACAGCCCAGTTACACCAGTGAGCAAATGAGAAATGGACCAGTGTTGTATGGTTCCTATAGACATCCAAAAAGGAAGTGGAAAATGTAGCTGGAATCTAAGAACTGACAAGCACAAACTAATGCTCTATTAGCTGATAATCAGTATTATAATCTAGTGCTAATACTGGTTCTACGGCTCATAAGGAAGTATGAAATAATCACATCATTTAAGATATTGTACTACAGTATAAATGAAGGCAGAAATTTTCTAAAAAACAAATGTAATTGCTAATTACTGAACAACTGAAGCATTTATTGCTGTATCTGGCATAGTTTATTCTTCTGTCCATATTGCATATTTGTTTTAGAATGCTATTTCTTTTGGGGTTTTAGCCAATAAATGTGTACACAGATGAGTCATAATCATGTGTTATTCATTAGTCTTTCCTAAAGTTATTCATTTTCCATTTTGATATTAATACATGTTTCTGTACAATCAAAAAAAGTGCAGTTTACCACTTGCATTATAAAGGAAATTCCCTTAGGGAATTCCCATATATTTAGACATTAACATTTGACAAGTAAGACCTAACACTGGAATGAAGGAGGAGGAGCTGGGAGGAGTTAATAGTCAAATGAGAAGGCAGTTTTGTTTGAACAACCTTGTTTTTCTTTCTGTTGCATGAACCCATGGAATGTTTTGTTTTCCTTTGTCTAGTTACGGCATATACAGAGACATGAACACCCAGTATTTTAACCAATCATATTAAGTGAGTTATAGTATTTAAATAACTTCTTGACTAATTATTTAAAAAAAAACTAGTATCTCAATCAGCTAGATTTGGCTATACTGTTTTACATCAGTATTATTTTTTTCAACACTCAAGTTTCATAACAGTACTGTTTTATTTATTGCCAAGTTATAGTACTGAAAATCTGAAATAAAATATAAAAAAGTAAACTAGCAATCTGAATTAAAGAGGTGTTCTCTTATTACACACAAAACTGAGTCAAAAAAGTGTAAAATACCACAAAATGACAGATATCACAGCATTTACTTACAAAACCCAACCCTAAAACTAAAGCTCCTGAACACTAGAGCCTGTTTTTCTCTAAACCAGGGGTAGGCAACCTATGGCACGCGTTCTGAAGGCAGCACACGAGCTGATTTTCAATGGCATTCACACTGCCTGGGTCCTGGCCACTGGTCTGAGGCGCTCTGCAATTTAATTTAATTTTAAATGAAGCTTCTTGAACATTTTTAAAAACATATGTACTTTACATACAATAGTTTAGTTCTATATTATAGACTTATAGAAAGAGACCTTCTAAAAACGTTAAAATGTATTTAACCTTAAATGTATTTAACAAAACCTTAAATTAGAGTGAATAAATGAAGACTCGGCACAGCACTTCTGAAAGGTTGCCAACCCCTGCTCTAAACAATAACATGCCTTGTGTGGTGTCCAGTTTCCCTTTGGGTGCTATTTAGAAACTCTGTGGTGATTTCTAGAAAATTCACAAATTGTGAAAATTTCAGTATACAAAAAACTCCATCAGAAAAGGAAGAACATTTATAGAGTCTTAAAACCCCATTAAATAAGTTCATCCCTCTTCTACATAGTAAGTGGGGGACATCAGCCCTTTTTATTATTATTTGTATAACAGACAGTGGCTAGGGAACCTAATCAATTTATACAGTGCTGTACAAAAAATTAACAAGAAGGCCATCCCCATCCAAGACACCTTGTAATTTTAGATTAAGAAAAGAGGCAATAGGCAACTTAAACAAAAATATTGGTGGAGGAGGTGGACAACCTAATAATAAACAAGCACGTTTTGCTAGGGGAGGGGAGGAGAAGGGGCGTGTTACTTTTTCATCTGCCTAGCCATTAGGAAGTAGAGGAATATCGTGATTCTCATTGCTTTATCCTTGTTTCGAAGTGTTCCCCTTGTCAAACAGCTACGAGGTTTACTTTGGAGAAGGGAGGGGAAGGGAGTTCAGGAGCAGCCGTTCTGTTTTGCAGACCGCTGAAGCAACAGAGAGGATACAGCCCTGGACATTTTAGTAGTACAGTATGTCACTGGCAATGATTCAGCACACAGTTTTGTTTCCCAACAGAAAACACCACTAACAATTAAAGCTGCCAAATACAGCCACCGTAGCTGGTGCTGTTCTACAGTCAATTGGGCAGTTTTAAGGAGATTTCTAAATACTAGGCAGAGGGTCTCATAGCACACAAAGCAAAAATTCTTCATCCTTAGAGGGGGGGAAATCTTTGCCAAACTTAGAACATTCTATTTGCCCACACGCACCCAGGCCGAGTAAATTTTGATGAGCAATTAAAATATCATTAGTTAGTTTTTTTAGTTACCATCAACATCATAGTCAAGGACGGACGGAGTGTGTGACTGGACTGTTAAGGTTTTGAAACAGTTTTACAAGGTTCCTTTAAACAATGTCTTGACAGGGGTTGTCCCTCCTCTCCGCATCTCATGAGACCTGGGGACAGGTCTGAGGATAAGTGCCAGCCTGAGGAAATGCTCCTTGACCACAGAAACCCAACTCGAGTCTGTCTCTCTCTCCTCCCTCCACTGAGAGGTTTGGAGCCGATCTAAAAGACACCTGCATCACACGCAGCCCTCCCATGAGGAAATCATTTGGGGCAGTAGCCCAGGCTGCCATACCGTTTTGGTACGGGGAATCCCCCTTCTACTATTTCACTATGTATTTGCAATCACTGCCTGCGCAGCCTATAACACCAGAGCCAATCGGAGGTTCCCAGGAAGCGAAGGCGCCTGTTACTAGATTTTGGTGTCTGAATACCCACCCCTCTGCATGAGGATTTACCAACTTCTCCCAGCTGGAAGATTCCCAGAAGAAACGGATGAGACAAGTCTCTCCGGAAAGCACGGACGGAGCTTGCGAAAGGGAACCGAAACCAACTCGCCTTTGTGCGGTCCCCAGCGCTCAGGGATTTCACTCCGCCTGATCCCCAAGTCCCCGTCCTGCCCTCCCCACCCCACGGGGGAAGGGACCCTCCGCCCACACCGCTCATCACAGGGAGCGTGGAGCGCCCACCCCAGCCCGAGACACCACAAGGGGGCTGGACAGACATGTGCCCCCCACCCCATCCTCCCCGGGCACCAGAGGGGCAGACGGGGCTTTCCCACCCGACACGCCACGCAAGGCAGCACCCGCAGGTGCCCCGCACCGTCTAACCCCGCTCGCTTACCTGCAGGACACAGACAGCTCCACCTTGGTGGCCGGGACGCTAGCGCTGAACGAGTTAAATTCCCCCACAGACGCCATATTCCCGAACCTGCCACCCCAGTCCAGCTTCGGCTGCCCCGACAGCTTATCAGGTCCGAACATGGGGCAGGGCGGGGCGTAAGAGGCGTCGCTAACGGGAGCTCCCGGGAGCAGAGCTCACTACCGCCGCTACTACTGCTGGCCGGCCACTGACTGGGTGGGTGGAACCGCTGGGCTGAGCTTGAACTGCTGCACGCGGTCGGGAAACGCCGACTGAGTGAGTGAGATAAGGGCGCGAGCGGTGACGTCACCACGGGCAAAAGCCGCGCGTGACACTAACCCCAACCTGGGGCCCCACGAGTGATCAACGGTCTCCAACGTACTCGGGCCGCGTGGCGCCAGCCGGGGGATTGGAACACGAGCCGCCCCGCGCGGGGTGAGCGGGAGCGTTACCGGCCCCGCGTGGCGCCAGCCGGGGGGATTGGAACACGAGCCTCCCCGCGCGGAGTGAGCGGGAGCGTTACCGGCCCCGCGTGGCGCCAGCCGGGGGGATTGGAACAGGAGCCGCCCCGGCGGCGGGAGCTGTAGGGAACCTGCGCCAGGAGTTGGGCAGGGTGGGGGAGCAGTAGCGCCGTACCCGCCCTGGCAGCGCCGGGACACGGGTACAGCGGCCCCTGGTGGGGGACTCCGTTAAGTGAAGCCTCCTGCGGCCTAACATCTGGCGGGTACCTCGAACCCCGAGCCGCTGTGGGGCAGGCGCTACTCGCCGGCGGTCGCACAAAGGGCGGAGGGAGCGAGCCAGACTCCTGAAGGAAGGGAGGACTGGGCACAGGGGCCGGAGAGGTGCAGCCAGACCCATGACGAGAGCATAAGGCACAGGAGGCCTGAGCAGGGTTACCGCCTTTGAAATGCAAAAACAAAACAAAAAAAACAGAGCCCCTAGGCTGTCAGAAAACCAAACACCCTTGCCCTGTCCTGGCTGCCCCTTCTCTGAGGTTCTGCCCCCACTTAGTTCATCTCCCCTACTCTCACTCACTTCACCAGGCTGGGTGTGTGGGGGCTCTGAGGTAGGACCAGGGATGAGAGGTTTGGCGTACAGGAAGGGGCTTTGGGCTGGGGAGGGGGTGCAGGGTGTCTCTGGCCAGGCAGCACTTACCTCAGGCAGCCCCCAGCATGTCTAACTCCTAGGTCGGGGACCAGGGACGGGAGGCTCCACACACTGCCCCTGCACCCATTGACCATGGTTCCTGACCAATGGGAGCGGCGAAGCTGGCATTTAGGGTGGGAGCAGCACACAGAGCCCCCATGGCCTTCCCCTGCACCTAGGAGCCAGATATGCCAGCCACTTTCAGGAGCCGTGTGAAGCCAGGGCAGGCAGGGAGCCTGCCTTAACCCTGCTGCGCCGCCGACCAGAGTTTTAGCAGCCCGGTCAGCAGTGCTGACCAGAGCTGCCAGGGTCCCTTTTTGACTGGACACCTGGCAATCCTAACCTGCCCCACAAGGCAACATCGCAACTCCCCCCTTCAACAGCCACCTATGGGGAGATAAAACATATAGATGTAACCCTTCTGCCCCTCTGAGTTGGCAGCAACAAGGGCCAGGTTCAGTATCCAGGGGTTCCGTTTCAATAACACAATGCAAAACCGGCTCGAGCCCCCACCCAGTGACCTGGGACAATTACATACCACCCCCCTGGGCGCCTCTAAGAGGCAATACTTCCCCACTCGCAAGCACGGAATCTGAGTGTAGCAAAATCCTTTTAATAAAGGAGGGAAACAATGCGGCATTACGTTGAAGAAACACCACAAACAGGATTATAACAAACCATAAGCAACAAAACCCACCTCCAAGTATGTTTGGCAATGTCCTTTCCCCCTTAGGGTCTTAAGTCCAATCACTCCAAAGTCCAACAACCCGAAAGTCTCTGGTCAGTGCCACCCCAGAGTTCAAAGTTTATCTGCAGAGTTTTACCACACCCCCCCCCCCCCCGCATAGGTGGGGAGATCTCTCACAGACACCCACACACCCACCCCCCTTACGTGGGCCAGGGCCAACTGCTCCGCCTTTCCGGGGAGTTCTGCTGCAGCCTTTCCCACGACCAGCTCCACTACACCACCTATGCCGCTCCTCCAGCCGACCCGTGAGCCACTCCAGCCAGCCGTCCCCGCAAACTGCTCCACTCCACTCCGCCTGCTGCTTGGTGATAGATCTTCAGGCTCCCCCACTCGTAACACAGCACTCAGTGATCTTAGCTCAGTAAGTTTAGCTCTTTTAGTAAGTTTAGCTCTTAGTAGGGGAGCCCCCATGCTGGGGCTACTGGCCCAATGTGAATTCAGCTTAGCAGCCTTTAGATGGACTCCTAAAGGAATCAAAATTAGCTCTGCTCTTCAACAGTGGGGGGGGGGGGGAGAGAGAGAGAAGGATGTGCAATGGGTGTTCCAGGCCCTCAAAAGGGACCCATACCATAAGGTACACACACCAATCTCCAACCTCTCTCCCTTTACTGGGTTTTGGAACCCATGTCCCTTGTCTAGCAAGTACTATTTAGTTTAAGTTGAGTCATTTCTGTCATAAAGCAGTCTCATAGTTCCTCATTCACATAATTAGGGTGACAGCACTTTTTTCCTTCCTGCCCCAATAACAAAGAAATTGGGGATCCCAGCTGTCAAAATAACCATCCCATGGTGCCATGGGCTTATGCAATGCAAATACTTTGCCACTCCTTGAGATTCCTTTCACACTCCCCACAACTCACCACCGGATGTCAGGGCAGAGCTCATCCCGACTCTGCTTACATCCTCCCCCCAGCCGAGAATTTGTTGTCCTGACAAATCACATTCCCTACTATACCAACTTACTGGTCCCCTCCAAAGGGCCTCAGATAGCCCACTTTAGCTTTCACAAACCTGTGTGCTAAATGTATTGGCTCTTCACTAATCACCCCAGGTGCATCGTAAGTTAAGCGTTTCACTGGTCTTATTGAAAGTGACTGCCTTATGTTGACCTGTGTAATGTAGACAAGGCCTTAATCAAACAACTCAGAAGAAACTGATCTTGAATGCTTAGAAAAAGTTCAGGATGGGATACTAGTCGGTGTCTGCTACAGACCACTACTCAAACTAGAGAACAGGTTGACCAGTTCCTTAAGCCTCAACCTACAAAATGCAAGAAAAAAAGCTGTGAGATCATGGGGGACGTCAATCTAATGCTCTGTCTACACTAGAGAGCTTATAGTGGTGGAGCTGTACTGATGAAGCTGCACTACCATAAGATCTCTAGTGTAGCCACTCTACGTTGACGGCAGAGAGCTCTCCCATTGACATAATTAATCCACCCCCAACAAGTAGCAGTATCTATGTCAGCAGGAGAAGCTCTCCTGCCAACATAGCACTGTCCACACCAGTGCTTATGTCGGTGTGACTTATGTAGCTCAGGGGTCTGTGAATAAACCACCTCACTGAGCGATATAAGTTATACTAACATGAGTGGTAGTATAGACATAGCCTAAGTAACATGCAGGAGGTCTCAAGCTGCCAGTACTAAAACTTCCTTAGAATTTCTAAATATTATAGGTGACAATTTCCTAACTCAACACAGGGCAATTCTGTATTAGACCTCATCTTGACAAATAAAAAAGAATTGATCACAGAACTAAATATCCACGATAGTTTAAGTACAAGGGATCATGACTTAATCACATTTGTTTTGTACACACAGAATAAAGTCCAACTACTAATATACATATATACACATATAGATTTGGAAGAATTCAATTTTTGTTGGTAAATGTCAATTTCATTGTAGACACACAAACAAAAGTATTTCCATCAATAGTCATCAAAATTTAAAGACAGGGAAAAAAAGAAAAATGTTGCTGCTTGAGAACTTAGAGTTTGATTTAAGGATGATTACTTTGTCAATATCACATGGCAAAATATACCTGTGTTATGAAGCTTTAACTCTTTAAACCTCAATATCTACCGTCATTAAACTATTATTGGCTGACTCCCACATAAGTTCCCGCAACTCTGAAAATTTAAATAGATAAAAGCAGAAAAGATGCTTAAATCCCACAATTTCATGCAACTGTGAAAGTTTAAATTGGTAATCTAGAAAAGCTTAAATATAATATTAGCCATAAAAAACATAAAACAATAAAAAATTGAATTCTGCCATGCAAAACATATATATGCCTGGTGATTTTAAAAGGCCAGTTTCACAAAGCTGCACAAATGCAAGGTGAAATCAGTGGTCACAGAGTTAAGAACAATAAAGAGGCATTTTTTAAAGCATATTCAGAACAAAAGGAATCCTAACTATGGTACTGGTCCATTACTAGATGGAAATGGTAGAATTATCAGTAATAATGCAGAAAAGGCATGAGAGTAGTCCACTGAACTCAGTGGGACGTTTTCCATAAGTAAAGTTAAACATTCATAAGAATTTTCAGGATCAGGGCCATAATTTCATCTAATTTCCCAAGTATTTATATGGTCCCCATTAGCATGGTATCTGAGTACCTCTGTGAGGTAGGAAAGTACTATTATTCCATTTTTAAAGATGGGGACTGAGATACAGAGAGATTAAGTGAGTTGCCCAAGGTCACACAAGTGTCTGTGGAAGAGCCAGTAATTTAAGTTAGTTCTCCTGACTTGCAGGCTAATACCCTAATTGCTGGACCATACTTTCTCCCATTTCCCTCTTTGTGTGGTCATTCACACAAAAACAGGAAAAGAGTGTATTTTTTAAAAAGTAAATGTAACTGTTAAGCCATAAAAATTGGCAGGATAGATGTATCTGAAAAAAGGTAAGCATCTTTTAACTTGAGAAGGATCCAAATTAAACATGAGGTGTTATAATGCTACATTCCCTTCACCTTGATTTTTAAGTAACTCCTTTCTTAATCCCCTATTACCCCACTGCAAAATGACATACGTCAGATTTAGACCTCTGAGTCTGCAAGCTGATGTGGCAGGTCAACCCTTCTGCCAGCATGGAGCCCCACTGAACTGAATGGAATTCAGCACAGGTGCAGGGATCTGATTACAAGCACCTGATTGCAACATTAGGGCTTAGATTGAAAAAAATTTTTTACAAGGATACCAGACCTCAACCAGTAGTGCGACATGTCTCTGCCAGCAAAAAGAGCCCTAAAGCAGTCATAAATGAATATTGGGGTATTGCTTCAATGAAGGAGAACACAGCAGACATAATCAAACAGAACTGATTCTATGACACATCTTCAGGAGCTCCCAGTTCTGGTATGTGAAGACAAGGAAAGGGGGTATGACAGAGACCTGGTTAATATTTTTTATGAATGCCTTGTAAGTTCCCCAGCTTCTTAAAGGCCTGTATCATCTTCTCAGACTAAGGTCACTGTGAGGTGACCTGTCAGGAATAGTTTTCCCACCAATAAGGAGGAAGAAAATTAGAGAGTCAAACATTCCCAATAAAAAGTTTAAAGTAAAAACAAGCCCTCCTTTAAAAAGGCCTCAAGTCCCTCTTACAAGTTAAAATAAACATAAAGCAGGTATTTCCTCTGACTCTTCAGTTGATTCATTTTTAATCTCTAATTCTGAATCAGAAGTTTCTGATAATGAATCCCCTGAATACCCTTTCTTAAGGAGTACTTCAAAATAATAGTGAGTTGAGAACTGGATTTAAGACAGACATCTGGTAGGCAAAAGACTAAAACATACAAGCCAAGGCCAGCACCAAAGATTTAAAAAGCATTGACTGATAGAGCTCAAAAAATAATTGTAAATGGAGAATTATCCTATGGAGGTGTTTCTAGTAGGGTCCCGTAGCGATCTATTCTTGGAGGATATATGACCTGGAGGAAAATAAAAATCACAAAAATATTTGCAGATGACACTTTTTTCGTATGACCGGTGTAAAGCAGCAACTACAATTTCACCTGAAGTTGATAGAGCCAAATGGCTACATCAGCAGTAGGAGAATTTATTGCAGTGATGCCTCCTTCATATTTATAAATTGGGCAGTAGTTAGTGATATGTTCAATGGTCTGTCGTGGGTAACTACACTCGCACACCAGGGCATCCTTGATTTTCCATTTGTGCATTAGATGTCCGCATCTACTATGGTTGGTGCGGATTCAGTTCAGAGTTGACCAAAATGACCATGGAAGGTGAAACCCAGGAACCTTCTGTGTGGGATCCGGCACAGGGTGCTTATTTTTTAAGTCTGATTTAGCCCAATCTGCTTTCCAAGTCTCCTTCTGATCGTAGCCTGATTTCATGAGGCTAAACGAATGATCCCAGAAAGGCTTGCAGGACTTAAGATGTTGCGGGTGGGCATTGTCAAAGTCTTGGTGGATAGGAAGACATCTATTTTCCTGCATTCGCTGACCTTCGTGGAATGTCACAGCAGTTCGGCTTATCAGCAAGGGAGCAATGTTAGACAGAACAGGTAGCCATGGTGTTAGAGTCAACTTAAAGGTTCCCATGATGCACCACATCACTGTATTCAGCCTGGCATCCACAAGTCACATATGGGGGCTGCATCTGCTCCATACCGGTGCACAATATTCATCTACTGAATATACAACTGCTATTGCAGATGTTCGCAATACTGATGCTGATGCACCCCAGGTTGTACCTGCTAGTTTCTGGATTATGTTTACTCTCATTTGCAGCTACCGTCTCAAGATGATCCTGCGGTTGAGTTTCACTCTGAGATATGTTGAAGTGTAATCATGTCGCACATTTTTACCACAGAAAGCTACTTTCAGTATGTTTTTTGGCACTCCGATTATCAAGATGAAATGCGCTTACTATTGTTTTTCCAGATTTTGATTTGAGCCTCCATTTCCAGAAGTATTCCATAGTTTGGAGGTCCTCAGTCAACACTTTCTCAGTGTCATGGAGGTTTGATGCTTGGATTGTCATGGCAGGATCAACTGCATATCCACATTTGCGTGATTTAGTTGGAGGCATGTCATTTATGTAAATGTTTTAAAGGGTTGGTGCAAGTACAGAGCCTTGTGGTAGCCCGTTGTTTATGATACAGGGTGAACTGGTCTTATTACCCAGATACACCCATAGGCATCTGTTACTCAGCATGGTCCACAGCAGGAAAAGTGCTGGTAGCAAGGTATAATTTTAGCAAGTTTCAGCATCAGGCCCTTAATCCATACAGTGTCATACGCAAATGATAGGTTGACAAATACTGCACCAGACTTTAGGTTTTTTTGGTAGCCAGCCTCAATATGAGTTGTGAGTTGCCAGAACTTGATCACGATAGCTATGTTTTGGACAGAAGCCTGCCTATTTGACAGGGATAATTGGCTCAGTAAAAGGGCATATTCTTTTGATGACACAAAATTGGGGGAGTGGTAAATAATTATAGAGACAAGTCAGTTATACAAACTGATCTGGATTGCTGGGGAAACTGGGCTCATTTGAACAGTATGAATCCAGGGGGGTTGGATGAAATAGTACTCCAGTGACTAGCCCATGTTGCCACAGCCATATGGCTAATTTTAGGAGCTAACACAAGCAGATAAGAATTACATCTCCCAGCTGCTGTGTAGACATATTGTTACTCGGTCAGATCCCAAGTGGACAGAGTCTGGGACTATAGAGTGGAGTAGCTCCTCACTGTGAGAGAAATAAGTGACAGAGACTCAGGATATTTCCTCATGGACTTTGTCTTCACTGGTACAATAAGTGTGCTTTTTACAGAGGGATAACTAGTGTATATAAAAATCCTACTAAAGACATGGCACTGTAGTTTTACCATGAGGTAAACTATGTGAGACCAACCACTGGCTGAAGGTATAGTGTTGTCCTCACTTATCTACTTTGCAGTAAAAACTACATGGAGCTTATCTCCACTAGGATTTAACATCAAGATAATTATCACACATTAGTTACCTTGATGCAAAAAAAGATACCTTCAGGCAAAATTCATCCCTGTTACAACTCTAGTGAACCAGAATATAGTTGGATATTCTTAAACAGCAATGATATATGATGACTAGAACAATACATATGTATTAGGGCAGTTTTTAGGTTTATGTACACTAAAGCATCACCGAATCATAAAATTGAGGGCTAGAAGGCCCTCAGGGATCATCTAGTCCATCCTCCTGCAATGAGGGAGGATTAAGTATACATAGACCATTCCTGACAGGTATTTGTCTAACCTAGGGGTCAGCAACCTTTCAGACGTGATGTGCCGAGTCTTCATTTATTCACTCTAATTTGAGGTTTTGTGTGCCAGTAATACATTTTAATGTTTTTAGAAGGTCTCTCTCTATAAGTCTATAAACTATTGTTGTATGTAAACAAGTTTTTTAAAATGTTTAAGAAGCTTCATTTAAAATTAAATTAAAATGCAGATCTTATCAGTTTAGTGCAGTGGTTCTTAACCTGCCGGTGCAAGGATATTTTGTGCCCTAGGCAAAACGTCCACATTGCCCCCCCCCCTCCCCCCGCATATCAGTTCATTGAGGGGCAAATCCCAACGAGCCTTTATAGACCCCAGGGGCCAGCCGTGCCCAGGGGGTGCTCCCCAGACCAGGTTCCCCCCTCCCAGCCCCCTAAACTCCCTTGGAGGGTGCACAGCTGCCCCTGCGATCCCTCTCCACCCCACCCCGGTGGCCCCCGCCCTGAGTCCACTCACTGGCTTTGCTGGGCTTTGGCCGCTGCAGCAGCTCAGCGGGGAAGCAACGCCTTCCGGAGGCACCAGAGAGCCAGAGCATCCTGCTTGCGGCAGCAGCGAGCCCCAGCCATGGAGGAGCCGGTGCGGTGCAAGGGTGCAGCAGCCCTGCAAAGGCGGGGGCGCCGCTAGCGGGGAGCAGCCATGCCCACCCACCCCTCCTGCCCAGGCTGCGGCCTGGCACCCCCCAAGGGCTCCTGCAGGCTGTAGTGGATGTATGCGGGCACCAGCCCCCATGCACCCCCCAGATCCTCCCTCGCCTAGGGTTACCATATTTCAACAATCAAAAAAGAGGGGAGAGCCCTGCCCTAGCCCCGCCCCCATGCACTCCCTCCCACTTCCCACCCCGTCTGCCCCTGTCAGAACCCCCAACCCCCCCCGCTCCTTGTCCCCTGACTGCCCCCTCCTGGGACCCCTGCCCCTAACTTCCCCCCGAACCCCACCCCCTACCTAAGCCTCCCTGCTCCTTGTCCCGACTGCTCCCTCCTGAGACCCCCCCACCCTAACTGCCCTCCTAGGACCCTACCCCCTACCTGTCCCCTGACTGCCCCAACCCTTATCCACACCCCTACCCCAGACAGACCCCCAGGACTCCCACGCCCCATCCAACCACTCCCCACCCCCTGACAGGACCCCCAGAACTGACCCATCCAACTCTCCCCCTGCTCTCTGACTGCCCCCCAGGACTCCCCTTACCATGCCCATGCCGGTCAGACGCTGGCTCCACGTGGAGGCAAAACATGCTGCCAGGCTGCTGCAAGCACAGCCCCTCCCCCGCAGAGTGCTGAGGCAGTGGGAAGGGGGGAGCTGTGGGAGGGGCAGTGGTGGTAGCAGCGGCTCACACTTCCGGGAACCGCAGAACCTGAGCGCGGTGAGGAGGGAACCGGGGGGGCGCACCTACCTGGGCTGCGGCCCGATGCCCCCCCGGGGGGCTCCTGCAGAAGATGCATGCAGGCGGCGGTCCCCGTGAGCCCCCCGGCTCCTGCCTTGCCATGCTCGGGCTCTGCAGCTCCCAGGAGTGTGACCCGCCGCCCCTCCCTCAGCAGGCTCAGGGACCCGCACGCTTGTGGCTCACACTCCCGTGAGTCGCAGAACCTGAGTGCGGTCAGGGGGAAGCCGGGGTGTGCCTGCTGCCGGCCCAGGGTCCCAGCCGCCGGCCCCTCTCAGCTGCCTGCCAGCCTAGGGTTCTGTTCACTCAGCTGGCAACAGGCTGAGTGGGGCCAGCAGCCGGGACCCCGGCTGGCAGCCGCGTGCCAGGCAAAATCGGTTCATGTGCCACCTTTGGCACGCGTGCCGTAGGTTGCTGACCCCTGGTCTAACCTGTTCTTAAATCCTTCAGTGACAGGGACTTAGTAATCTCTCTAGATAACCAGTTCTTAACTATCCTTAGAGTTAGAAAGTTTTGCTAATATGTAACCTAGATCACCTTTTCTGCAAACTAAACAGATTACTTCTTTTCCTATCCTTAGTGGACATGAAGAACAGTTGATCACCATTCTCTTTATAATAACCTTCTACATATTTGAAGAGTATTATCACGTTTCCTTTCTCCTCCCACCCCTTCTCTTCTCTAGATTAAACATACCCAATTCTTTCAACCTTTCCTCACAGGTTATGTTTTCTGAACTTATCTTTTTTGTTGCTCCCTTCTTGTCCCTCTCCAGTTTGTCCACATCATTCTTAAAGTGTGATGCTCAAAACTGAACACAGTACTCACAGCTGAGGACTCAGCAGTGCTGAGTACAGCAGAACAATTACCTTCTGTGTCTTTGATTAACTTCTGCTAATACATCCCCTTTTTTGCAACAGCATCCTACTGTTCACTCATGTCCAATTTGTGATCCATTATAACCCACAGGTCTTTTTCAGCAGTACTATTGCCTAGCCAGTGAATCATTCCCCATTTTGTATTTGTGCATTTGACTTTATCCTTCTTAAGTGTAGTATTTTGCACCTGTCTTTATTGAATTTAATCATATTTATTTCAGACAGGTTCTCCAGATTGTCTATGTGTTTTTGAATTCTAATCCTGTCCTCCAAAGTGCAAGCAACCCCTCCGAGGTTGGTGTCATCTGTAAATTTTACAGGAATACTCTCCACTCCATTATCCAAGTCATTATTGAAAATATTGAAAAGTACTGGACCCAGGATAGACCCCTGTGGCAACCCATTAAATACATCCTCATAGTTTGACAGCAAACCATTGATATATACTCTTGTAATATGTTTTTTCAACCAGTTATGCACCCACCTTATAGTAATTTCATATAGACCATCGTCCCTATTTTGCTTAAGAGAATGTCACATGTCTATTACAGGAGTGGGTGATTGAAGTTCTGTGGCCTGCAATGTGCAGGAGGCCACACTAGATAAACATGATGGTTCCTTCTGACCTTAAAATCTATAAGTCTATTGGACTATGTGAAAAGTCTTACTAAAGTCAAGCTATATCCGATATACTTCTTCTTCCCTATCTACTAGTTACCCAGAAGGAAATTAGATTGATTTGGCATGATTTGTTCTTGAAAATCCATGTTGTCTATCACTAGGACCCTGAGAAAATAGTAGATAAAAAAAAAATCACAACATTGTCATGGGTGAAGTAATGATTTTCACAAGATATGCACAGAATACAGTCAATTAAAAGTCACTGCTGCATTCCTTTTGTATAAAACCTGCTCCTCCTCAAACTGCTGCAATTTTTCCAATAGCTAGAGACAGACATGCGCGGATAGCCACTTCCATCTCCCTGCTGTTTGAAAAATCACAGCAGATTGCAGAGGAGGTCGGGAGGGGACTTGGTGAATAGTTTTATGCAAGGCACAGGAGCCAGCGCTGCTGCCGCTTGGAGCACATTCTTCCGCCTTCCCACTGAGGCTACAGTTGCTGAGGTTCCAAGCAGTAGCAGTGCTGATTCCTGTATCTTGCATAAAACCGGTTGCTGAGTGCCTCCTGAACTGCTGCAATTTGTCCAACAGTGGGAGGTGGAAGCTGGCATCTATAAGCACTGGTTTCATGCTTGGTGTAGCTCACAGACCCTCCCCATAACTGCTGTCCTCCCTGCCCCTCACCCAGCTCACCCTTCATCCATCCTGTCCTGTCTCCTGAGACTCCTCACTCAGCTCCCCCTGGCACCTCACCCAGCTACCGCCTCCACCTGTCCCATCCCCCAAGCCTCTCACCAGCCTCCCATTCCCCCACAGCCCTTCAACCTTCCCCCCAACCTGTCCCATCCACCTCCAGCCCCTCACCTGGCTGCCCCACCACCTGTCTCATCTCCCTAACTCTCCCCCCCCATGCCCTCCTTTACCTGTCCCCAGGTCTCCCCCTCTGCTGATACCTACTCCCGGTGGCCACGGAGAGGGTGGCTGGAGTGCAGCAGCAGCAACTTTATACAGGGCTCCTCGGAAACCATTTCCTTGCAACGCTTCCACCCTGCACACCCATTGGCTATCCTGCTGTCAAAATAGCATTTGGGGGAAGGAGGAATGAGCATCTGTAAGCCTCACCAAACATGAGACTGGCATATGTGAATTCTCACTTCTGCCTCACTGCTGTTGGAAAAATCATGGTCTAAGGCTAATTTTGCAATTTCCAGAAAATCACAATTTTCTCAGGGCCCTACTTAGCACCTTGTAATCTTCTAGATGCTTACAAATTGTTTGTTTAATTATTTGTTTCCCAGTATCTTTCTGGCTATCAAAGTTAGGCTGACTGGTCTATCATTTCCCAAGTCCTTTTCCTCCTTTTTGAATGTAGTTACTATGTTTGCCTTTCTCTAGTCATCTGGACCATCTTCCATCCTCAACAAGTCCTCAAAGATAATGGCTAAAGGTTCAGAGATTGCTTTAGCGAGTTCCTTAGTTACTCTAGTGTGAATTTCATTGGGCCCTGCTTATTGAATACATCTAACCTATCTAAATATTTTTAACCTATTCTTCCCCTATTCGTGCCTGTGTTTCTTCCCCCTTGTTAATATTATTTGTGTTAAGCATTTGGTCACAATTAACTCTTTTAAAGAAGATTGAAGTAAACTAAGCACTTCAGCCTTCTGTGTCATCCATTATTTGCCCACCTTCCCCATTAACTAATGGACCTATGCTTTCCTTCTTCTTTCTAATATATTTGATATGTTTGTAGAACTTGTTGTTGTTGTTGGGTGCAGAGCATACACACAGAAAAGTTAGATAAAACTTTAGAGCACCGGTGGGTTAGATAAAAGTTAGAGCACCGGTGGGTGCTCGCCCCCCATGCCGCTGGCCCCACCCCTGCTCCACCACTTCCCACCCCTGCACCGTCCTCACCCACCCTCATTCCACCCCTTCCCAAAAGTCCTGCCCCCTTTCCGCCCCATTCCACCCCCTTTCCCTAAGTCCTCGCCCCTGCCCCGCCTCTTCTCCGCCTCCTCCCCTGAGCACACCACGTCCCCGCTCCTCCCCCTCCCTCCCGGAAAGGGGCTGGAAGCACTGGGAGGGAGGGGGAGGAACGTGGACACAGCACACTTGGAGGGGGGAGAAGCAGGTGAGGAGGGGGGAGCTTGGCTGCCAGTGGGTGCAGAGCACCTGCTAATTTTTCCCCATGAGTGCTCCAGGGGTCAACACCTATGATAAAAACCATAAATACTCTTGCTGGAAGGTTGCAACATAACACTGCTTTATTTCTTAGAATTCTGTCCTCCAAAACCAGAAAGGTATAACTCACCCCACCTTGCTTTATGCTGGCTATCTGCAGGCAGACTCTGCTAGGCCCAGCTCACACTCTTCACTACTGAGCCCTCAAGCCTGCAAGACCAGGACCTCCCCTTCCCCTCCCCCGCACCCACCTCTTAAAGTGCTGGCTTGCAATTCGAACAGTGTCCTCAGTGCACCACAATTGTCTTTTATGTTGCACTACAGAAAAAAAAAACCCACACACATTAGAGCTGTATGTCATATATACTGTTTTGACATCTGAAATGAGGGCATTGTGCATGGCTATGTACAAGTCCAGGATAGGAAAGGAAAGCCAGATAATTTCTTGACCTTCATGTGAGAAGATCATTTGCGAAGCCATTATTGTCAGTTGCTGGTAATTAACAGCTATCTGCACCTCTTGCCTCAACAAGTGCAACCTAATTTCAGATGCATAGCTTGTAAGCAGTCTACAGACTCCAGAATAAGTGAAATGTGTAACACTGAACAATTGCCTTAAAACTTCGCTGCTTCTAAATTTCAGTTGTATGACTGAAGTGAATGCCACAAGATGCAAACATTGATCACTCCTTGACCACCTCCTCAGTTTTCTTGCTTGTAGGACATTAATTAATATGTCTCAAGGAAAATACTTTTATGACTCAATCTTTGTACTCCTAAGAAAACCTATTTTGTAGAAGGGTTAAGGAACTTGGAATGGCAAGAAGGGCGACAAAACCATAGATGGAATAGTATATTGAAGATCTTAGTAGAGAGTTTGGGTTTTATCAGAACAAAATCACTTTGCAACTTGTATGACAACTAAACCACTGCTTGCTAACTAAGTCTGTGATGAACATGCTGTATCCCCTTGTTTTGCCTATATAAAAAAAGCAAGCTCTGAATCCTGCACATCAGCACACTCTTTGAGAACCTGATGTTGGCTGCCAATGGCAAAATTTGTTCCCTTGAATCAGAATTTTCCTACAATATTTATTTTGATCATATATTTAGAGCAACACAGTATCGAAATGCTAACTGGTGATAGAGGTTGACTTCTGCATTAACCTGTGAAATATCACAAGACTGCATGACTTATTACACAGTAACTTTATTTTACTCAGCTGTTATTTCTGATTCTATCTCACAAACCACTTAGACATTAACTTGCATCACTACATTACTTCCTGCAAAATAAAATTGACATGTCTAATTTTCTTTAAAATGAATCAGGAAAACTTTCCAGCTCATATATTCCCCACTACCCAATTTAAGTTACTATTACGAGGATGACCTTAAATATAGAAGCAGTTACGAAGTTTAGAAAAGTGGAATGCCATATAAATATATCAAATCTGCATACTACTACTGTTTATATGCAAAAGTAACTCTTGGATTATTAGCCCAGTTCAAGCTGAACTAGAGCTACTGGTGCAGGAAGTGAAACCGGATATTATAGGGATAACAGAAACATGGTGGAATAGTAGTCATGACAGGTATTGAAGGCTATGTGCTGTTTAGGAAAGACAGAAATAAAGGCAAAGGTGGTGGAGTAGCATTGTATATCAATGATGAGGTTAACTGTAAAGAAATAAGAAGTGATGGAATTGATAAGACAGAGTCTGTCTGGGCAAAAATCACACTGGGAAAGAAAGCTACTAGAGCCTCCCCTGAGATAGTGCTTGGGGTGTGCTACAGATCGCCGGGATCTGATTTGGAGATGGATAGAGACCTCTTTAATGTTTTTAATGAAGTAAACACTAGTGGGAATTGTGTGATCATGGGAGACTTTAACTTCCCAGATATAGGCTGGAGGACAAGTGCTAGTAACAATAATAAGGCTCAGATTTTTCTGGATGTGATAGCTGATGGATTTCTTCACCAAGTAGTTGAAGAACCAACAAGAGGGGATGCCATTTTAGATTTGGTTTTGGTGAGTAGTGAGGACCTCATAGAAGAAATGGTTGTAGGGAACAACCTTGGTTCGAGTGATCATGAGCTAATTCAGTTCAAACTAGATGGAAGGATAAACAAAAATAGATCTGGGACTAGGGTTTTTGACTTCAAAAGGGCTAACTTTAAAGAATTAAGGAAATTAGTTAGGGAAGTGGATTGGACTGAAGAACTTGTGGATCTAAAGGCGGAGGAGGCCTGGAATTACTTTTAGTCGAAGCTGCAGAAACTATCAGAAGCCTGCATCCCAAGAAAGGGGAAAAAAACCATAGGCAGGAGTTGTAGACCAAGCTGGATGAGCAAGCATCTCAGAGAGGTGATTAAGAAAAAGCAGAAAGCCTACAAGGAGTGGAAGATGGGCGGGATTAGCAAGGAAAGCTACCTTATTGAGGTCAGAACATGTAGGGATGAAGTGAGAAAGGTTAAAAGCCATGTAGAGTTGGACCTTGCAAAGAGAATTAAAACCAATAGTAAAAGGTTCTATAGCCATATAAATAAGAAGAAAACAAAGAAAAAAGAAGTGGGACCGCTAAACACTGAGGATGGAATGGAGGTTAAGGATAACCTAGGCATGGCCCAATATCTAAATAAATACTTTGCCTCAGTCTTTAATAAGGCTAATGAGGAGCTTAGGGATAATGGACGGATGACAAATGGGAGTGTGTATCCTCACAGTTTATATGTACTGTGCCTGATCTTCGGACAAGAACCCATCAAACTTCAAAATGATAACTGGGAATTCTTAAGTAATCAATACATAATCCAGAGATCAGGCTACACTGCATCTCATCATTCAGTCAGTATTTGAAATAATAAAAGTAAATACATGATCAGGAACCATTAGGAATTAGTAAGCAACCACTATTCTTCTATACAGTTAGGTTAATCAGTCCACACTTTAATCACTTCCTTATATGAATCCTGTCGCAGGGTTGGTACATGTCACTGGGTATCGGGGTCATGTGTGGTCAAAAGAAAGGGAAGAGGCTGGACTGCAGCCAGTTAGGTCCTATGCTGATGACTCTTACTATAAAGTGTGGTAGTATGGTCTAGTGGCTAGAGTCAATAGCATGGCCCTTCCGCTCAGGGCCTCATGGACAGAGTCAATAAAGTCTGACCCATCTGTGGGATTGTGTGGCACCATTCAAGGGTGTCTGGAGCCCAGGGTAGGGGGACTCCCTGCTCCTCCAAGCCCCAGCCCAGGGCCCTTGCAGTCATGGGGTTACTCACCACCAAGTCAGCGGGGATCCTCCTGAAACATGCTGACTGGTTCCCCAGTTCATCCACCGGAGCAAAGTCTAATCCCCTGAGCTGCTTCCTACCCTGTCTTCACCAGCGATGGTCCATGGTGCACAGAGGTCTTGGGGGTCCTCAGGCAGTGTAGCTCCTCATGGTGCAGCTTCTTCTCTGGGTTTGTCAGGCAGCCTGGAGTCCATCTGCGGCTCTGTGTGTCTTAACTCTGGGACTGTTGCAGCTCCCTGGAGAGAGCCTGCAGTGTGCATCCTCTCTTTTCAATAGCCTGCCCAGACTGAACTGGGTTGCTTTCTTTTATATCTTGCCTCCAGGCTGATCATGCCCAGCAGAGGTGAAGGGGCATGTATTCCTGAGCCTGCAATGCATAGTTAACCCCAGCTGTGCCAAGGTGAGGTAGGTACACCCCATCACAAAGCCATACAGTGAATCATCCCCCATCTCCCCATTTCATAAGTGGTCATGTCATTCATAAGCACATTGCATAGCAATCAAGCCCCCCCCACCAATTAATGCTAAAAGCACATTTATAGAGATACTAGTTCCACTCTTCCGTTGGGCCATGCAAGTCCATAATGTGGGAGCACAAAGCATCCCTGACTTCTATTGTCTGGATACATCCAGCTTTAGTAGGTGCACTTTCTGGCCAAGTGTACCAATTCAGTGGCCCCTGGCTGTCATAGGTCCATTCAGGGGGAAATGGTTCACCTCTGTCTTCAAAGATTGTGATGAGCACAGCAAGTCACAGTAATGCAAACAGCACTGATGACGCTGGAATCCAGTTGCGGCTGTAGGACATCTCCAATGGGATTTCTACCTACCAAAAAACACATTCAACAACCATTCTACATCTGCTGAGAGTGCACATCAGGATTCCCAACTAAACAGTAATTTTGATAATACTGTGCCTGATCTTTGGACAAGAACCCATCAAACTTCAAAATGATAACTGGGAATTCTTAAGTAATCAATACATAATCCATACATAATCAATACATAATAAGGCACAATTTCATAAGCCCAGGCTAAAGGGAAGGAGCTTGCGGGGTCTCCCAGAATAACAGTGGGGATAGTACCTCCATTTATGACTATGTCATTTGGTGGAAATAGTGTCCCAGCCTGCCCATGAATGTAGACTTCCGGTCAGCAAAAAACCTTGGCAGCATGACCTTTCCAAGTGCAACCTACACTGACATTCATAAATTGCCCTCTATGGTCCACGAGGGTCTGCATAACAATGGAGTAGTGCCCTTTGCAGTTTATTTACTCATGTGCTACTTGAGAGGGGCAAACGATAGGCACATGAGTTCCATCAATGGCCCTAGTGCAGTTTGGAAACTCCTTTCTCTCAAGCCAGCAATTACTCCAGGAATATATTTTATGCCCACCAACTTGGGGTAAACCACATGCCTGATGGCAGAGGCTTCTGATGCAAATTCTTTACCCACAGTTGACTTTCCAATGCCAAATTGGTTGGCAATGGACCTGTAGCAATCTGGGGTAACCAGCTTCCAGACAGTTATAGCAGCCTGCACCCACATGTGTGTGTTTTTATGCTGAAGGGTCAGGGCAAGCTGCTCACAAAGCTCCAGAAATACAGCTTTCTTCATGCTAAAGTTATGGACCCACTGCTGGTCATCCCATGTCTGCATGACAATGTGATCCTACCAGTCTGTCCTTGTGGCCCTGCTCCAGAAGTGCCAGTCTACATAGGGGGCATCAGCGGCTTTGCCAAGTGTCATGAGCAGCATCAGCCAGTTTGAGTCTGCCATGCCTAGGATACTCCTCCTCCTCTTGCTCTATCATAAATTCCTGTCGCTAAAAGCTGTGTAGTGTATACATAGCCTGAGTGTTGCAGCATATAAGTCTTGTGAATCCAACCTGCTGAACCTTATTTAAGGTAACACTTCTGCCATTACTACCACTGGCACAGTTGAACTGGTGGTAACTGTGACACCCCAATATTCACCACTGTCATGTAATTAGGATATGTTTTGTACAAAGTATGTCTTAAGAGTTATCATTCTAAAAGACTTGATCTGCTAGACATTAATATCTCATTGGATTGTATGTGCTATCATTGTATATGAAGTTAGGCTATGTATGTGTTATTGAAATACGTTGTGAGGTTGAAAACACCCACAAGCAGCCTTTCAGGTACAACAGTAAAAAGGCCAAATGATAATGGCTTATTGAGGAAATGCATACAAGCACAAGGATTACCACAGGAACTGTGTACAACAGAAACTTCTCAGAGATAGCACCTGAGGGCCAAGGACTGAACTGTGGGAAATGAAGGTCCCAGGCTAAAAGGATCTTTAGTCTGTGTATGAAAACCTGGGAAAGCCAAAGCAACTTGTGCCTTAAGAATCTGCCAGCCTGTTTATCACTCAAGGTGTGAATTTGCTAATTTATATCCTACTTATCAAGGGTGTTAAGCTCACTTTGTGGTTTTTGTTTATTTACTACGGTAATCTGTTTTGATCACTTTGCTATCACTTACAGTCACTTAACATCTTTTGTAGTTAATAAACTTGTTTTTGTTTTCTCTAAAACCAATTTGTGGAATTCATAACTGTGGGGCAAAAATCTGTGCACATCTTCCTCCACATTGAGGGATGGGATGGATTTCATGACTTTACACTGTATAGTTCTCTGTGCAGCACAAGACTATACAATTTGGGTTTTATACTACAGAGGGGATGTGTACTTAGGTGCTGTACAACTCTCTAGCTGAAGCCTTCCCAATGCAGTGCTGATTTCAGTGTCTTTCTGCAGCTGGGTGTGTCCCTACCTGTGTGCACGCTAGAGGAGGTTTGAGGGCCTGGCTCAGCAAGATAGTGTAAGGGAGCCCAGGCTGGTGAAACAGGCGGGCTCAGTGGTACCCCAGTACATTAGGTGGCACCACAGGGGGGTAACACATCACAGTAGCAATGGTGGGAAATTTTAGGATAAAAAAAAATCAGCATTGAAACACCCATTGTCTATAATAGTTGAAGTTGGTGAATCTCTATTGTTTTCAGATTTAAAAAAAAGCCTCTCCTTTCCCACCCCATAATCTCCTATCATTCCCCCTTTCACAAATTTCAGTTTTCCTCTACTCCCTGTGACACTAACACAAGTTAGATAAACTGTTTAAGTGTGGTTTGCCTTTTTTTGGTCATCTTTCATCAGACTTCTCAATCTTTTCCTCATCTCATGGCAACATTCAAACCAGCACTATTTTAAATCAAGTTACAGATTTGCAGCATGAGTAATTTAGTGGGATTGACTATGTCAGAATTACTATGACCCTAATTCAGGAAAGCATTTAAGCACATTCCTAAACTCATCAATATTCAAGACAGCACTCCCATTGACTTAAGTGGCATATAAGTGTAACGCCAACAGACCCCAGTCGTCAGTGGGTGGGATTGAACTGGAGACCTCTGCTGCTTAGTGCATGAGCCTCTGCCACATGAGCTAAAAGCCAACTAGCTGCTACTAAGGGCTCTAGTGTGAGTGTGTGTGTGAGAGAGAGAGAGAGAGAGACTAAATGGGACAGAACACCACACCCAGGAAGTGTGTGGGTTACATAAGCACATACTTTGTGTTGTTCTGAACAGAGATGATTTCTTAGATCAGGGCCTATATTTCTCCTACCTGTAGGTAAACACAAGTATAATATTACTGCTGTGTCACATCTCACATGCCTTAATATAGTTATCAACTGTGACCTAATTCATTACTTGTTTTCAAATAAATGTTAAGTCACCGTACTTCTAATTTTTAAAATATGTATTTCCTGAAATTAGATCAATGAGAGGCAAATTTGCCACATCTATTTAACCCAATATGAAAGATTAAATTGCATCAGTACTGTAGTCTGAACTGTACTGGTGGCTTTCAAAACAACAAATTCAGTAGGTGTTCTGAACCTTTTGTTTCACTTATTTTCAGTAAGCTTTTCCTTCTGCTTGAGGAATGCTCTTACTCAAATTATATAACACACATTCATCCAATGAATGAACATTCCTTCACAGTAATAAAGAACTAATTAGTTTGGGGCAGTGCAAGTTGTAAAGTCACACTAGCAATAATTATATTATGAAAATTACAGTGCCATTTAGGTAACAGTTGCGTAGTTGCATTACAAAGGTGCTGGCTGGCTGCAAACTGTCTGCTAAAGCTGAGAAAGCAATTTCATGCACATTTCACTTTTCTTTGTGATTTATCAGCAGCGAAAGCAAGAGAAAATGGCAGCCTTTTGAAAGCAATAATGTTGCCTGCATTCTTTATTTTCTTAACAGCTGAACACAGAACTCCCTAAAATAAAAAAGGCTCTTATTTGTACAGTGGTCCCACACGTCATATTTACATCAATATTTTATTTTTAGGATTTAACTGTAAATGTCAGAATATTAAAGCAACGTAGTATCACTGAAAGTGGCATATGAATATGTTTAATGAGAACATCTGAGTTTGCATTATGTCAGGCTAAAACATTTCATGTGCCCTAAGAGACAAACGAGAAAAATAGCAGTTCATTTATAGTTTATAAGCAGATTGGGTATCCAAATCATTGCACAAATCATCCCTACTGTAACTCCATTGATGAAAGTGGAGTTATATCAAGGATGAATTTGGCCCCTTCAGTTTAATAGAGGTTTTATACAAATACTTTAATCTTATACATCTTCAGTTCCTCATTTGTTTGCCTTTTTGCAGGATTCATTCAATGAATTATTTCAAAATGTACTCATTTTATAATCTGAAGCCCATACCTACAACAGCAGCTTTCATATCATTGTTTTAATCCTATTTGTGCAGGTCCCAAAACGATTTTTTATAGTGTTATCAAGGCTGAATGCCCACTCTGTCACTTTGAGTGCAGAAGTGGGGGCCCGCAAGGATTTTAAAAATTAATACTTGCCTAGGGTGACCAGACAGCAAGTGTGAAAAATCGGGATGGGGGTGACAAAGGCCCAAATATCGGGACTGTCCCTATAAAATCAGGACATCTGGTCACCCTATACTTGTCACTCCAGGCTTGTATTACACTCCCAAGGTTACAGCTTTTCTCTGACCTGGTCTTGGTAAACGCTGCCACCATCCATATGAAAAAAAACCCCACCACCCCCACCCCCAAAAAATAAAATAAAAAACCCAAACCCACAAACACCCTTTGAACCCAGGAAGGAGCACTTGGGAATTCCTCCCTGTGGGGTACCCTCAAGCCCTTTCACCACCGGGGAAGAGCTGAGAAAGAAAACAAAAGAAATTAGCTGTGGCTACCAGCTAATCGAACAACATGCACAAACCTCTTCGGACACCAAAAATGTAATCCTGTTCTTAAAAAAAAAAAATTATTAAAAACAAAAAGAAAATACATCTGGAACTTAGGCTTTTGCTAGATTTTAAAAGAGCAATTCCAAAATCAAGCACCCAAACTAGCTTTCTTGGGGGTTCAGCTTAAAGCTTACAAACACACAAAAGCATCTGGTGTTAGCACAGAGGAGATCCATAAGCCAAAATAAAAAATAAACCTGATTGTGTCTAACTAAACATTCCCTATCCAAATAATTGCTTCTAGGTATGGAAGATGAATTTTCATACCTGGTTCAAGCCTTACACAGCATTGCTGCTCCGTTCCTGCAGCCCAGAGAACAACAGACAAAGGGAAAGTTTCTTTCACAATTTTAAAAAGTTCTACCTTCCCATTGGCTCTTTTGGTTAGGTGCCCACTCCTCTTTTACCTCTGGGCTTGTTAACCCTTTACAGGTAAATCAAGCAAAGGAAAGACCAAGAGGGATTTTACAGATAACGGGCTGGCTGAGCATCCATCAAAGGGAGCTACTTCCCCCTTCACCCCACTTCGTGTATCACAAGTGTCTTTGTTTTTTAAAGTACTGCAATAAGACAAAGAATACCTCTCAATTAAGGCGAGATCATTTGAATGGATTTGAATCAGCTGACAAATTTTTAAGATAAAGTCAATTTTCTTCTTGACAAAAACTTTCTAGAAGAAAGTCATTCTGAGCTTTAACACTACTTATAACCTATTACTTTTCCCTAAATATTGAGGCCAATTGGTAATATTCATCACCTCTTCTATTATATGATGTTCACATATTTATCCCTCATAATAACTATGAAAAAACATTTCAGAGATTTTTTTTTTAAACATGAACTTAGTGTTCATAAAAGGTACTGGAATTACAGCTCTGGAGCCAGATCCTCTATGTATATACATGGCAAATGGAACACAGGCAGCAGCAATACAAACTTTCCTACATAACCCTATAATATAGTAAATGCTAGCTTGAAGGGACAGGCTCTAGGAATTCATTCATTCAGTCCAATGCTTCACTTCTGAGATTGCAAGCTAGGCCATTTGTAATTATATCATTATTGACCCAGACTTTGTTATACTGAAATTTAAGCCATTTTATCTTGTCTTTTTTCTACTCTGGTGCTGCACTCATTGCTCAGTTCAGCAAATCTCTGCAACATTTCAATATTGACTTTCAATCTAGGTATTTATATGCTGCTCATCTGCATAGTAATCTTTGGTTTCTAACAGTAAAGGTGAGCTCTAGCTGGATTACTTCCAGATAGGGTTGCCAGTTTTCAACCAGAACGCCCGGTCAAAAAAGGACCCTGTCATCTCTTTTTGGCACTGCTGACCAGGCCGTTAAAAATCCAGTCAGTGGCGCAGCAGGGGCCTGGAGGTAAGGCAGGCTCCCTGCCTGGCTAGCTTTGCGCAGCTCCCAAAAGCGACCACCAGGCCCTTGAGGCCCCTACGTGCTTGGGTGGCCAGGGAGACTCTGCACAATGCCCCCACCCCTAGTGGCGGCTCCGCAGCTCCCATTGGCCCGGAACCACAACCAATGGGAGCAGCCGGGTGGCACCTGCGGGCACGAGGACAGCGTGTGGAGCCTCCCTGGCTACCCATGCACCTAGGGTCTGTAGGGACCTGGCAGCCACTTCCTGGGAGCCACAGTAAGCACCACCAGGACGCCGCACCCCCTCCTGCACCTCCAGCCCCCTGCCCCAGCCCGGAGCCTCCTCCTGCACCCAAAACCCACTCTAGAGGCCACACCCACAACCAGAGCCAGCACCCCCCCTGCACTCCAAACCCCTTGGCCCCAGCTGGGAGCCCTCTCCTGCACCTCAAGCCCTTCATCCCCGCCCCACCCCAGAGCCTGCACACCCAGCCAGATTCCTCACCCCCCTCTTGCACTCCAATCTCCTTTCCCAGCCTGGTGAAAGTGAGTGAGGGTTGGGGAGAGCAAGCAACAGAGGGAGTAGGGAATGGAGTGAGCCAGAGTTGGGCTTCAGAGAAGAGGTGGTGTAGGGGCAGGGCTTCAGGGAAGGAGCAGGCTAGGGGGTGAGCCAGGGGTGTTTGTTTTTTTGCCATTCGAAAGTTGCCAACCCTACTTCCAGACCTCAAGCCGAGCCATCACATTAGCCTCAGACCAACATGCAGTTTCATCAAAGGTTTTTGATGAAATAAGTATTGTTATAAGAAAAACGTAGCAGGCAGCTAGCATAGGACTTCAGATATCTCACACCTGTAGATGCAGAGGACCTGGAGAACATTATGGATACATTAAGGAAATTCTGGTTATTTTATCCCCCCCCCCCAAAAAAAAGGGCGGGGAATTTCTCCCTGGGGTACCTGGGGAAGGAAGCCTAAATAGCTGGAGGACTCTGGTACAGAGCAGAGCCATCACTAAAAATAGACACAGGCCTTGCATTATGGGATGTAGTGAGGGGGACTAGCTAGATTAATACAGAGAATGCAGTGCCTGTGCTTTTTCTACCCAAATGGAGAAGAAACCCTTGTAGGCTGCTATTTCAGTTGATTGTGAGAGAGACAATTGCTCCCAAGAAGTGAAATAATCAGTGCTACAAATGTTTGTAAAATGCCTTGGACAGCACACTTCATCTGCTGGGTTTCAGTTCTCTAACTTGCGAAACAGAAAAAGAGAACAGAGATCTTAATATTCAGTAGACAGTACCGGACTGTCAAAAAGTTATACTGAGACTACCGAAGATGAAATATTAAAATTAATCTTGAGATTCTTAAATACTGCAGCTATGGATGATAATTTAGATGTCTACAGTCTGATTGTCAGAGAGTCTTAAATTTTACAATTGCACTTTTATGTCCGCAATTAATTGCATCTTCAATTTATTGTGAATGCAAACGAGCATTTAGGTGTCCAACTGTACAATGGCACCTGCAAAGCACATAGTATTTAGAAAGCTAACTATCATTACAAAATTATGCCTGGAATATGAAGGCCACCTTGAGGCTCCTTGAAAGACTAGGCCCTTAGCTCTTCAAAAATATTAATGCATTGAAAGTCGCTTTCTAAAAGAAGTTTCTTACACATATTTGGTGTTTACACCATGTCTTTATTTGAATCTGAATAGATTTCTCTTCTGGGTGCAAGGAAGACATATGGGATAAGGAAAGCAAACACTAACAGCATGACATAATCTTCTGTAAATGCATTTGAATAGTTTTTTAAAATATCTGTTCCACTTGGTGTTACAAACTAAAAATAGTAAAATTAGCCCTACTAAACAAGTGAAAGGTTTGTATTTTTCCCCCATCCTTGATTTTTTTATATTTAAAATATTGCTAATTACAGGTTTCCCAATATGTGTGCCATGAGGACAGAGTCCCTTGAAACAAAAATGTCTCTTTTCACAGCTGCAAAATTGTTCTAATTGGCACTAATTGTGTTCTGATTGCTTAATCTTTTTTTCTTCCTTGATGTGAGTGGAAAGCAGTTACTTTCTTTACAATCACACTGAAGGCAGCAAAAATAGTGTTGTGTTCCACTGGCCATATTGAGAAAAATGACTTCAGAGATAAGAGACAACAGAACTGTAAACTGGGGACAAGTTTTATTTTGCAAAAATAGTTTTAAGTATGTACTACTGTAGTCCCTAATAGGAGTTATGTGAATGGTTATAGGTGGAACTACAACTATTGAAGAAAAATGCAGTTTTTACTTCAAAAAGGAACCTGTTCTTATAAGATGAGAAAAATAAAAGGATTGTTAATTACTTAATACACTTGAAACTGATGATGTGATCGTTATAGTCACTCTGCTCTAATAGCAGGGATTGTGATACCTGCCTATTGCATTGGAATCTGCCTTCATTTCATTTTTCAACATTTTGCTTTGTACAGGAAAACAGTGGCAAATGTTTACACTGACACTGTGTCATTTGGTTCATCATTGAAGAATAATGCCAGACTTTTTTAAACTACCTCTTTTAACTAATGCTTGGTGAGGGAGAGATTTCTGGCACCAAAATTTGGAAGCCTAATGCTTACCTCCATCAATTGCTGAGTTTGTCTATGTAGCTGCAAAAAGCAGTCCCTTTTTCTGAAAACAGTCTCCCTACATCTTTCATTAACCAGCTCTGCATGCTTGAGAGACTTCAATTGCATGGAGGAAGTTTTTGCTTTCAGGACTCTTTTCCCAACTGACCTAAATGCAACAGCTACCCATCTCTGACAGTGAGTTAATATTAGAAGAGCTGATTTCAAGAGTACTGAGACCTCATTAGCACCACTAGATTGTACATACCTGAGCCCCACTCTGACCCTATCCGATGGGGCACGGCTTACCACTGAAGCACCTCCTGCTGGCTGTCTGGGGAATTACCACTGCACCCTCTTCTGGTGGTGTCTCACCCACTGTCACCTCTGTTCCTGAATGCACATCACTCCCAGGACCATGGCATCCTCTTCAGTGACACTGCCTTCCAGCTGTGCCATACTCTATGCCCCCACCCCCATTCCAGGGGGACCTGCAGTCTACTGTCTGGTCACTCCCTTCAATGGCAAACTGCAGTCACGGTCTAGCCATTTCCCACATACCCTTGCATCAGGACCTCAGTCTGCAGATTCCTGCAGCCTGCCAGGAGCTGCCTTTAGGTCTCTGTCTGCAGCACTGCTCTGTCCAGGGTGCTTGCTGCCCTCCACCTGCAAGGCAGCCAGTCCTCCTCCCTTCTCAAGCTCCAGGGGGTGACTGACCCACTCTGTTCTGCAGCCCTTCTTATATGGGCCAGCCCGGCCCTGATTGGCTGCTCCTATAAGCCCTTCTGTGATTGGCTGCCTCCTGCTCAGCATCCCTAGGGCTGCTTTTAACCCCTTTTCTGACAGTGTCACTGTCATGATTTCTTACATCCTTAAATTCCACAACTAAACAGTAACCACATGCCTCAAGTGGATAGGACTTCCTTTGGAAGGGGTCCTCCCAGACACCATAAGAAACTTTGGGCCCTTAAAGTATTTGAAGGACAATGATTGAGCAAAGTGCTCAGGTGCTGCTAATTGTCATTTTCAAGAACTTAAACTTGGTATCAGAGCATATGAGGGACAGCTTCCAGGGACTGATTACACTTGGATTGCCTAAATATTCCTAATGTATAGGAGACTTTTGTATGAATTTTCTTCTGTCACAGAAAATAATTCTAAATAGAAAGAAAAATGACTCCATTTGAACATGATTCCATCTTTTGTGTTATCCTGTGGGGCTCTTCTTAAAACTGCTTGAACTGGGAACTACCAAAGAACTGGAAAAATACAAGTGAAGTAATGTTCTTCCAAAAACAAATAAAAGAGAAGGAGAGTGATTCTGGCAATTACTGTTCAATAACTTAATCTTCAGTCCCTACTAAAATGGAATATTTAACAAATAGAAGATAGCAAAGCCCTGGACAATAAGCAGCGTATGTTTATTGTTACTGACATACAGTAGTTTCTAGGGTCCACTTTATCCTGGATATTGTATTAACATTTTAAAACAATTCCTGCCCCAAAGAGCTGACAAGCAAGAAACTTTGGTTTTAAAGGCAACTGGAAAGGATGGGCAAGGGAGAACAAATCATGCCAGATAATCACTTTTTAAAATAACATTAATGGATGAAGAGAATGCAATGTACTATATCTGGATATTAGTTAAGCATTTGATACAGTTTCTCAATGACAATTAGCACTATACAAAAAATCAGTGCAGCACATGTTAAATGTATTATAACCCAAACAATAATTCTACATGGGACATCATCCAATGGGGCCATTTCTAGTGAAGTTCTATAGGAATCTGCTCCTGGTCCAACGTAATTCAATGTATTTATTGATGATCATTGCTAGTAAAGTTTGCAGAAGATACAAAAATTGGTGGAATGATAAAGATAAGGGAGTTCTACAGAGAAATCTGGATCACATGGTAAGCTGGCCTTGCTTGAATATGTCTTTTAATGTAATTAATGCGAGATCATATATCTAGGGACCAAGAAAAAAAGTCAGTGGTTTGAGCATTGGCCTGCTAAACCCAGGGTTGTGAGTTCAATCCTTGAGGAGGCCACTTAAGGATCTGGGGCAAAAATTGGTCCTGCTAGTGAAGGCAGGGGGCTGGACTCGATGACCTTTCAAGGTCCCTTCCAGTTCTAGGAGATTGGTATATCTCCAATTATTACCTTTTTTATTACCTTAATATAGGTCTGTATTTTGGAAAGTAGTGACTAAGAAAAAGACTTGAGATTATGGTGAAGTGCACATGAGTTTACAGTTCAGTGCAGTGGCTAAGGGCAAATGCGGTCCTTGGATGTATAAACAGAAGAATGTTGACTAGAAGTAGGGAGATATTGTTACCACTGAATTTGCCCTTAGTGGAAGCATTACTGGAATACAGTGTTCAGTTCTGGTATTTACACTTCAGCAATGATGCTGAAAAATTACAACGGCTCAGGCAAGAACTATAAGAATGCTTCAAGATCTGGACAACCTGCCTCACAGGTAGAAACTAAAGGAGCTCAATCTATATAGAGTATCAAAGAAAAGGTTATGAGGTGACTTGCTCACGGTCAGTCAATGAGCACCTAACATGGGTAAAAGACTTCAGATAGTAGAAGACTTTAATTTAGCAGACAAAGGCACAACAAGCTCCAGTGGGAGAAGCTGAAGCTAAACAAATTGAACTAGAAATAATTTTTAATTGTGAATATACTTAACCTTTACCTAGGGACATGGTGGATCTCCCATCTCTTAGACCAGGGGTGAGCAAACTTTTTGGCCCAAGGGCCACATCTGGATAGGGAAATTGTATTCAGGGCCATGAATGTAGGGCTGGGGCAGGGGTTTGGGGTGCGGGAGGGAGTGCAGGGTGTGGGAGGGGGTGCAGTGTGCAGTAAAGGGCCTCAAGGCAAGGGGTTGGGGTGCAGGGGGTGTAGAATGCAGGAGCGGGCTCAGGGCAGAAGGTTGGGGTGCAGGAGGGGTGTGGCAGAGGGCTCGGGGCAGGGGTGCAGGAGGGGGTGCAGAGTGAGTGAGGGGGCTCAGGGCAGGAGATTCAGGTGCAGGAGGGAGTGCGGAGTGCAGGAGAGGGCTCAGGGCAAGGGATTGGGTTGCAGGAGGGGTGTGGCAGGGGGCTCAAGGCAGGGGGATAGGGAGCTATGGCACAGGTTCGGGGTGTGGGCTCCAGCCCAGCGCCGCTTACCTCGAGTGGCTCCAGGGTAGCAGTGGCATGGAGAGGGGGTAAGGCAGGCTTCCTGCCTGTCCTGGCCCCGCGCCACTCCCAGAAGTGGCCAGCATGTCTGGCAGTGGCTCCTGGGAGTGTGGTGGGGCAGGTGGCTTTGCCGTGCACTGCCCTCACCTGTGGGTACTGCCCCCAAAGTTCCCATTGGCCACGGGTCCCCGTTCCTGGCCAATGGGAGCTGCGGGGGGCAGTGCCTGCAGGCAACGGCAATACACGGAGCCCTCCATCTGCCCTTCCCCAGAGGCCGTAGGGACATGGTGCTGGCCACTTCTGGGAGTGGCACAGGGCCAGGGCAGGCAAGGAGCCTGCCTTAGCCCTGCTGTGCCATAGGGCTGGCAATCCTGCGGGCCGGATTGAAAGCCCTGACGGGCCGCAGTTTACCCTCCCATCTTAGACTCTTTAAAGCAAGAGTAGCTATCATTCGGAAAGATATTCTTCTGCCAAGGGTATTGGTGGCTGCCAGCAGGTAGGTCTTTGATCTATCGATGCTCACAGACTTTTTTGGGGCTAGTGGTCATGCTAGCCACCCTTCATTCAGGATAAAGTTAAGAAGCAGTCAAGTTCTTTTTGGATTAAGGTAGTATGACAAAAATTAAACAAACTAAACTTGACTTGGATATGAACCGTGGCACACTCTTTGAAGAACTGCAAAGAATGGGTAATGAATCATGCAATGACAAATGGTGATGTCATTACAGAGAAGCGTGGATGATGGCTGCTTGCAAACTCACATATCTTATCATCATATTGAGATGACACCTGACCAATGCATTTGAGAAATGCAATGCTCTCCTGGAAAATGTGGGAGGTTGTCTGGAAGGAACTACAGGCCATGTTGGATCTGAAGATGATGGAAGAATCATGTGGTGAGTGGAGGAGCCCCGGAGTGCTAGTGCCTAATCCAAAAAGTACAACATGATTTTGCATCTACTTTCACATAGTGAATTCCATATCTAAATTTGATTTCTAGCCCATGCCAAGGGTGGATGAGTTACAATTTCCATCTTCGTGCTCACTGAAGACTACTGGCAAATTCTGTTAACATC
The DNA here is from genome assembly GCF_020497125.1 of Mauremys mutica. Taxonomy (NCBI): domain Eukaryota; kingdom Metazoa; phylum Chordata; order Testudines; family Geoemydidae; genus Mauremys; species Mauremys mutica. The sequence goes on along the minus strand of NC_059072.1, from coordinate 31,032,844 downwards.
AGAGTCTCACCAAAAGACTGTCCTTTCTACACCTTTTGGGCGTTATCACTTCTGCATGATGCTGTTCAGCCTAAATGGGGGTTGTGGTGACTTTTCAGATTTATGGTCTGGTTACTTTGACTTCACAGCCAGTATGGTGTCCTACCTGGATAATTTACTCATATATAGCAGCTGCTGGGAGGATCATCAGAGGCATCTCACAGCCATCATCCAGTCCCTAGCAATATATTCATTCATCCCTGATCTTGAAATGGGGTTATCGTTCATCTTCCTGGGAATCCACAATCTCCCTGTTTACTATTTCCAGTTGTTCATAAGCCCAACTTAGTGTCTGGTCAATTTTTTGTTTACTAATGAAATCGATGTCATGAGTCAGGATACTGATTTCTGACAGCAGGGCAGCCTCTGGGCCTCCAATTGCCAAGAATGTGAAAGACTGAGGGTCCGGAGGTCATAGATTCATCGATTCCAAAGGCAAGAGGGACAATTTTGATTATCTGGTTTGACCTCCTGTATAACACAGGCCATAGAATTCCCCCAAAATAATTCCTAGAGCATATCTATTAGAAAAACATCCTATCTTTATTTTAAAATTGTCAGTGATGGCAGGAGCGGCGCCAGAGTTTCTGGCGCCCTAGGCAGAATTCGGGGGGTGGCATTTTGTGCGCTTCCCATGGGGCGCGCAGGAGCTTCTGGTTTCACTCCCATCGCACTGCCAAAGAAGGACCCTCCGCCGAAATGCCGCAGGCAACAGCGGCAGTCATTGAGCTGCTCAATTGCCTGCCGCTGTTTTCCACGGCACGTTGGCAGAAGGTCCTTCTTCGGCGGCACAACGGGAGCGGAACCGGAAACTCCTGTGCGCTCCGTGGGGAGCGCACAAAATGCTGCCCCCCAAATCCTGGCGCCCTAGGTGACCGCCTAGGGTTGCCTAATGGAAGCGCTGGCCCTGAGTGATGGAGAATCCAGCACAACCGTTTGTAAATTGTTCCAATGGTTAATTACTCTGACTGTTAAAAACGCACACCTTATTTCCAGTCAGAATTTGCCTAGCTTCAACTTCCAGCCATTGGATACTATTATACCTTTCTCTGCTAGATTGAAAAGCCCATTATAAAATTTTTGTTCCTCATGTAAGTATTTATATATTGTAATCAAGTCATCCTTTCATCTTCTCTTTGTTAAACTGAATAGATTGAACTCCTTGAAACTATCACTATAATACATGTTTTCTAATCTTTAATTATTCTCAAGCATCAACTCTGAACCCTCTCCAGTTTAGCAAAATCCTTCTTGAATTGTTGACACCAGAACCAGATATAGTATTCCAGCATCAGTCACACAAACACAGAGGTAAAATAACCTCACTACTCCTATTTGAGATCCCCCTGTTTATGCATCCCAGGATTGCATTAGCTTTTTTGGCCTGGATTATCCACCAGGACCCCCAAAACTTTTTCAGTGTCACTGCCTTCCAGGATAGTCTCCCATCCGGTATGTATGTCCTGCATTCTTTGTCCTAGATGTATGCATTTACATTTGGCAATATTAACACACACATTATTTGCTTGCACACAGGTTACCAATTGATCCAGATCACTCTATATCAGTGACCTGACCTCTTCATTATTTACCACTCTCCCAATTTTTGTGTCACCTGCAAACTTTATCAGTGATGATTTTACATTTTCTTCCAGATCATTAATAAAAATGTTAAATAGTGTAGAGCCAAGAATTGATTCCTGTGGGAAGTAGAAACACACCTATTGGGTGATGAGTCCCTGTTTACAGTTACATTTTGAGACCTATCAGTTAGCCATCTTTTAATGTGTGCCATGTTCATTTTATAATTTTATATCTTACTAGTTTTTAAATCAAAATGTCATGAGGTACCAAGTCAAGTGCCTTATAGCAGTCTAAGTATATTATATCAACACTATTATCTTTATCAACCAAACTTATAATCTTATCAAAAAAAAGATATCAAGTTAGTTTTACTGGATCAGTTTTCTATAGACCCATGTTGATTGGCATTAATTATATTATCTCTCCTTTACATCTTTATTAATCAAGTCCCATAACAACCACTCCACTATCTTGCCCAGGATCAATGTCAGACTGGCAGGCCTATAATTACCCAGGTCATTCTGTTTACCCATTTTTTTAAACACCATTAGTTTTTGTCCAGCTTTCTGAAATGTCCTGTGTTCTAGGACTTATTGAAAATCAACATTAACAGTCTAGAAAGCTCCTCAGCCAGCTCTTTCAAAACTCTTGAATGCAAGTTATCTGGACCCACTGATTTTAAAATGTCCCTTGCCAGTTTCCTCTTCTTCTCCAAGCCCCACTAGTTTTATGGGTTCCTGGTTGGCCATCCCCTGGATCTCTGGGGCTTCTTCTGACAAATGGTCATTGAATTCTTTCAACACTTCTCTCAGGGATTCCCAATCCCAGCCCAAGATGACCAAATAAGATAGTTCTAGGGTCAGTCCTGCCACAAGAGTCACAATGTGCTTCTCTACAGTCAGCTCTATTTGGTGGCTAGTATAGGGTTTCATGGCCCTGTGGACACATTGCAGGAAAATGGTTTACCTGAGGACCCCTTTCATACTGATCAGCTGATCTCTGACCAAAGTCTGGTTGCACCCAGAGTCAACTAAACTGACTGCTTCTGTCCTATTAACTTGCATGGGGACAATCATCTTAGCAGGGCCTTGCTTACATGCCTATGTTTCCACTGTCCACACCTGTCTGTACATAGAGTATATACCAGTGTTGCTGCCATGGAGGTGACCCAATTATCCGTAAGAAAATAACTAGTGGGGAACATTCATAGCAACAACCATGAAGTCCCCCCTCATCACCAACGATTACTGAATTACCTGTATCTCCTGCATCAGTCTCTGCTGCTGGATGATGACTAATTGCATCAGTCATTGCTGCTGTACTATCTGTTGTAACAACTGTTCCTCTGTCAGTCCTCTTAGTAGTTGATCCAGATCTGTCTGGCTTCTAGACTTCCACTCGACTCCTGTCAAGGGTGTAAAGTTGATTTTTTTTCCAGCATCAGACCCTTCCTTGGGGCTGGAAAGGTGCCCATGTTCCCCACCACTTGTGGCAAAGTGACTCACCAGCCTGTGTGGACCCTCATGGCTGGGTGAGCATTGTAGAGTTTTTTTCTCTCCATAGCCCCCTGACTGGCCATTCAGCTTTGCTGGTGGTCCCCTTTTGTCTTGTGACCCGGCTGTCTGGCCAGGTCATGTTTAGTCTGACTCCTTTTGGGGTAAGTCAGAATGCAGTCCAATAATAGGCTAGCAGTCTTGTGCCAGGTCTCTGACCTCACTCTAGGCCACTTTTCCTTAAAACACTGTCATGGGCCTTCACTAGGTCTTTCCTTGATGGCCTGTAGGGGAACCGTAGTCTCTGATTTCCATCAGCTTTGCTGTTAAAACTGGGAGATTGAATCCATTAACATTCTGCACTATGTCCCGATCCTCCTTCCCCAAATCATTGATGCTAAAGTATGTATGCCTTACTCAGGGTGTCAGCAAACACCAATAATTGTCCTAGACAATATCTGATCTCGACCTGGTATCATTGGCTCATCAACATGCGCTGCAATCTCTTTGGAGCATTAAGATGGCAATTTGTCATGATTGCCTCTAGAGGTTTGTGGTGTGACTGCAGTCAGGGCCGGCTCTGGCTTTTTTGCCGCCCCAAGCAAAAGCAAAAAAAAAAAGGGGGGGGGAGGGGGAGCGGAGCGGCAAAGCAGGAGGGGAAAAAAACAAAACAAAACAAAAAAAGCTGTGGTGCGGCCGGAGCAGCAAAGTCGGGGGGGGGGGGGGGGGCACCTGCAGCGCGGCCGGAGCGGCAAAGCAGGAGGGGAAAAAAACAAAACAAAAGAAAAACCTGTGGCGCGGCCGGAGCAGCAAAGCGGGGGTAGGGGGGAACCTGCAGCACAGCTGGGGTGGCAAAGCAGGGAAAGAAAAGAAAAGAAAACAAAACAACCTGGGGCATGGCCGGAGCGGCAAAGCAGGGGGGAAAAAAAAAAAAAACCAAAAAACCCCTGCCAGACAGCCGGAGCTAGGGTGCAGGGGGACTCCCTGTGCTGCTGACGTGCAGCAGAGTGTGCACCCAGTCTAGCGGGGAGGAAGGGGAGGGAGCGGGGGAGAGAGAGAGCAGGGGGGCAGCCAGGGCTTCAGCTGGGCGCTTGTCCTGCGGTCCCGACCACTGCGCCGCCTGCCGGGAGGGCTCCGCGCCGCTCCGGTCGGCGGAGAGGGAAGAACAGGGGCTGCCCTGCCCAGTTTGCTGCAGGGAGCTCCCCTCCTCCACACTGCCGCCCCCTACAGGGCGCCTGGAGCGGCAAACCAAAAAAACCCAACAACAAAAAAAAACCCGGCCGTGCTGCCCTAGGATTGGGCGGAATGCCACCCCCTAGAATATGCCGCCCTTGCTCAGCTGGTGCCTGGAGCCGGCCCTGACTGCAGTATTACTGGGTGGACACAGGTGTACTGATGGAATTGTTCCACTCCAAATACCAAAACCAGAAGCTCTTTTTCTATTTGGATATACCCTTGTTCAGTCGCTGGCAGGGCTCTGCTGACACAAGTAACCGTCTGTTCCTGCAAAAGAGCCACATCCAATCCTTTCTCCAACGCATCACACTGGATTCTCAGTGACTCTTCTAATTGGTAGTACTTCAGGAAAAGGGCATCTATTATCATTTGTTTCAGCATGTCAAATGCTTGCTGTTGGGGACCTGTCCAGTCCCACTCAACATCCTGCCTTGTGAGCTAATGAATGGGTTCCACTGGTGCAGCCAGGTGTGGAGAGAACTTGATCAGAAAATGTATCATTCCTATAAAGGCTGAACCCCCATGCACTGCAGCTGGCATGTCTCTGACTGCTTTGATTTGTTGGGATCTGCTTTCAGTCCCTCTGCTGTGAGCAGATGTCCAATGCATGTCATCTCATACTGTTTCAGTTGCTTTTTTTTTAGTTCAGTTTTATGTTCTCGACTTGCATCGCTGTAGAAAAGCTTGTAATTTTCTGTTATGGTCTTGTTCACCTTCTGTATCATTACTCTTTTCACCTACAGGCGGTTCTTCTATCATTTCAGTGAGTCTTCTCTGGAACACCTCTGGTTTGGGGCTTATGCCCATCAGCATATGCAGCCATCAGTAGAGACCAAATGGTGTTGCAAAGATTGTCAGCATCTGGACTCTTTATCCAGGCCTATGTACCAAAATCCATTCCTCACATCAGACCATAAAGATTCTGGCTTTGGGAAATTCTGGCAAGATGTCATCAGTTGTGGGCAGTGGATAGTGGCACCTTTTAAATACACGGTTCAGTGACTTTGGATCTATGCAGATACATAATTAACCTGATGGCCTCTTTACCACCACCATACTGCTTACCTAGGCTGCACTCGCCTATACAGATGCTATGATTCTCCCAAGCTACAGACTGTCAAGTTCCTTGCATATTGGTTTCCGTAATGCCACTACAATTTTCCTTCATTATAAGCACACAGATTTTGCTTCTAGTCATAGCTTTCTTTGAAGGCACCTTTGAAAACATTCCCATATGCTTCAAAAATGGTCTCTATTGTCCGCAGGATTTCCCTGTTTGCTTCTTGCACTGCAGCTATAAAATTCTGATGCTGCACCATGATTAGATCCATGGCTTGTATGGCAAGAAGGGCCTGTGGTACTTATCATCCACCACCACAAACGTCAACTAGCACCGCTTGTTATTTTTTGGGTTAGTTACTCTGAGGTAGGGATGGGCAAACTTTTTGGCCCAAGGGCCACATCTGGATATAGAAATTGTATGTTGGGCCATGAATGCTAATGAAATTGGAGTTGGGGTGCGGGAGGGGGGTGAGGACTCTGGCTGTGTGTGCAGGCTCTGGGGTGGGGCCAGAAATAAGGAGTTCAGGGTGTGGGAGGGGGGATCAGGGCTGGGGCAAGGGCACGGGGAGGTGAGGGCTCCAGCTGGGGGTAAAGGCTCTGGGTGGGGCTGGGGATGAGGGGTTTGGGGTGCAGGAGAGTGCTCCAGGCTGGGCCTGAGCGGTTGGGGCATAGGAGGGGGTCAGGGGTGCAGGCTCCAGGTGGCACTTACCTCAAGCAGCTCCTGGAAGCAGTGGCATGTCCCCACTCCGGCTCCTAGGTGGAGGTGCAGCCAAGCGGCTCTACTGCACACTGCACCGTCTGCAGGCACCACCCCTCCAGCTCCCATTGGCTGCAGTTCCTGGCCAATGGGAGCTGCAGGGGTGCCGCCTGCAGACGGGGCAGCATGTGGTACAGCCGCTTGGCCGCATCTCCACTTAGGAGCCAGAGGAGGGACATGCCACTGCTTCCAGGAGCCATGCAGGGCAGCCCCTGACCCTGCTCCATGGCTGGAGCACCAGAGCAGGCCAAGTCCCAGACTCCACTCCCCAGCAGGAGCTCGAGTGCCGATTAAAATGGGTGGCGGGCCAGATGCGGCCTGTAATTTGCCCACCCCTGGTCTGTCACATTTTCTTACAGGCTGAATTGTGCTCTCATTTTATGTTATTAGATTGTACCTGCTTTTTGTAATGGGTGTGTTCAAGTCCAATTCACCTTGAGGAACAACATTGCAGGAGGCTCTGTTATCCAGCTGAAATCACACAGGGCATTTCCCTATTAACACTGTTGCATGCATGAAAGTTGGGATCATCGATTGTTGCTTTCCTTTCCCAACATCCTGAAACTGATATGTTCTCAAACTCCAGGAGAGAGTCAAGAGGTGCCCCTTCCCCACTTGTGTGAGTCTGGCTGAATCTTTCTGGGACCTTCCTCTGCTCTTGCACATACTGCTAAAATGTTTCACTTGCCACATCCTTGCAATGCTGTCCAAGTGTGGGATACTTCTCCTTTACCTGTTCTCGCTGTCTCCCACAGCAAACACATCTCACTATGGGAATGGAACCCTGACCACCGGCTCTCCTTTGCTCTTGTCTCATTGCATGTAGTTCTGGGGGTGTCTAAGCATCTGTCTAATGTGAGATTGCCTTCCCAGGCAGCTGCTCCCTCAGGCGATGTCCCAAGTGCCACAGACTAACCTTCCCAAATCAGGGAGTCTGTCAAATCCCCAAAATTACATGTAGCTGCCAGTGTGCACAAGGCTGTAACATAGGGGGTCTATCCTCTCCCCTCTACTGAAAAACCGTGTCATTCCACAAGTTTTGTTTTGTTTGGGAGTGTAGGCGTGTGGGACTCACCCCTGCAGTGCCTCCTGCTGGTCATCTCATGAATTAGCTCTTCCAGCCTCTGGAGCGCCCTCTGCAGGCCAGTGTCCCACTGCCGCTGGCTCCCATGTCCCTCCCGGACCTGGTGCCTTGTAGTCTGGGTGCTGCTCCCTGGTTGTACACCCCTCTGCCTCAGGGTCTCCTCTCACCGGGGAACCCCCACCTCCTATCCCCATGTTGCCTCAATCATAGGCTACTGCCAGTTGCCAACTAGCCCCAATGCTCTGAGGCAGACTGCAGTGTCAGCCACTCATCATAGGCAAGGTTGGGTCTGGACCTGCTGCCTCTCCCTCCAACCCAGTGCCTCTATGGGGCCTTGGACAAGGCCCTGCAGCCAGGGGAGTTGCCAGCCTGGAGCTCCCCAGCCCTGCCTCACTCTAGGCACCCGGAGCTTCCCAGCAGCCAGGTCCCTCTCTCTGAAGGCAGAGAGAGACTCTGTGTGTGCTTCTGGCCCACTGCCCTCTTATAAGGGTCAGCTGGGCCCTTATTAAACCAGCTTTGGCCTGATTGGGGTGTGGCTCCCAGCTGAGGCTGCTTTCCCCAATCAGCCTAGGCTTGCTGCTTTCCTAGCAGCAGCCCTCTCACAGTCTCAGCCTTCTCCCAGGGCTGATTTCAAGCCCTTCAGGGCAGGAGTGGGTGACCACCCCACTACAGGAAGAAATAGTTCCCCAAGGCTCCTAGGATTGCTGAGAGGCTTGAGGCAGTGGTGAGCATACAGGTTTCATTGTGGGATCTACAGAGTGCTGCAGATCTTTCTACTTTGTTCCTCAATAAGGTAAAATAAAAATTTTACTTTCCAGCTATTGTTGTCCTACTGCATGACCATGGTCTATGTAGAGTTCACTCTCCTTGTTCCACCAGGTCCATCGCTGGGCTACGTTTGTATCTGCAAAATCCAGGGTGGGATTCAGAGTGAGTTCAATGGTTTGTTCTGCCAGCTGTTGCACTTCAGAAAACTCGCAGCCCAAAAGCTGCCACCATGTTTCATTAGCATGGAGTAATGCTGAATACAGGTTATGCTGAACAAGTAGAATTTTTTTAACACTGCACACAGCTCTGTCCATGTGGCTGCATTGCTTCCAGCTTAACCCCTTCCCTGTTTCCCATCAGTAACAGTCCCTCCAAGCAGGGCCAGATTATGACATTCTGAGGCCCTAAACTATGTCAACTGTAAGAGGCCCTATACCATAAACAAATTAATTTATTATTTTCACAGAAAGGACATTGAATATATAAACACAAAAGCTTTATATCTGCATATATACAAAGGCGACGTCGTAAAAATAGAATAATAATCTAACTAAAACACGTCTTTTGCATTATAAAAGAGTTTCAAATTAACATATTTTCATCTATAATTTCTTAATTAGTAGATATGAAAACTTTATATCTATAGCAACACAAAAGCTGTTACAGTTTCACAGACCAGCTTACTTAATGGAAGCAGTACATCCTGCAGTATGTCTGTTTGCACATCACATTAATTTTAACACTGAAATTTAAAACATTTTCTGTTGTGATTTTTGGAAAGCAAAGTCATTGATGGTGTCCTCAATGGTAAGCTACGGAGTTTGTCACTTTTGATGCACAGAATGCTTAGGGCAGATAGCTTTTCTTGCAGCATTTTCTAGGCAGACATCTCTCTTCACGTTCACTTCTCTATCCTCTGTCTCCCCCAGGACCACTAATTAATCTTGAATAAACACCTCGGAAACACAGAGTGACAACAAGCTATATGTACGAAAGAGAAAGAAAGAAAGAATTTACCAGAAAAAAGACAGGCACTGAGAAAGTGAGAAAAACTAGCCTATACTCAAGCAAATATATTGAATATTATAGGCTTTAAATGGCCTATAAATCAAATATGCAGACAGTTTGAAATAACTTGGTCACCAAGTACTCAGAATATTTTGCTATATTTGTATATCTTCCTTCACTTCTCTCAAAACCCTCTATTTATCCTTTTGTCAGCACTGTGAAGGTTCCCAAAACTGACAGAGGGAAGCCAACACAAATTGATCCTCCTCAAGATTCACTCAACCCAAGTCCATGAGATGATCACCTGCAAACTCAGTCTTGTGAAGCATGGATAGTGCATGAAGCAGAAAGTGGTGTGCGCATGTATGTACAGATGCAAAGAAGGAAGAACACGCTAACACTTAAGAAAACGAAGAAAAACAGGAGCGAAGGCACTATACGACCGAGCATGCTGGGCCATAAACAAAAGATGGCGGCCTTCGAGCTATTACCAGGCAAGGGGGACGCTATACATAACGTAACTCCTAGGACGAGTCCCATACGAGTATGAGCTTGGCAGGGCTGCTTCACGACACTGCTGTCTCCGACCTCACATTTTTCCCAATTTTATCGGCAGTGAGATTATTTATTTATTTATTTAAATAAGTCATGAAGGCCTGGTCAGAATTTTACCAGTAGCAGCTGGCCAACAAAATGCTGCCTTAAAGAGACTGATAGCAGACTTATTAATAGAAATACTAATTTTACAAGTGCAATTATCATTTTTTTTCTTAGTCCTGGCCTTCTGCCTGTCAATAATGAACACTTAGTGAAGGGTAAGGTTAGGATAAGTGTATTTGTATAGCCAGATGTGTATATTTTTTGTCATATTTGAACAAAAATGTCTATATTTAGAGAGAATCTTTTCCCCATATCTCCTTTCTTTATCAACTGATTTTGATAAAATTTGAAATGGGGTTAGTTTTTTTCTTTTTTAGAAGCCCCTGATATTGTAAGGCCCTAAGCTGTAGCAGCTTAGTTAGTTTATACCTTAGTCCGACCCTGCCTCCAAGGAAACATAGGTCTTCTGACTCCAGTTCCACCAATCACGGTACAACAAGCCATAGCCAGTTTTAATGTCCTCAGGGCTATTGTTCAGAGTTTACAGGAACCCTCAAGGCAAATTCAAGCTCTACAGTACTCTTTTCTTGGAGCTAATAGGGAGAGGTCTGTCCAGCTCCCTGGGATCAGCCCTCTTAGAACTAGGCTTCTCCCTTTTAAGGCTCCTCCGCCAAGCTTGGCAGCCTCACAGGTGTGGCAGATCATAGCTGCCTGAGCCCAAAGCTGCTCTTTAACCCTTCTTGCCCGGTGCAGGGTTTGTACACTCCATCACAATTATGATACAATCTATAATTACATGATCACATTATTTTTTCCACAGGACACCTGCCTGATTCAATGCACAGGATGGACCTGCTCTGGGGATGAAACAGGGTTGGTGTAGTGAAGGAGACTGGTCTCTGATGGACCCCTGCTTCACTGGTTGCAGAAATCAGAAAGTGTGTGTGATGGGGTGCCTGCCCCACACTGGCCTAAAAGGGGTTAAAGCAACCCTAGAGAGGCTGTGCAACAGGCAGCCAATTGGAGAGGACCCTAGGGAGGCTGTGCAGGAGGCAGCCTATTGGAGAGGGGCTGCGAGGAGCAGCCAATCAGGGCTGGGCAGGCCCATATAAGAAGAGCCACAGGACAGGGCAAGTCAGTCACTTCCCAGAGCCGAAGGAGGGAGGAGAACTGGCTGACTTGCAGGTGGAAGGCAGCTAGCACCTTGGACAGAGCAGTGCTAGGCAGGATCAGAGGAGTGAGCCCGAGCTCCTGGCTGACTGCTGGGGCCCTGAGACAAGGGCAGAGAAGGTTCTGAGGCTGTGGGGAAGCGGATCAGGGAAGTAGACTGCAGGGTTGGAGGGGACACATGTTGGGGCTGACTGCAAGTTACCTTGGGCTGATGTTACAGAATGGGTTGGGGAGAGCTAGTAGTGAACTGGCTTTGACCGGCCGAGCTGGCTTGCAGCCACTTGGCTGGATAAACAAGTGAAGAGATACGGAAGGCCTGAAACGGTAAAGTGTGGGAATAGAAAACAGCAGTGTTTCCTGCCAGTCTCACCTGTGGACCCTGTCCTTGTGAGTGCCCAGGAATTCCCCACGCTGGAGCAGCGCCTGCTACGAGCCCTCAAGGACAAGGCAGGAGGGTCCGGGACTGTCCGTAGCAGAAGGGGCATAAGCATTGATGCTTGCTTGCTGGAAAGCATGTATTTAGTAATGTGTGAAGGCTGTCAGGCTTATTATACTTTGGCAATAAAACCGGTTATGCTTATGCACCTGGCGTGGCTTCACTGAGTGTATCCGAGCCCCCCACCCTGGGATCAACAATGCAGCACATGGCTGTCATCTACAGCAGGGGTCCCCAACCCCCGGTCCGCGGCCCGGTACTGGTCTGCGGCCTCTTAGAAACCGGGCCGCGAACCGACCCAGTGGAGCATCCGCAGGCATGCCTGCGGGAGGTCCAGCTGAGCCGCGGGACGAGCGCTCCCTCTGCACTCGTGCCTGCGGGAGGTCCGCTGCTCCCGGGGCTCAGCTGGAGCTTCCGCAGGCACGCCTGTGGAAGCTCCACTGGAGCCGGTGGACCTCCCGCAGGCGTGCCTGCGGAAGCTCCAGCTGAGCCCCGGGAGCAGCGGACCTCCCGCAGGCACGACTGCGGAGGGAGCGCTCGTCCCGCGGCTCAGCTGGACCTCCCGCAGGCACGCCTGCGGAGGGTCCGGCAAACGAAACCGGTCCCTGGACCTAAAAAGGTTGGGGACCCCTGATCTACAGGGTCCCTGGGCTGGGACCTGAAGTAGTGGGCCGGCCTGGGTCATCCCCCCCCGCCCCACTCACCATCGAGGAAGTGGCTAGACGGTGGACTACAGCTCCCCTGGAAGGGAGGAGAACCAAGTGTGACATGGCTAGAGGGTTGTGCCCTGAAGAGGGCGCGGTGTTCTTTGGGACAACATGCTTCCTGAAGCAGATGTGACGGCAGCGAGACGTCACCAGACGAGGGCACACTGGTGAACCAAGCTAATTCCCAGGACAGCAACCAGGAGGCACCACAGCAGTGAGTCGAACCCCATGACAGCATGTAATAAATAAGGTATGGGATTTGAGGAAGAGAAAGGATAGTCTCATAGTTACAGCAGTTGAATGGTCTCCTGAAAAATTGGATTCTATCCCTGCCTGTGCCATAGAGTTCCTATGTGATGCACATTGTCACTTCACATGTGGTCATTAATTATGTATTTCTCATTTTCTGGGTGCCCAGTTTTAGTCCACAGGGTCTAATTTACAAAAATGCTGAGCACTCATGACTGCAACCAAAGTCAGAGGGGACTGTATTTGAACATATACAGTGCAATATTATACAAAACACTGTAAAAAGTGAAGTCCTAGGCAACTCATGGGCACCCAAAATTAGTGGATACTTTTAACCTTATTTTTTCTGGATCAGATTTTTCAAGGTATTTAAGCATCTAAGGATACAGATAGGCTTCTTGTGAGATTTTTCAAAAGCCTGTAGGTGCCTAACTCCCCTTAAAACAAAGAGCTTTTCACAATCCCACTAGGTTCCTTTCTGCATTTTTAGGTGCCTAAAGACCTTTGAAAATCTGGCCTCCGGTTTCACAGCCTTATCTGTAAAATAGGGATAATACCACACTGTCACTGCACAGGGGTGTTACAAAGTTAAATTTAATTAATGTTTGAGAAGAACTCAGATACTAATGTTTAAGGAGCTCTATAGAAAATCCATGAGTAAATAATTCTGTATTCACAGTAGGGTTTGAATAGTGTACAGTAAATAAGGCCTAGAGCCACACATTGGACAAGGATGATAAAACAAAATATTGAAAAGCTGCTCTCTAAGTGAGCACCATCCATCCTGTGCACTGAATAAGGTGTGGGCCCTGTGGAAAAATAGTATATGATCATGTAACTAAAGACTGTATCACAGTGTATACTCTCAAAGGGGGTTGAGGGGGGGGGAGAAGTAAGGTTGCATCTTGTAAAATGAGTTGGGATCCTTTGGTATGAAAGGCGCTACATAGATATAAGATTGTCATTTAAAATCACATTACATTATTTTTTTGTGAGTCTAATTAATTTGGCATCAATCTTCGCACATCTACGGAGGTTTAAAAATGCATACTGAAAAATAGACGATAAGGATATCAGGATTTATTTCCAATCACTTTAATGAAGACTTTGTGTTTCTACCATCTGCTATTATTGCACAATGAAATCCTTTTGGAATGCTGTTTGTATAGTAAACAGACAGCTTTTTTCAGATGTTTACTATTTACTGCTTCAATTCTGTTTGTAACCCTTCTGCTAGTAGGAATCTGCAGCGACAAGGGCTGGGTTCAATATCTAGGGGTTATTTCTAGATACAACACAGAACTGGCTCGAGCCACCACCCAATAACCTGGGAAAATTACATATCACCCCCTGGGTGCCTCTAAGAGGCAATACCCCCACCTCGCAAGCACAGTGTCTGAGTGTGGAAAAGAAACTTTTAATAAAAAAGTGGGAAAGTAACCTGACATTAACTTGGGAAATGCTGCAAGCAGGATTTGTAAGAATAAAACTATGAGCAAAGCACCTACCCCAGAGTAGGCTGGACAGTGTCCTTTTGCCTCAGGTTCTTGAATCCAACAACAAAGTTCCTTTAACATGCCCCTCCCTTCTCCCTCCATTGCATCCCACTCACAGTTGTTGTCCGTGATCAATGAAGACCCAGAGTTCAGAAGTGCATCTGCATGAGTTCACCTCCTGTGTGGTAGTTCACCTACCACCTTGCTCCGCTGTCCAGGTGCTCGCTCTGGCATCAGCTGCCCACTGCTCTGCCGGTGACCCTACTCACTGCTCTCCCAGCTGCTCCACTCACTGCTATGCACCTTCTGGGATGTCTTGAGGTAACACTTAATTCAGCTCTCGGTGATTTCAGCTGTTAGTGAGGGAGCCTCACTACTAGTGCAGACTGGGCAGTCTCTTGCATCAAAGACACTGTCCCAAAGCCCGTCTAATGCTTAGACCTAGTTATCAGTGATTGCAGCTCTATTGGTCTGCAACAAAAGATTCTCAATTGAGTCTTAATCACCTCTATTATTACACAGTGGAGAGGGGATGCAAATAGTGTCTAGGACCTTTAGACAGCACCCACACCACCAGCTAGAAAAGCACCCGTCACCACCCTTTCATCTCTAGTAGGCTTTGGCACCCCTGCCTCATACTCAGCAAGCAGCAGTTCAGTTGAGGGCGAACCCCTCAATCAGGGCATACCAAGCACAGTTCTGCTGTCCTTGATTCACACAAGAATAACAACCCTACCCCTGAACCCAATAACAAAGTGGCTTGTGATCCAACATCCGTCAAAAGTGATCATTTGAGCAAACCAGTCCCATCATGCTGAGCCCCTAGGCAGGGTGGGTGTGTCCATGCAACAAGGTTGCCTCCTGACGTTCTCTTCCCCAGCTTATCACTAGACTTCAGGGAAGAGCTCATTCAGACCCTGCTTACATGTTGTTGATTTAGACTCATAGACTTTAAGGTCAGAAGGGACCATTTTGATCATCTAGTCTGACCTCCTGCACAATGCAGGCCACAGAATCTCACACACACACCCATTCTCTTAACTACGACTTTCTTCAGTTCATTCAAAATCACTTTAATTGAATTCTGATCTGATGTCTGATGGCTAATGCAATAAACATATTGAACCAAATTTTGCTTCCAGTTATACCAGAACAACCCCATTGAATAATTTATCTTCTGAATTTAAGAAGGTTTGTACACAAGAAGGTTTCTGGGTGCTTTAGGTCATTTTCATGTTGGAAATATGCTCCTCCAAACTTCCTCCACAATAAGGGGCATAACTTAGAAGAAACATATTTGCATATACTGCCATTTCATTCACAAGTTTTAATACTGTAGTAAGAACCAGTCTGTCTTCTTTTAAAGCTTCTAATTCCTTTCCCCATATTTAACTTTCCATGTAAGTGAAATATGTTAATTCCTCAGACCACAGAACTTTGTTCCAACCAGTCCAAAGCTTTGCTAAGTTGTTTTGATGCAATTCGTGCCTTAGTATCTGACATGATTTCTTAGGCCTGGTCTACACTAGGACTTTAAGTCGAATTTAGCAGCGTTAATTCGAACTAACCGCTCAACCGTCCACACCAGGAAGCCATTTAATTCGAACTAGAGGGCTCTTTAGTTCGAATTTGGTACTCCACCCCGACAGGTGGAGTAGCGCTAAATTCGACATGGCTAGCTCGAATTAGGCTAGGTGTGGATGCTAATCGAACTTAGTAGCTCCGGGAGCTATCCCACACTGCACCACTCTGTTGACGCTCTGGACAGCAGTCCGAGCTTGGATGCTCTGACCAGCCACACAGGAAACGACCCGGGAAAATTTGAATTCCTTTTCCTGTCTGGGCACTTTGAATCTGACGTCCTGGTTGGACATCGGGGCGAGCTCCGCAGCACCTGCAACGATGCAGAGCTCTCCAGCAGAGGAGTCCGGGCAATCCAAGAATAGAAAGAGGTCCCCAGCATGGACTGACCGGGAAGTCATGGATCTGATCGCTGTGTGGGGCGAGGAGTCTGTGCTCTCGGAGCTGCGCTCCAACAAGCGGAATGCAAAGACCTTCGAGAAGGTCTCCAAAGCCATGATAGACAAAGGATACAGCCGGGATGCGATGCAGTGCCGCGTGAAAGTCAAGGACCTGAGACAAGGTTACCAAAAAGTCAGAGCGGCAAACGGACGCTCCGGAGCACAGCCCCAGACATGCCGCTTCTACGAGGCACTGCATGCCATTCTCGGTGGGTCTGCCACCACTGCCCCACCAGTGACCGTGGACTCTGAGGATGGCATAGTGTACCTGGACAGTTCCTCGGCGATGTTCGCCGATGGGGAAGATGAGGAAGGGTTTGTGGAGGACGGCGCAGGCGACAGCGAACACAATACCACTTGCCCTGACAGCCAGGATCTCTTCATCACCCTCACAGAGATCCCCTACCAACCGTCCCCGCCCGTTAACCCGGACTCAGAATCAGGGGAAGGATCAGGCGGTAAGTGCTATAAACATGGAAACATTTATTTTTTAAAAAACAGGTATAGAAAAAATAGAAATACTATATACAAAATTTTAAATGTCAAACAATATAAATAATAGGTCCACACATATAGGGATTGAACAATAATCCTCTTGGGACAGTTCAACAAAGCTCTCAGAGAGCTGCTCGAAAAGCCTCCGCAGGAGGTTCCTGGGGAGAGGTGCCTTATTGGGTGCTCCGTGGAAGCACACTCTTCCGCGCCAGGACATCCTAATGTAGAGAGGAATCATCGCCTCCACCAGCATTGCTGCATATGGTCCTGGTCTGTGCAGGGCTTCCATTAGCATCCGCTCTCTCTGACTCCGAGTAACCCACCTCAGGGTGATGTCGTTCTGGACAGGCTGCATCTAAGTAGGGCAATTAGTGTATTGTTACTATTGTTAATGGTTTAAAATTAGGTTGCATAACAACGACCCTCGCTTAACAGCCACGTGCTGGAGGCCACAGAGAACAAGCATACATTGATCTTTCCCGTGCACTGGCGGGAGGGGCTGGAAAAGGCTCAGCCTTTCTGCTTTCCAGATTGCCTTTAGCAGGAGAGCACAGCTATCCACTAACTGATAAGCATTATCTACTTTAAGGCTTACCAGGACTGTCTGCAAGACGGATTCAGCTGTCTCTCCCCGCTTGTCCGCTCTCCTGTGCAATGGCGCCGCCAATGAGAGCGTATTCCGAAATCTCGAACTTGTCCTGAGATCTCGTGGAACTTGGTGCCCTGTATGGTCTTGTTCAGAGAAACTGACTAGACTGTGTTCACTGTTCGCAAACATGTATCTGTTCAAGGAAATCACTTACTGTTTCCCATCACACAGCTTCTGCTCTTTCCTGGACTGCCCCGGCATCCCCCTCGCAGAGGCTGGCTCAGATTAGGCGGCGAAAGAAAAAGACTCGGGATGAGATGTTCGCAGAACTGATGGCCTGCTCCAGAGCCGAGGCGGCCCAGCAGAGCCAGTGGAGGGAGACCCTCTCTCAGCAGCAGCGCTCACACAGCGAACGGGAGGACAGGTGGCGGCAGGAAGACCAGCAGGCGACTCAAACGCTGCTTGGGCTAATGAGGGAGCAAACGGACACGCTCCGGCGCCTTGTTGATGTTCTGCAGGACCGCAGGCAGGAGGAGAGAGCCCCCCTGCACTGTATCTGCAACCACCCTCCAACGCCCCGGGTCATTCTGGGATGTGTACGCTTGCCCACGGTCCTAGCGCCTGCCACCCCCTAATGTTAAGGCATGCTGCCCTTACCATGCACTTCCACCGTAGGCGCGATCCTCTCCGCTGCCCTGAGCCCCAACAAGAGCCCTCATCCACGGACAGATACTCACCCTTCCCCCACACCCCTCACCCCTTCCTACGCCCAAACCCACAGCCCAGAGCCTGCATCCAAATCCCTATCCAAAGACGGCACCACTCGCCCCTTCCTGCAAACCCACCCCTACATGCACTTGAAACCGTCCCCCACCCCAGAGACCTATGTAGGAGCAGGAGGCTGTCCGTCCTGTATTGTACAAGCGGTCTGTACATCAGTGCACACCGTACCCAGCACAGTATGCGTCCATGTTTCAAACCCTGAACAGAAATGCAAAGTAAAAGAAAGATTTATTAACAATAACTGTTCCGTTTAATTTGTTTTAAAACGTGTTTTGGAAGTGGGGGAAACTTGGAGAACGGGGTATGTAACCGCAGATCTCACTCAACACATAGAGACACAGGCCCAGGATCAGCTTCTCTTAAAATCAAGTGGAGAGTCATAGGTTACCCTGCTCTCCGAGGAAACTTGCTTTCAAAGCCTCCCGGATACACAGCGCTTCCTGCTGGGATATTCTTTCGGCACGGGTGTCTGGCTGAGCGTAAACAGCAGCCAGGCGATTTGCCTCAACCTCCCATCCGGCCAAAAAGGTCTCGCCCCCTTGCTCTCACAGACATTGTGGAGCACACAGCAAGCAGCAATAACTACGGGGATATTCTTTTCGCTGATGTCTGAGCGAGTCAGTAAGCTCCGCCACTTCCCCTTAAGACGTCCGAAAGCACACTCCACCACCATTCTGCACTTGCTCAGCCGGTAGTTGAAGAGTTCCTTCTCACTGTCCAAGGCGCCTGTATAGGGCTTCATGAGCCAGGGCATTAGCGGGTAGGCTGGGTCCCCGAGGATCACTGTAGGCATCTGCACATCCCCAACCGTTATTTTGTGGTCCGGGAAGAAAGTTCCTGCCTGGAGGCGTCTAAACAGACCAGAGTTCCTGAACACACGCGCGTCATGAACCTTGCCCGCCCACCCAATGAAGATGTTGGTAAAACGTCCCCTATGGTCCACCAGTGCTTGCAGCACCATTGAAAAGTAGCCCTTTCGGTTAATGTACTCGCTGGCCTGGTGGGCTGGTGCCAGGATAGGGATGTGAGTCCCATCTATAGCCCCACCGCAGTTTGGGAATCCCATCGCGGCGAAGCCATCTATGACGACCTGGACGTTTCCCAGAGTCACTACCTTTGAGAGCAGTTGCTCAACGATTGCGTGGGCTACTTGAATCACAGCAACCCCCACGGTAGATTTGCCCACGCCAAAGTGGTTCGCTACTGACCGGTAGCTGTCTGGCGTTGCAAGTTTCCAGAGGGCTATGGCCACTCGCTTCTGCACACTCAGGGCTGCTCGCATCCGTGTGTCCTGGCGCTTCAGGGCAGGGTCCAGCAAGTCACAGAGTTCAAGGAAAGTGCCCTTACGCATCCTGAAGTTTCGCAGCCACTGTGATTCATCCCAGACCTGCAGCACTATGCGGTTCCACCAGTCCGTGCTTGTTTCCCGGGCCCAGAATCGCCGTTCCACACCATGAACTTGACCCATTGCCACCATGATCTCCACTGCGTGGCGTACCCTGCTTTCTGAGAGGTCTGCGCCACTCTCCTCACTGCGCTGCCGGAGCCTCCTCGCCCGATTTCTCAGCAGCTGACTGTGGAAGAGGTGGACGATAAGGTGCGAGGAGTTGACAACGGCCATAAGTGCAGCGATGATCGCAGCGGGCTCCATGCTCGCAGTGCTGTGGCGTCCGCGCTGTAACCAACCAGAAAAGTGCGCGAACAGATTTCCCGCCGGCGCTTTCATGGAGGGAGGGCGTGATTGACGGTTCGATGATGACAGTTACCCAAAACCACCCTCGACACATTTTTTCCCCCAGCAGGCATTGGGAGCTCTACCCAGCATTCCAATGGGCAGCGGGGACTGCGGGAACTGTGGGATAGCTTCCCACAGTGCACCGCTTCGAAAGTCGATGCCGGCCCTGTTAATGTGGACTCGGAAATTCGAATTAGTGTATTTACTGTGGATACACAAATTCGACTTCATAAGGTCGAATCCACAAATTCGACTTAAGTAGATTTGAAATAGTCTTGTAGTGTAGACAAGGCCTTAGATGCTCCTAGTCCTTTCACCAGTTTTCACAGTTTCTATACCAATAGCATAAACACTATGTTCCTTAAGCCCTTTTGCAGTTTCCCAAAATTTCACACCTCATTTTTCTTCACTTATTTCTCTAAATTACTCTCATCAATCCCTTGCTACCTTCCTAGCTCTCACACTTGTTTTCTTTGCCTATCTGTTTTATTGTAGCCTACATAAATTCACTCAGAGTCAACATTATTGGGTTCTTTTCCTTCAGGAACCTGGTTATCCAAAAGACAAGATATGTCTGTTTCTGAGGTCAGAGCTCAGTAATTTCTTTTTACCAATATTTACATCACACTCTTCCCCCTGAAAGTATACAGTATGTGACCTGTCCTAAAGCTGTTTTCCTCAGTGAACAGCAGAAAAATATCCATTTAAACAATTCATTTTCCTTTGATCTTGTTACTTTCCAGTATGTGTCTATAAACTTTCATGGATGACTAAGTCAGGTTCCAAATTACATGATTTCTCTATAGTTCCAATAAAACATTTAAAATGTTGGAGTTTTTCAACACTGGATATTTAGTCCAAGTGAGTATCATTGAAAGAGCAATGCTATTACACAGCAATAAGGTTAATCAGCAGTTTCCCCACGTTCAGCCCATTATCAATATATACTTATGGAAACAACAGTACAAAACATGACAACTTCTCATCAGGACCTCTCAATATTTTGATGTTTTATAGAACTGAGCCAGTGTATAGCAAGAAACTATTGATCTTGCTAAAATCAGATAGGACCAGTGGCATTAAGAAAAATAATTGTAATAGATAACCTTGTCTTAAAGCATAGGGTAGGGTGTTTGGTAGCTTAGGAGCCAGTATGTAAAATTCACTGTATTCATATCAGTGGCTATAAGAAGTGGAAGGAGGGTTAATTTCATTATTTATCTGAATTAACACCACATATTTTCCAAACCACAGAATGGCCCGACAGCATTATGGTTGATGTTTTGAAGAGGAATGTCAACAAATGACCTCCTCTTGGACTACTCCAGGTGGCCTCAGGGCAGTCTTGCAAGCAGCCCCTTGCCTCAATTTCCCCTCATAGCTCCTTAAACTGAAAAAAGAGACATTTACAAGTCCCATAACAATAGTCCCCCCTCCCCCTTAGGGTCTGATTCATTAAGTTAAAATTCAAAATGAAATGCAAAACTCTTTTCTCCAGCCTAAGTTGGACACAACCCCAAACTCCCCCAGTGTCTCAGGGCTTTCCTGCTGGGGCAACTCTTCTCAGCTCAGGGTCTTCCCTGCAGGAGCTGTTCTCACTCTCTACACAGCTTCCTGAGCCCATTTCCAGGTGTTCCAGGGAATCGCCTGATACCTGCTCAGGTGTGCCTACTTAGTAACTAGGATTGGCTGGCCCCAAGCCTCTAGTCCTTAAAGGGGCAAGCCACCTGTTACAGCAAGGATTTTCTGGAGTCACCTTGTAACAGAGTAATGATTATTTTTGTAAAAAGATTGAGGAGTACTTGTGGCACCTTAGAGACTAACACATTTATTTGAGCATAAGCACAGCAGTATATAAGAAGGCAGTGGTAAAGAAACAACTGGCTCCTGCACCAAAAGGTTCACATTCTAAGGACATGATCTGGAACACTAGTGAGAGTTTTGTTTGTTTGTTTTTAAAGGAGGGTGGGGTCAGTGTAAACACAATGAAACAAGTAGATTTTAAGGAGCTTTCTGAAGTTAGGTTTATAATATCACTGCAGCTTAGCAATACCTGAGGTGTATTCATAGGTTACTATTTTACAGAGCTGGGAGTAACATGAAGAAAAAAATTAGTTGAAGTGGTCATAAAAATTTTTTTTTCTATAGGAAGCTGCATGAATTTTAAATTACAAATATTCTAGCAGCTGTTGATTTGACCTGTAAACTTTGCAACACAGCTTCACAGCATTATTAAAGATGTAAGGTTATGAATCATGAATGATGATTTACAAGCTCTGGAAACTCAACATTACTGGCTTGAACCAGTAAAGAAAGCGAGAGAAGACTCCTGCAAAAACTGTATATATTTTAGTACACAGCTCTCCACTGGGAATGGCCTCATACTGTCTCAGAGCAATGAAGTTGGAAGTTTTCCTGTAGGCATTCCATTAAAGTTTAAGTGAAAAGGGGGAGGGGGAGTGGAATGTGTGTATTTTACAGTGCCTTTGTAATGCATAAGGCTGGCCTCAAAAGGTTTCTTTAAAAAACTTTTAATTGGAAATACCAGGTTCTGATGTCCCTCTTTTTCTGAAAGACTTTGCTAATCTTTAGAGGAAAATTGAGCTCCTCCTAACTGAGGAAAGAGGGGCTGTGGTCCTATGGACCAATTTTGGCCCTCTAATATACACATGTAACGCCCATGGAGGTCAATGGGAATGGTATGTATGATTGGGAATGCTGAATTTGGCCCTCAGGCAAAGACTTAAAATGCACACAACAGTTTATGTAATGTTTCTTTATAGTCTCCTTTACACCCTAAATATAACATTATAGGCTTTTGTTGGTTGGCAGTATATAAATTGTAACGAGTATATGCAAGTAGGTTTCATGAATACATTAAATGCACAGTGTTTAGAACAAAGTGAAACAGATATGGATGCCAACACTCCATTTAGCACGAAAATCAAAGTGCTTAATCAGCCAGATGGCAATATACTTGATTAGTGTGCACAAGTGAAGGGTTGCCCACACAAAAATGTGCTTCTGCAAGCATAACAGGTGTAGTCAAATTTGTTGCCTTCTGCTTTGAAATTTTCTCTCAAATGTCTAACAGTAGGAAGTGTCTGTCCCATATAAACTGAAAGACTGTATATGTCGTGGCGGATATGGCAATTTCCTGCAATATCTTTGGGTAACCTTACTGTATTAAATGTGTGTCATTGTGGCCCAGGGACTATATGTAATTCCATAAGGGAGAGTGACCACAGCCCTCCAGGAACTAAGAACTGTGTATGGGATAAATAGGCAAATTCACTCAGGTTGCAACACCTCCAGAAAGGTAGCATCATCTGGAGAGACTCACATATACTGGTTCAAACTGGATTCTTCAGAGCCCAACAAACAAAGACAGGACTTTTGGCTTAATAGTTTGTGTTTAAACTGACTCAGGGCCTTCTTTCTGATTGAGGAAACAAATAAACAAACTTCTGTCCCGAGTGGGAGGCTCAATCCTTCCTGGGAGGAGCTGGAAGAACTTTGGCCAAATAAGGCTTCATAAAACTAATGGGTAATCTCTGGTAAGCTTTTAGCATGCATATAGGAACTTTTATTGATTTAAAAATATTTTTTCTATAATGCTTTCTCCTTAGGAATAAATGTGCTGGTTTGCGCTGTGTGGTAAATTATAACTCGGGACACTTACACTGTTTATAGCCTTTGAGGAGAAAGCAAAGCTCAGGCAGTGGCCTGTCTAGGCAGTCTGCCTTTCTGGGAATGTAACAGCATGGGCAAGAAATTGTGCAGCCTAGAAAAACCCTGGTCAGGAGGGAGAGAGACATGGATCTCAACCAAGAGAGATGATGGCTGAGGAGCCTGGTGCTTAGAGTGGGTGCCCCTTGCAAAGGAGGGGGAGTACAGGCGGGCAGGCCATTTGTCTGGTATTCAGTCCTCTTTTTGGGTGGTTTATTGCTCTCCTAATATTGAGACAAAACCAGATATGGTTTTGTTAGTGTCAGATGGGGATGGCATTTTTGAAGAGCATGCTAGTCTGTCCCCGACAGCATGACTTTGCGCATGCCATCAGGGCAGAGTGCCACGGTCTTCAAAATGGTGTCCTCCATGTGGTGTGACCCTGGGTGTCAACCTAAACACAGGTGCAGTTCCCCTGAACTGTGACATGAATCACCCTTTAAATATAGATATTTCCTCTATTTTCCCCCAAACACGTGTTAATACAAGACTCTATAAACTGCAGATGCCTGCATCTTTCAAATGCCTTCTCCTATACTAGATGCCAAACTATTAGAAGCACATGAAACACTGCGTTGAGAAAAATGAAATTTGTGTATGGGTTATGCAATTAATTGTCATTTTACACATTTCCAATAAGCTTTGTGTTTTCCTCTGACATAAAATGTTGTCTCTAACTGCATTGTGTTAATAGTCAATGACATGACATTAAGAATGAGAGCATTTATCTTCACTCATTTGACCTGATGTCTTGGCTGTGGCCACATCAGATCTTCCCTAAACCAGGGACACAAGAAAAGAGAACCACATAAGAACAGCCATACTGGGTCAGACCAAAGGTCCATCTACCCAGTATCCTGTCTTCTGACAGTGGCCAATGCCAGGTGCCCCAGAGGGAATGAACAGAACAGGTAATCACCAAGTGATCCATCCTCTATCGCCCATTCCCAGCTTTTGGCAAACAGAGGCTAGGGACACCATCCCTGCCCATCCTGGCTAATAGCCATTGATGGACCCATCCTCCATGACTTATCTAGTTCTTTTTTGAACGCTGTTATAGTCTAGGCCTTCACAACCTCTCCTGGCAAAGGATTCCACAGGTTGACTGTGCATTGTATGAAGAAATACTTCCTTTTAAACCAGCTGCCTACTAGTTTCATTTGGTGGCCCCTAGTTCATGTGTTATGAGGAGTAAATAACACTTCCTTACTTTTCTCCACAGCAGTTATGATTTTATAGACCTCAGTCATATCCCCCCTTAGTCATCTCTTTTCCAAGCTCAAAAGTCCCAGTCTTATTAATCTCTCCTCATACAGAAGCTGTTCCATACCCTTCATAATTTTTGTTGCCCTTTTCTGAATTTTTCCAATTCAAGTATATCTTTTTTTGAGATGGGCCGACCACATCTGCATGCAGTATTCAAGATGTGGGCGTACCATGGATTTATATAGAGGCAATATGATATTTTCTGTCTTATTATCTATCCCTTTCTTAATGATTCTCAACATTGTTAACTTTTTTGACTGCCGCTGCACATTGAGTTCATGTTTTCAGAGAACTAGCCACGACTCCAAGATCTTTCTTGAGTGGTAACAGCTAATTTAGACCCCATCATTTTATAAATATAGTTGGGATTATGCTTTCCAATGTGCATTACTTTGCATTTATCAACACTGAATTTCATCTGTGATTTTGTTGCCCAGTTACCCAGTTTTACGAGATCCCTTTTAGCTCATCACAGTCTACTTTGGACAAAGTACTTTTGCAGTATTAATTGATCACATCTCAGAACATCAATGTTAGAAGTTTAAGTTTGTTCTATCTGTTTATAGGCAGGAAAATTGAGGCACAGTGAAATTAAGTGACTTGTTCAAGGTGATGCAGTAGAGATGGGATTAGAACTCAGTTTATCAGATCCCTATTCCTGTAGTCTAACCCCTAGACAATGCTGACTCTGATATAGTCAGAATGTTTTATTCTGGATAGCAGCATGTTGTGTGTGTATTGTGACAAAGTCCTTCCTCTGCCTAGGTGGGTCCTGCGCTTATTGGCAGATTTGCTGGCCTCAGAGATTCACGGCAGCCCTCATTTTGGCCCCTTTTGCTAGTGGCTCAAACCTGCCATTCACTCAGCTAATCTCATCACTGGCCAGCATAAGGAAAGGGAGGAAAACAATCCCTGCAGTCTCTGCTGATCCACCTAGTGGGTCAGGGGACAGGCCAGAGACCTTTCCCTCTGATGGGACCCACAGTCCAGGTCAACTCCTCTTATATCCAAAGCGGGGAGGGGAATGGGGGAACCCAGGCCCACCCTCTACTCCGGGTTCCAGCCCAGGGCCCTGTGGATTGCAGCTGTCTACAGTGTTTCATGTAACACCTGTGTGACAGCTACAACTCCCTGGGCTACTTCCCCATGGCCTTCGCCCAACACCCTTTTTAGCCTCACCGCAGCACCTTCCTCCTGATGCCAAATAGCATTTGTACTCCTCAGTCCTCCAGCAGCACGCCCTCTCACTTCCCACTCCTTGTGCGCCCCTCACTGACTGAAGTGAGGTCCTTTTAAACCAGGTGCCCTGATTAGCCTGCCTGTCTAAGCTGAGTCTAGCAGCTTCTTAATTGGCTCCAGGTGTCCTAATTAGCCTACTTGCCTTAATTGGTTCCTGATTGTTCTGGAACTGCCCCTGTTACCTTACCCAGGGGAAAGGGACCTGCTTAAAATGGGGCTAATATATCTGCCTTCTATCACTCTCCTGTAGCCATCTGGTCCGACCCTGTCACAATATATATATACCCAACATATATAAAATCAACTATCCTCCATTCTGTTTCTCTGTTTTCACTGTAATCAAGATGGAGGAAAGGGCTGAAGTTTCCTTTCAAAGGGCTTGTCTTCACTACCAGGGTAAATCGAACTATGTTATGCTACTCCAGCTACGTGAATAATGTAGCTGGAGTCGACATAGCTTAGGTTGACTTACCCCGGTGTCTTCACTGTGCTGCGTCGATGGGAGATGCTCTCTGGTCAACTTACTTTACTCTTCTCGGGGAGTTGGAGTACAAGAGGTGACCAGAGAGTGCTCTGCTGTCAATTTAGCAGGTCTTCACTAGACCCCCTAAATCGACACCCACTGCATTGATTGCAGCAGCATCAATCTCCCGGTGGTGAAGACAAGCTCAAAGTAACCTGTGGATGAAGGAAAATGTTTCTTCCCTTTAATTTTGCTTCTTTAGTATAACTTAAGAATATCTGGATGCAGGGACCTGGGGTGGGGGTAGCTTTGTTTAGTTACAAAAAAATAATTATGATTTTTAAGATAGATGTTTAGGTTTTTTCTATGGATTAATAGAGAACTAATAGGATTATAACATCACAAATATGGTACCAAGGAAAGTTGAAAGGGGAAGGGATATTTTTCAGTCAAACTTTAAAACTCTTTGGCCTAGCTGCTCTGATGCACAGAGACACTGGTGAGTGCAGCAGGGGAATCTTAGAGAGCCAGTTACAGACTCCTGTTCCTCAGCCTTGTATATCAGCTGTGGCAGAGATCAAATCAACCTGGGGGGGGATGCTTTAAACTCTTCTAGCTGCCAGCAGGGGACAACCAGAGTGCAGTCCCCTCCCCAATATACCTCTCATGTCCCTTATGCAGGGGCTGCAGAGGAGTGGCATTGGAACCAATGATATACCTGCTGAAGATTCCGCCACACCAGCTGATGAGATGTGTCTGCTTTCCATTCCTATTCTGGTGCACCCTGAAGATTCCCTACTGCTTTTTAATAGCACTATGTTAAAACACACCAGCAGGATCTAAACAGACATATACATTATACAAGCTTAACTATTTACTTACAAAGGGTTTGTCTGTCAGGATATTTTCACATCACCAATCCAAACTGGTTTTACACTCATCCAGATCTCTCTAGAATTTTTCTCCCTGCCCAATTTCATTTCAACCAGCAGGAAGAGGCCTTTTTCAACGAGTCCCTGGAGAATATCTGCTGTCTGGGACAGATCATGCCCATTTTATTCTAATGGAGAACTTATTACTTTCACAACTTTTCCTGCCTCAGTTTCTACAGGTACATTCTCAGGTTCTGGGGCTACCCTGCTGAAATCCTGTTGCCCTGATACCTCCTCAGATGGTCCTTCTAGATAACTTTGAGTTTAGTCCTGTGTCCTGTACTCCACTTTGTATGTTCAGGTCAGTATTGTATAGGGTTCCTTTCAAGGTTTATCCAGTTTAGAGTGCCTTTTTATTTTTCCTATAATTGTGGAACTGTACCAGATCCTCTCTTAAAGTTTCCCCATATGACCTTACATCATAGAGTCCTTTCATTTTATCACAGTCCATCATGGGGCATACAGACCCCCATGCTGGCTTGGCAACTAAAGGGTTAATAGGAAAACTAACTGACTGCTCTCCTGGGGCTGAGTGGTGGCCTCACAACAGCTGTAAATATGCAAAGGAGAAGGACAGGGCAGCTGCCAGAGATGGAGGAACTTCAGAGAGGAGACCCCTTCAGCAGACTGGCAAGTAGCTGCCAGGGACTCCTGGCTTCCAGAGACTGAGAACCAGAACAAGAGTCTGAGAAATGCCTAGAGAGGAGGTGAGGTAGGAAGCTACTCAAGGAGCAATAAGGGACTGGAAGAAACTGGTTCTAGCTGCTTCAGATAAGGTCTCTGAGTTGGAACCCATTGGCGTGGATGGGCCTGGGTGCCCCTACTACCTCTAACGCAAGGCATAATAAAGACTTGAGAGCAAGAAAAGGCCCTACCGCAAGGAACCTGTCACTGTCTACCCTCCACAAGGGTCACAGGACCCCTGACTATTACCTCGAAAGGGCTGACTATTAGGGGTCCTACCGGAGGACTGGAGTCATAACAAGAAATAGACACAGGACTAAATGATTGACAGAATAAAGGGAAGAAATTGAGTCAGACTCAGTGTAGCACCCTAATCAGCCAAAGATGGCTCCTGCTGGTGAAGGCAACCTCAGACAAAGTCTAACCACAATTTTTTTTCTAGCGCAGGTGTGAACTTTTCTGATCTGGATTGTCAAGATGCTACATAGTCCAGAGTCCAAACTCCTGTGTTCATCTTCAGGAACTCCATACAAGAGGTTTGCCCAAAACAGGAGGGATGCTAGAATTGCACAAACCTGTTGGAAACAATTTGGGTTCAAATGGATTTGTGTGTAATTTCACCCACAATCACAAATCAGGTGAAGAGTTCATTGGCTAGGACCTCTGCCACTGTCACAGCCCCATGGTTCATCATTGGGTAAACTTCAGGACATGTAATATAGTAGTTCATAGCAATCAGAAGATATTGATTGTCAGACGCTGTCTCAGGCAGAGGTCAAAACACATCAACAGCAATGTGCTCCATTGTTGTGCTTATGAGCTATTGCTGCATAGGGGCTCTCCCTGTGTTAGGGAAACCCTTTGCAATCCAAGCATCATATTTCCTATGCCAGTTTTCTACATCCTGCCTGTATTTTATCCAACAGAAATTCTCTAAGGTTTTTTCAGTCCCAAAATATCCATCAGTTTTGAAATCATGACAACCTCTGAAACTCCCTTTTTAATATATTTGATGCAACCAGCAGATATCTGGCCCGATCATCTGTCTGTTTTTCCATCTCCTATACAATATTTTATTTTTAATTTCCAAGTTTTCCAACAGTCACCAGAAAGCTTTTGTTATGGTATTCTGAGGGGAGACAGAGGAGGCACTTTGAGTCTTCAAGATTGATAGGAATAGCTCCTTTGCAAGAATAGCAGGTCTTGAATCTGAGGGACTTGGTCTCTGCCATGCCAAGGGGATTTCTGCTTCTGGAGGCAGCATGTGGACTTGAAGATCTTCAAAAAAACAAGTTTTCAAATGCCAATGGATTAAAGTAATAAAACTAATTTATATAATTATCCAACTAGAAAGATGAATTGCACAGTGCACAGAGATGCAGACACTGCAAGTGCTCTGTCTCATGGCCAGGGGCAGTAAAAAAAGAACTGGAGAGTGGGTGTGACCACCCCACCCTTTATGCCTGTGGCTACAGAGGGTGTGCAGGTGCACCTCCAACGGGCATGTATAGTGCAAGTGCTGTTCCAGTGGACACACACTGTGCTCCAATGGACACCGCTGCTCAAAAGATTCCAATCTCAGATGCACGGGGGATATGCACACCAGAAGTGGAATACATGTGCAGTCACTTGAAGAAAAACTATTGTAACTTCTTCATGTTGTGGTAGGTTTCCAGCAAAGGAAGGATGGGCTGTGGTTGCGACCTGCTTTGACACCCAGGGGCACCTTAGCCACTAAAGTTCTTGTGGATCTGAAGCAGACCTGTTTGTTTGCTGAATGTTTCTCACAAGTAGGAAATAGTAACAAACAAAACCACCGTTGCAAAATGTGAGCCAATGGCGCTAGTAAATGCTAGCATAGAAGAAAATTACAAGGGGGAAGGGATCAGCTTGAAGAGTGTCTATTGGACTTGTTGCAGCACAGTGCTGTATATTTAGATGATGGGCAACAGAACAGTCTAACAGACTTTCTAGTTGGGAAAGATTAGTACTGGGGGAAATTGACCTATTAAACATTTACCCATAGCACACCATTTACCCATAGCAAAGTGGAAAGAGGCCTTACAGGTCATTGAAGAACTGTACCAGGAAGACATAATTGAGCCTTCAGTGAATCCTTGGGCCTCACTCATAGTTCTGGTTAAGAAAAAAATATCAGCACCAGATTCTATGTAGACTATAGAAAATTAAACATACTACTTTAAAGAATTCTTATCCATTACCACAAATAGATCATACCCTGGATGTTGTAACAGGTTCAGTTTTTCACACTGGATCCAAAGTGAGTAGTGGAAATGGATTCACAGAATGAGATTATGATATCCTGTGCCAATTTAAAGTGATGGTTTTGGGCGTCTCCAATACTCCTCCCATATTTGAGAGGCAAATGGAGAGAATATTGCATGGCAGGCCTCTCTTAGCCTTGGGGTTATACCTAAATTATATATCATGGTATATGCTGAAAACCTTTGGACAGGAACTGATACAATGACAAATTTAAGGCCGCCAATCTGAACCCAAAGAAATGTGAAGCATTTCAAAGAGAAATACTTTTCCTCAAGCACACAATCAATCAATCAATCAGTGAGGGGGGAATTTGCATTGACAAAAAGAAAACTGAGGCTTTGAAAGGGGTTTTGAAAATGGACACAGATGCTAGTGCTTATGGTTTGGGGGCACTATTGGATTTAAGAGGGTGGTGACTTATTACTGCAGAAGTCTAACTCTGAGCTGTGATGCACATATACCACACAAGTGCTGCATATGCGTCTCCTTTTCAGAAAGGACTCAGATGTCCAGAGGGGCTTGTGTGAAGGGCTTCCTCAGCACCAGAAGGTGACAAAACTACTCCATCAGCCCAGACTACCACTCAGAGCCTCTGGTAAACCAACAGGCCACACAAGACTCCAGAACCCATTTGGCATCAAGGAAATCCCATCCAGCCAGAACCTCCTTAATGCCTTCATCCCAGTCCTCTGAAGAGAGAGGATGGAAGGAGGGTTGCTCTTGCGGTAACTGGAGATACAGATCTTCTACACCAAACGGTCACCAGCCAACCTCTGCAATATCTCTAGATGCCAGCAACACACCCAGTACTGGCAACCAAAGGTTGAATCATCCAGCACCAAGGCAGCCAACACTGAAGACAGCTGCACAAGGTTGCTCTTTGGATTGCTCCACACTGATACCGACAGAGTACGGTCAGACTGAGATTTTCACCTATGGTACCAAAAGCCTCAGCACTGCCATCCTCCATCCTGTGTTGCTTCAGGTAGGGGGGAAATTTGATGATGGAGTCAAGTATTTGTTTGATGCAGTCCTGTTTATTTACAAAGAATGTAAATAAAGTGCTGTTTTCCTGAAGACAGAAGGAATCAAAGGAGACAGTTTCTTTGCTTACAGTTTTAGGCCTTTCTCCAGCCAGCACTCTAACCAAAAGCTCTCTCCTTTTATCTTTTTCCTAAGATCACGCTACAAATGCTTCTCTGAGCTTCTTTGCTGCCTTCTCTGTTTCTGTCATGTTTTTCCTGCTTCTCCTTCACACACTACACGCAGCTCCATCAAACATTATCTAGCCTCCTGCATTTGCATTCAGCCTCCAGTCAAACCTCTACCCACATAGCTCAGATTCCTAACAAGCCTTGCGAGTGGTCGGTTTTGGGTGGTGACTTCTATTGTTTTAGCTCTCAGTTTCAAAAATTGCTTTTTACATTTATCCTGAATAAACTTCAACAAGATTTCACCCAATCCCCAGCATAGCAAAATCTTTCTTCACTGCACCACAATATCCTTTAAATATGCAAGTAATCATTTGATGTCAGTGAGACTACTCATGTAATTAAAGTTACACACATCCTTTAACACTTCCCTGAATCTGGAACAGCGGAAAAATCAAGGCTGATAGAGGCTATTATGATGAACTAATCCACTTTACCACTAATATAAAATTTCAGCCATTACTGCATAAAGATTCCATATGGAAGCGTACTGTAACTCAGGACTACTGATTGGAAGGGAACCAATTATCTGGAGAAACTGGAATGAGAATGGTTATTAATACTGCTTCAGTTAATTTGGTGTTACACTTTTGAGAAGTTGGAGTTCAAGGTGGCAATTCTCAAACGTGTAAAAACTCATTTCTGGCAGCATCTGCAATTAAAACATCTATTAGTAAACTAGTTTGGCCCTCATGCTTTCGTAGCTACGGATGTACTTAAATTAATCTAGAACATTGTATCTTGCAATACACCAACAGAACGTAGGTCTTATTAATTCAATTTAATATTGATAAATTTCAATCAGCGTGAGAGGGAGGGTGTGGGAATTATGCAGCAGAATGTTATAGACTGCAATAAAAGAAGTTTCTATTGACTTATAGCTCTATTTGATCCAGCAGGGGAACCCCCCGTCCCTCCCACACACACTCTCTCTCTTTCTTTCTCTCTCTACTGGACCCTACCTCTATATAAAGTGGACATCAGCGACAGATCAACGCTACAGGGGCACCCTAGGCATGGAGACTATTGCATATGTTATGGAGTTCTCAAATTATAGAATTCTGGAAGGAGAATTAATTTTATGCTAGGATGTCATATTGCTTTCTACCAGAGGTGGGTTGGTTTGTTATTGTAGGTAGGTGGGAGTGCCTTACAATTAAAATTAAAACTAATGGTCTCAATAAAAATAGTTCCTTCAAGCTACATCAATAATGAAAAGAATGGTCTTTCAATACTGGTAATAAAAAACTTCACAGTTAGGAAAACATACAATGAGCTTAATAATATAGTGGCTCTCAACAGAAGAACTTGCAAATGAAGAGAACTACTAACATTTAATATTATGTCTTCATGGTGGAAATGGCTGCTTAACAAAATATTAGAAAGATGTCAGTATTCCTCTCTCTGCTTGGTAACGAATGGGTTTTTAAAAAGTACATAAATGCTCTGACCCCATGCTGTGTGCGCCACTATCTAGGTTGTGGCTATAAGCAGCAGTAGGTGCATTGACCGTTTGTCACTGAGAAGAGTTCCCTAATAATGGGGAAAGTATCCACAGAAAATCATATTGGATTTCTTCCTCAGAAACTGAAAAATAACATTGGAACTCCCCTCAGCCCTCCCTAAAGTTTTCTATGACTTCTCACTATGCTTGTAGCTATCTACTCAACTGTATAGCCCAGATTCTTCATGGTGTCTGAGCTGTACTCACTGCAATTCAGGATGGTGGGAAGGGGGGCAAAGATGGTGTCATGCAACAATTATGGTCTTCAGATTCTGGGGTGTGTTTTGGGTTTAGAGTGTATCCCTGCCTGGCCAGAGAAAAGTATAGTGTCTGGTATAAGCTAGTGCAGCCATGCCCACAGCTTCAGGTGTTCATTCATCAACCAGAAAGAACTGGACTACAAAGTTGCTCCAGCCACTCTCCCATCCCTCGACCATCTTTATGTCAGGGACTGAAAGGTAGGTGGAATACAGCCACTATTCCAGTTGTATTCCTCCTGGTAATTCCCCTTACAAAACAGGACTACCCATGTAGCTGGTTAAACTGAGTTTCCACTTGGTTTGTGACTGCTTAGTGGTGCAAAACAACCAGAGCACGGGGCCCAGAATTGGGTCCTACATCTTTAAGGATGGTGTAGAAGATAACAGAATGAACACGTTTATAGGTCAAGATTTGTGGATAGTCATTTCCATCTGTGATGACAGCAATGTTCCTTGTCTTCTCAGTTACCAGAGGGTTCCATCTATCTAGTTTAACTGGTTATATTTGTAATATTCTTTTTAACCTCAATTTTTGTTATATTTATGCTGGGCAGAAAGAGATTCCAAGATCCTGCACCCTTTGAGATTCACGGTAAAGCTCCCATTGACTTCAGTAGTGCAGGATTGAGCTTCAAAAGAGGAAAGACTTTTTTCCAGGTTTCTTTTCTTCCATGTAGATATGTAATAGTTTGAGGTAGTTTTCATCACATAGTGACTGTTACTGAATTGTCTATAATCTTAGTATTCCTTTAATTGAAGAACTGTTGAATTAAAAGCATAAAATAGTTATTTACATTCCACTAACCTATTCTGGTATTAAAAAATACATCAGGAATGTAAGCAACAAAGACTGATTTTTTTATTTTGACATTAAAATAAGAATGACATCAACATTTGAGATTAATTTATGTTGAATTATACACTTTCTTAATATTCTACTGAAGTATAATGTTCAGCTCCTCAGTAAGTGGTACAGAAATCTGTAGGGTGAGTTTCTGTGGAAAAAGTGAAACAAATGTAATTAAGAAATGTATGTTAAGTTAATATAAAGTTCAGCTCCAAAGCTAAGAACAAGAACATAAGTTTGAGTATAGATCGCCATAAGACCTTTCACATGACCCTATAGGCAAGATGCAGCTGGTGACAAACTGGATGTAAGTTCTGAAGAGAAGTCCCTAAATTCTTTAGCACTTTGGTGAAAATTCTGGAAATTCTGCAGCAACTTCAAATAAATTAATAACATGAATTAAATGTGAAAATTAAAAATCAAATCAGAGTAGTAGTCCCAATGTTAATTTGATACTAAATTTAATTTATTTTATGCTGTCTCCTTTTCAGTTTCCATTTTGCCACAGATTCTTATCTTTAGGTTTCAGAAGCAACAACCCATTATGATGAATGTGAGAAATTCATACTCAGCCTTTTTTTTTTCTTCAGGTTCCCTAAAAATTTGAGTACACATTGCTGCATTAACCTTGAACATGTGAACCAAGTGTAATTTCTGCAACTATGAAAGCTAGAAGAAGCAATCTTTTGTAAAATGAAAGATGGGAATCTACAGCACAATTCTATATGAAGGGGTGAATTCTGTGGCAAATTCTGTAGCCTGAGGATAAAGGGGTTGCCTATAAGCATTTCAACATTTATAATTTTGTATGAGGTCATCCAATAATAAATCTTATGTATTCTGGCTGATACTTTATGTGCAATGGTATTAACATCATACTAGAGTAAGAGTAGTGCCTAAAATAAATATAATTAATCAAGGATAGTTCTATACAAGCACTTAACTTATAGATTGATTTTAGTAAGGCTTTCTGACTTCGTCCCACATGACATTCTCATAAGCAAATAAGGAAAATATGGTCTGTACACAAGGGAAATTGCTATACGGTGGGTGTACAACTGGTTGAATATGGTCTTTCAAGAGTAGTTATCAATAGTTCACTGTCAAACTGGGAGGGTGTCTAGTGGAACCCCACATGGGACAGTCCTGGGTTCGGTACTATTCAATGGATAATGGAGTGGAAAGTAAGCTTGTAAAATTTGTGGATGACACCAGGCTGGGAAGGTTTGCAAGCATTTTGGAGGATAAGATTAGAATTCAAAATGACCTTGACAAATTGGAGAATTGGTTTGAAAACAACACAATGTAATTCAATAGAGACAAGTGCAAAATATTACCTGTAGGAAGGAAAAATCAAATGCACAACTACAAAATGGTGAATAACCGGCTAAGTGGGCATTCTAGTAGATCAAAAATTGAATATGAGCCATCAATATGATGCAGTTGTGAAAAAGTCAAATATTCTGTATTTACAGGAGTGATGTATGTAGGACATACATTGTCCCCTTCTGTTTGTGCTGATAAGGCCTTAACTGGAGTACTGTATACAATCCTGGGTGCCATGCTTTAGAAAAAGATGTGGACAAACTGGAGAGTTCAGAGGACAGCAACAAAAATGATAAAAGATTTAGAAAATATGAAAAAAAAACTTGACATGTTCAGTCTTGAGAAAAGAAGACTGAGGGGAAACCTGATAACGGTCTTAAAATATGTTAAGAGCTGTTATGCAGAAGATGGAGAACAATTGTTCTCCATGTCCATTTTAGTTGTAGTGGGCTTAATCTGTAGCAAGGGAGATTTAGGTTATATATTAGGAAAACTTTCTAGCTATAAGGGTCATTAAATTCTGGAATAGGCTTTCAAGGGTGGTTGTGGAACCCACATTGTTGGAGGTTTCTAAGAACAGGTTGGATGAATACCTATCAGTGGTGGACTGCATTTGTCCTGCCTCAGCGCAAAGGACTAGACCTCATGACTGCTTGAGGTCCCTTCCAGCTCTACATTTCTGAGCCTTAACAAGTACAAAACCCTCTCCTTGCAGTATTCCAAAAGAATCTGATCTACCCCCTTTCTCCTAGAGAGGGCTGGATCCAGCCAAAATAAGCTTCAGCAGCCACTAGTTATAGAGCTTCCTGAGCTACCTAGCCTGAAGATTAATCCAACTCCCCAAAAGCAAACAACAGTAACAAGAGGAAGGCTCTAAGACTGGCAGCAGCCCTAATAAAATACCAATTAGCCCCCAACAAAGTGATCCATATCAAAGAGAAAGAAGGACCTTCCTACTCTCAGGTCATTTTTGTTTATAATGAAAACCCAGCTAGCAGAACCCCTCCATTGTTCCTCCTGCACCCATTACATGGGAATTTCTACCGCTCTAAAGGTGTAATATTCTCACAGGCTGCTGTACAGCTTCAGATGTGTGGGGGTGGGAAATGGTAAACAGTCCTAACAATTAGAAACAGTGGAGTACAGGAGATGGGGAGTTCATTACGCACTAAACAGATTGTTGTTGATTTTCTTCCAGAATAAAATGTAAAGAATCTGTTTTAAAATGTGAAAAAAGAGATGCATAATTATAGTGAAACAGACCATGTCACAGAATGCAAATAATCAGGGCCAAATCCTGAGAGCAGCCAATGGTTAACTTCAATGCACAGCACCACTAATGATTCTGTCCATGATATTTTTGCAGAACCTCATTGTTCTGCCAGGTACAATATTTCCCTACTTTTCACCACTTGTTACCAAGAAATCTGTATATAAATAGAAATTTTCTTCTCCATAATCTGCCTGCTCCTCCTGATTAACTCATCCATTAAAGCTCCAGAGCAGTGTTCGTAGTATCATACTATAAAGGCATCTCTGGTAATGAATTCTGTGAATTCAGAAATGTTGGATCACAGCATCACCAAATGAATGAGCTAGGAGGAAGAGGCTGATTATCAAATAAACTGTTTCTATTTATACACAAATACCTTAGGGTTCTAGTGTGTATTTAGGCACAGCCCACAGTAAAAGGCACTGCAGAGGCAAAATTCTTTTCTGAATTCTCTAGTGCACAGGGGACGCATGCTTCCTGCTATATCCCCTCAAGCTCAAGGAGTATAGTTTAAGCCCTTGGCCATGCAGGTTCCATTCTAAGTGCAAGGATAGCAATTGTGTCTCATCCTTAGGCAAACTATACAAAGTCTCCTGTACACTGACACCCATGTCAAGTCCTGGCATATCTGTGCATTTGCAATTAGTAACAGTATAGTCCTTAAAAGCAGCAAAGAATCCTGTGGCACCTTGTAGACAAGCAGACATTTTGGAGCATGAGCTTTCGTGGGTGAATACCCACTTCGTCAGATGCATGTAGTGGAAATTTCCAGGGGCAGGTATATATATGCAAGCAAGAAGCAAGCTAGAGATAACAAGGTTAGTTCAATCAGGGAGGATGAGGCCCTGTTCTAGCAGTTGAGGTGTGAAAACCAAGGGAGGAGAAACTGCTTTTGTAGTTGGCTAGCCATTCACAGTCTTTGTTTAATCCTGATCTGATGGTGTCAAATTTGCAGATGAACTGAAGCTCAGCAGTTTCTCTCTGAAGTCTGGTCCTGAAGTTTTTTTGCTGCAGGATGGCCTCCTTAAGATCTTCTATTGTGTGGCCAGGGAGGTTGAAGTGTTCTCCTACAGGTTTTTGTATATTGCCATTCCTAATATCTGATTTGTCTGTATAGTCCTTGTAGGATACAGAAATAACCTATCAGAAGCCTATATAGGACTTGGAATAGATCTATTTTTTTCTTCCCACCATGCTCTTTTAAAGTTGTTTTTACCACTATTGTTCAGATATACTGTTCTATGAAGAGGTATTCTTCGTACCAGACTGCTAATCAAAGAAGCTTTTCTTAATTATTAGAGTCAAACTTCCTAGGAGAAGCAAAGCTTGTAACATGAAAACAGTAGTTGAACATTCAATCATATTGAATCAATACCCCACAAAAGCTGCATTTAATATTTACTATTTTTTTTCTTATCAACTGGAATTTCTTTCAGACTCTCTCCCATACACAACCCCTCCCTGAGTATGAATTATTTATGTTTCTAATAGCAAGTACCACTTCTTTGTTCTTGCCCAGCATATTTTATTTTACCAGAGCCTCAGGACTGCAAGAAAGTATTGAGGTCTGCGCTTGTTTTTGTTTGTTTTTAAATACACTAGTTGTAAGTTTCTTAGAACTCCAAAACTGTGAATTTACTGCTGAGTTTTCCATAGTAGAAACAGCCTCAATCAACTGGGCAAGGCTGATGGCAAAGATGTGATAGATCTCTGGCTGGGAGAAACATATTCTGCTATTTTAAAGTACTAGATGGTTCAATTAACGTAATTTTTGTGGGGTTGGAGACTTTGCTACCACATGCTATTGAGTGGTTATTCCTTGTATTCCTTGTTGTTTTAAATAATTGTTAGGGCTGTGAGATCTGGGGTAGCTGCCTTGTTTGTGTTTAAAAACAAAAAACATTATTTTGTAACAACTGCTGACATCTTTGTTGATCTCTTTTTATGTTTCCATGCTGTTGTACTAGGGTCTTGCTTGACTGGTTCCTTCCAAGCATATTTCTATGGAGTTTATTCTCCTCTCCCACTCCACATTAAGTTTGTGCTGCTTTCAGCTTATTCAGACACAGTTCTGGTATTAAAAAATTTCCTTTGAGGGGATTCTGATAACAGTTATTTATGGCATTTTTCTCTAAAAGTGAGTTATCCATTTTTCTTCAAGGCAGAAACTTATTCTCTAATTTTGTTTGCTCAATGGATTTCTTCAGTAAGAATAATAATAGTAATAAGTAGTGTAACATAGCAAAAACCCTGCATCTGTTGCTTGATGGTTTGACTATCTCTCTCTGATAGGCGTAAGCTCTTAGAAACATCTCTTTTTACCTCCAATGATGAACTATGGGAAAAATTTGGGCACCATACACCCCTTGCCAAGTGCAAAGCCCAGCTCTGCAGGGTGTTTGGGGATGGAGCATAGGTGGGGAGGTTACCAAGGTGGGAGGATCTACCACGGTGCTGATCTTGTCTTCCCCTGTAGAGAAGGAGGCTAAGGACATAGAGGATACTCCAGTTATTGGGAGTAACCTTAGTTTCTCTTTCAAAGCCAACGAGAGGATTCCTCCATCCTCTACTTGTGGATCTCCCTAGAGACCTAGATGAGACACTCTGTTTGGGCACTGGGTTTACCACTTAGCATACTATGGTAGTTACAGCTTGAATCACTGGTTGATATTAAAACAAATTCATTCATAAAACAAACATTTTAAAAAGAATAATAGAAATGTAGGACTGGAAGGGACCTTAATAGTTCATCTAGCTGAGTTCCCTACACTGAGGCAAGACTACGTATTTCTACACCAGCCCTGACAGGTGTTTGTCTAACCTGTTCTTAAAATCCTCCAGTGACAGAGATTCTACAACCTCCCTAGGCAATTTGTTCCAGTGCTTACCTACCTTGACAATTAGGCAGCTCTTCCTAATGCCTACCCAAATCTCCCTTGCTGCAATTTAAGTCCATTACTTCTTGTCCTGTCCTCAGTGGTTAAGGAGAACAAATTTATCACCCTCTTCTTAACAATGATGTTTTACATACTTGAAGACTGTTATGTCCCCTGCTCTCTGGCTTCTTTTCTCCAGAAGAAACAAACCCAGTTTTTTCAATCTTTCCTTGTACGTCATGATTCATAGACCCTTAATAATTTTTGTTCCTCTACTCTGGACTTTCTCCAACTTGTCCACATATTTCCCGAAGTGCAGTACCCAGAACTGGACATAATACTCCAGTTGAGACCTTAGTAGTGCTGAGTAGAGTGGAAGGATTTCTTCTAGGGTCTTGGTTACTACACTCCTGACAACACATCCCAGAATGATGTTCACTTTTTTGCAACAGTTACCTTGTTCACTCATATTTAGCTTGTGATCCATTATTACCCCCAGATCTTTTTCTGCAGTACTCGTTCCTAGACAGTCATTTCCCATTTGTATTTGTGCAATTGATTATTTTTTCTTAAGTGTAGTACCTTGCATTTTTCCTTATTGATTTTCATCCTATTTATTTCAGACCATTTCTCCAGTTAGTGAAGATCATTTTGAATTCTAATCCTATCCTCCAAAGCATTTGCAACCACTCCCAGCTTGGTATCATCTGCAAATGTTATAAGTGTATTCTCTTTGCCATTGTTCAAATCATTTATGAAGCTATTGGAATAGAACCAGACCCAGGTTTACATGTGAAGATAGGAAAACACCCACTAAAATTAACCATATCCATTTTTCTTGGACATTCTGGGCACTCATTTTTGATAAAAATATCTGAAACATGTGCCTACTCCATTCTTTTTTTAAGTAGCTGCTAAATAACATTGTGGAAGATTTTCTCATGCTGTTGGAATAATGTAACACAACAAAGAGTCCTGTGGCACCTTATAGACTAACAGATGTATTGGAGCATAAGCTTTCGTGGGTGAATACCCACTTCGTCAGACACATGTATTCACACACGAAAGCTTATGCTCCAATACATCAGTTAGTCTATAAGGTGTCACAGGACTCTTTGTTGCTTTTTACAGATCCAGACTAACATGGCTACCCCTCTGATACATAACACAACAGCAGCAGCAGCTAACATTTCTCCATAGCTCTAAGTATGGTGTGACTATCATAATACTAGAATAACTTGTGGAAATTTGTCATTTTATCACCGTTTTATAAACCTGGAAATGTAGGCTTGTGTAAGTGATAGACACAAGATTAGAGAGACAAGGTAGGTGAGCAGACTTTTCCCTGACCTGAAGAAGAGCTCTGTGTAGCTTGAAAGCTTGTACCTTCTTCCCACAGAAGTTGGTCCAATAAAATATTACCTCACCTACCTTGTCTTTCTCATATCCTGACCATTCACATCACAGCTAAAAACACAGCAGACACAAAATAAGACAGATGTGTGTGTAATGACAAGAGATAAATTTTCCTGTAACATAACCCAGGAAGTCTTCCATTCTTAAGTTAACCTGTGCATGAGGTTTTTTTTTTTTTTTTTTTTTTTTTAAAGAAACAGGACATGAATGGGAAACTATTAACATTGTTCATTGGGTTTGGGGAAAAGCCTATGAAAAATCATTTTTATAATTTGTCAGCACAACTCTTACCCCATTTTCCTGATACTGTAGGTCCTTGCCACGGATGACATTTCCATTCAAAACAATAGCATTAGGTCTTGAAGTCACACCAAGAACCTGAACTGTGTTGTATATCAGAGAATCAACTCCCCGGTAGCCATTTTTAACAACCTTTGTCCTCATCTGGCCCTACAATAATTCAGAAGAAGGAATTTTAGATTAATAGTAACTCACTGGAAATTATTAATACTTGTTCTATTGTTGTATCTTATTGTTTTACTCCATACAGAATGTCCTATAAAGTATACAAATTTTAAAAATAGAAAGGTGAAGAATAGTAATAGTGGACACATTGGGTTTCATATAGAATAAGATTTTACATATAATTAAAAGCCAGCAAAATAAGAAATAAAATAAATATTTACAGTACATATATGGAATCTTCTTGCACCTCTTTCTGTTATTTTTGTAGCACTGGTTCTAATACCCCACTCAGATATTACATTTGTAGGTGCAGTACCAGAATCTCAACAAGTAGTTTTACTTAGTTAGTTTAAGGCAAATGTAGCAGTTATTTACAGTATACATCGGGGTAGGCAACCTATGGCACAGGTGCCGAAGGCGGCACCCGAGCTGATTTTCAGTGGCACTCACACTGCCTGGGTCCTGGCCAACAGACCAGGGGCCTCTGCATTTTAATTTAATTTTAAATGAAGCTTTTTAAACATTTAAAAAATCTTATTTACTTCACATACAACAGTAGTTTAGTTATATGTTACAGACATAGAAAGAGGCCTTCTAAAAACATTAAAATGTATTATTGGTACACGAAACCTTAAATTAGAGTGAATAAATGAAGACTCAGCACCCCACTTCTGAAAGTTTGCTGACCCCTGGTATACATGAAGTGTTTTCCAGTTATTGTTTTCTGTGTACATTTGGTACCATATA
The DNA here is from genome assembly GCF_020497125.1 of Mauremys mutica. Taxonomy (NCBI): domain Eukaryota; kingdom Metazoa; phylum Chordata; order Testudines; family Geoemydidae; genus Mauremys; species Mauremys mutica. Next base: position 30,991,008 of record NC_059072.1, on the reverse strand, counting down.
TTTAATCTGATATTTTTATTATCATAATAGTGCAACTTATACAAACTCTTTAGTCGTCATATTTCACAACTTTAAAGACATTGAGGGACCATATTGTTTCTAGGGAGCTGTGTTTCCTAGACTTGTAATATTGTATACTTGTAACCAAGAAGGCTTTAAATTACTTAAATGAAAATATAAATTTGGGGGACTAACTCTGCAGTCCTTACTTGGGAAAAACTCCTTAATGAGTCCTGAGGAAGTGCTGCAGGATTAAGACTTGTATTTGTAGGTAAATATTTTGCAAATTGAAAGTAGAGAGAAGGTTGTTTTTATTTTTATAAATGTTCCATTAGAATTAGATATGATGGAATTATGCATCAGTAGTGTCTCATATATATATATGTATGAATATACAGTATACACCAAGGAGACTCATATGTTTTAATGTCACACATTTGTCATACATTTGTAATGTAGAATGACTTTTTTTATTTTAACTTCAGCATACTGGTAATAAAAACTTGACATCGGAGGTTACCAGAATACAGATAGGGATTTCAGACAAAATCAAATATGAGCAATGAGAAATGGAAGCATCACTAAGTCAACACTCATATTTGCACAGATCCCAATTTAATATAAAACTGTTTGCTTTTTTTCTGTAGTCTGCCTACAGTAAATTGCTAAATACAGAATACAGAGAACTAAAGTAATTTTTTTCCTCCTTTACATCAAGTGAAAATGCCATTTTTCTTAAGACAACAAGATTTAAAAAGTGGAATTGTTCTCAGTGCATTCAAAGGAAACAGAATTAGATAATGAACCTTAAACACTGGGCAGCATTTGCTGGAATGCACAAGAAAATAGTTGATACTATTCTATTTACAAAACTACCCATCAATTTATATAATCTGCTATCACTACTAGAAGGAATAATTCTAAGAACAGTATCACACTTGCAAATTAAGTATAATTTAATTCCTCCAAATAACTTCTACTGATGGCAAACTTTTGGGAATGTATGATCTGAAAACCATACCAGTATTCACAATATAGATTCAAGTAGACGCTAGGTTATTTTCCCCATTTTCTGAATTATTTAAGTCTTCACCAATAAACCTGGTATGTCTTAAATATTTCCTCTTAGAGTCTGAATTATAGCTATGTAATGGGGTTTACAAACGACATACTGAGCATAGGCAGAAGGGAAAGGAGAATCTTTCCTCCTTATAATCAAACAGCTTGATCACTCCACCCCCAAGAAACTCAATAGGTGCCAGAACTGCCAATCATGGAGACAGGCAACCAGAGCTGGGACCAATAGAGAAAATAAGACCTGCTATAAAGGAGAGAGACCAAAGAGGGAGGAGGAGGCAGAAATGACTGACATAGCAAAGAGGCAACAGCCCTGTGCCAGGCTGCGTCTGAGAAAGCAACCAAGATACAGGAGGAGACTGAAAGCCCTGGACCTGAAATGCTCATAGACTTAATTTTTAAACACAGTGAGACTCAGTCTTTGCTTCTAGAGCCGCATGTATCAGCACTTTAGACACTAACTGGTTCTCAGAAAGATTCAGTGGAAAATTATTCACAGGAACCATCACAGTGCAGGGAGTACTGAATAGATGACAGCATGAGTTTCCTACTGCACCCACATGGGAAAGAAATTTTTAAAAATGCAGGCATCTCCTGCAGGTCAGAGTAACACCTCCTTTCCCCTAGCAGCCAAAAGCAAGCAGGTGAGAGTGGGGAAAGAGATTGCCTCTCTCCCAGAAGCTATGGCTAGGGAAAAAGGAGGAGAGGTGAAGAATGTATTGTCAGAGTCATCTCATGATGTCCCATCAATACACTATATATCCTGGTAGCATGACATGACACAAATATTGTAATGCAATATAACAATGTGATTATTTTGTAGCTCTCTCTAACTTTGTTTGACAAAGTGGCTCACCAACTTCAGATGTTGAATATCGGCACCATAACAAAGTTATTCAAAGATAAGTACCAAAATACTTGTTGCTACTTACTTCACTGAATGTATATTTGGCCAAGAAATAGACTTCCTTTTCGATAGAATCTGTCAAAACACAGGAGTCATGATATTAAGATATACAGAGTTGAATTTAGTAGTAGCCAGTGAATAAGAACAGACAGACTTTTTGGCTGCCTGTTCAAATGCTACCTATACATCTTCAATTCTTCTGCAATAATCTAAGGTAATTTCATAGGAAGTTGAAACCTAATTACTATCTTTTTATTCTTGATGTGCTTGTTCTGATCTCATGCCAATGCTATATGAGTGTAGTGCCATTGACTTCAGTAGCATCACTCATGATTTGTACCAGTGTGAGATCAGGATCAATTTTCCTGTCACTTACACCAATAAAAATCAGGAGTAACTCCAGCTAAATCAATGGAGTCACACTGGTGAAAAATTGATATGAGGACAGTCAGCCCCCCGACTGTTTTGCAGTAGTGTGACAAACTTACCAATAGAATCACCATCATCCCAGAAGAGGGACCCAGAGGCTTCTCCTCGTTCATCCAGAGCAATAAGAAGTCCAAATGGGTTCAGACGGCTGATGAGAAATTCAATGAGAAGGATCAATCAATATGCAGGTACTTTTTCTCCCCCTCAAAGTTCACAATAAAACTAGAAATGTTGTAATTTCTACAAATTATTAAATCAGATTTTACAACCAATAAAAAGAGAACAGAATGTCAACATGCTCACAAAGATGTATCCTTTGCTGGAGCTGCTGAGGAAGAAGACACCAGGTATCCTTCTGTGGTGGAGGGGGATCTCCCTCAAAAACGTTGCTGAGGACAAGACCCTCCCTTCTTTGGCAGCTTTGATGTGCCAGTTATCAGGCAGCCTGGGGGATAACTGAGCTCCCCAAGGCTCAGATTGCCTGCTGCATTGTGTGTTGCAGTGTGTATCAGTTTCTCATCCCACCTGCTCTTTATATTGGTTTTTCAGTGTGGTTCAGGCATGGTCAATTATTTCTTGGGCTGTGTTTGTCTGTAACTACCATTTTGCTCTGGCTATATGCAAGCCACCTCTTGGTATTAGGAAGAAATTTTCCCCTACAGCTGATTGGCTGAGCAGTTAGGACCTTTCCCCAGAGTATTTGGTAGTTCCAGGTAAGAGTGGAGTGGAGATCTAAAGTTTACTCTTTTGCCACATATTTATTGCAAATAAGAAGTGACTGGCCGGCTAATGCAGCAGATGCATTGGCCTCTCTAGTTCCAGCTATCAAATTAAGAGTAGGTTTTGGCTGGATCCTGCACTGGTAGGTCAAGACAGTGGAAAGCTTCTCTCAGTGGTCCTCAAACTTTTGACTAAAGCCATCCACCAACTGCATTTTTGAGGGGGGAGGGGCGGCAATGCATCATTGCATATATGCACATTCTTTCCTGGCATTGCAACCCTAATCCCCACCTGGTGTGGAGGCTAGGCCCAGGCAAGGTGGGTGGAAAGTAAGCCCATCCTGCACTCACCCCACAGTGGTGGCTCTGTCTTATGGAGCTGGCTCCCCATTCTAGGTTTAGCCTGACCACCTCTATGTCATGACATTCGGCCCTTGATATGGTGACTCATCTAGAAACTTCTCATGACCCATTACTAGGTTGGGACCCACTGTTTGGGAAATACTGTTCTAGATGCTTTACAGACTGGGGAACCCCTTGTGTGGGCCCTCATACAACACAAGAGCAACTGGTGGATTAAGCAAAGGCTTAATCCCCTGTTCTATCAGGGTTTGGCTAAGTGTAGTTTCCCTTATTTGCAATATACTTTGATGCCATCTAGCCATACCATACTGGACTATTTGATTGCCAGGTTGATTGCTTGCTAGCCTTATTTGTCACCAGTGAATGCCGACTTAAGAAAAGTTGTACCCATTGCTCACCACACTCATCATGTGTGTGTCTTATCCCCACTGGTGTCCAAGCATATGAACTTAGTTTGAAAATAAATTATTTCAGCTGAAGATTCCAAGAGATATGGCCAAGTGCTTAAACTAACATTTAAACTTTACACCGGAGGGGTTTCTCTCTTATTACTAATTAATATTTTGTTTATTTGAAGGATTTCAGCATGACAAGAATAAAGCTATCTACCCCTTTACCCTGCAGAATCCCTGAACAGAAAAATATGGTACAGCCTTTTGAAATAAATATATTATTCTATGGTAGTTACCTCCGAGTAGTAGTTGTGGCTGGTGCTTGTGTTGGCAGAATGTAACCTCCACGGAGAAAGAGTGGGATCTTGTCCAATGGGGCATCAACACTAACATATTTTCTGTGCCAGGAAGCTGGCACTTCATCACCCTACCACAGAAACAAATACAGTTCAAAGCTCTTTAGTTTAAATCCAGATACTATTATTAATTACCATACAGCTATGAAACACATCTGGATTTACACTGATGTAAGTGAGATAAGAACCTAGCCCCGGAATAAAACCTTGGAATTCAGTGGCATTTCTTCAGATTTGCATCAGTATCTAACAGAAGCTGGACCTTGAAGTTATGCATAAGTGGTATGCACCAAGGACAGAACAATCATGAATAAGATACGGTGAATCATCTTGAAAATTGTGTCATTGTTCAGTATCTTGTGAAAAACTTGTAAATAGTCTCTAAGCAGAAAGCAAGAGAGTCTTGTTAATCGTTTTAGGTATGGAAACTGTTACATTTCAGTTTTGCAGTAAGAAATTTATAGTCATTTGGAATGAAAACTTTGTTAAATTTTCTTCAGTCTTTGAAGCAAAACAGTATCATAGTAATTCAAGAACACCACACTCTTTGTCTAGAAAAAGTCCATTCAGAATGCTGGTGCAAAGATCGTTGTCCTAGCCCATCACTTTGACCATATCACCCCTCTCTTTCCATCTATTCATGAGCTTCCTCTTCTCTACCATATCAAATATAAGATATTTATCTTCACTTTCAAGTATTTTGATGACCTACCTCCACCTTTCTTATCTCTCGTTTTATACCGAAAAGTTGTCTCCTGCCTCTGATTGTCCCATGATGGCAGCCTCCATTGCCTTTGTGCTTTCTCCCATGCTTGGGCATAGTTCCCCATAAATATCAGCAAAACCAATTTATTTTCCTCCAACACCCCCCTTAAAACTTTAAGTGCTGCCATAACACTCAGCTGAGAGGTGGGAGTTGAGAAATACTGTAGAACTGTGAATACTTTTGCTTGGTTTACTGACAGTTTGAAAACAAACACACACACAAAAAGTAAAAAGAAAAAAAAAGTGACCCTGAAACAAATTATTTAAAAAAAGTTCAAACCAAAAAATGAAAACAAAATTTAATTTGGAGTTAATATAAATGTTTTGTTGGACCTGAAATGAAACAGTTTGATTTTGAGTTTTAAGTTAAAAAAAAAATTTGAAGGAAATTTCTAAACAAAAAAAACCCCATTTCAAATCAAATTGAAAATGTCAAAATGAAACAGGTTTTTTTTAGGATTTGCTTAAAAACCCCACACAGTTTGGTGAAAATTACATGTTTTTAAATGCAGATTTAGTGACACTGAAATGTTTTTCACAAAAAAGGTTTTGGCTAAAAATTTTTACCCAGCTCTATTAAGAGGTGAAGTTACCAATGTGAGCTGAAGGCTGAATCCTGTAGGAATGAGTCCTTATTGAAGGAGAAAGGGGAGAAATAACTTTGACCCTCATTCTGGAGCCACTGGCTGAATGTGGAAAAATTCACCTATAAAAAAAGGCTCCAAGTGATGATTCTTTAAGAATAAAAATGTCTATGGTTCCAGGCCACTAACATTTTTCTTCTTACCCATCCCCTATTTGTAACTGCTCAGGATAGTTAACATTAGCCTTAAACTTCTGGGGTGGAATTTTCAAAGGTGCTTAGCGTTGGCCTAAGTCTTCTCTTATTGAAGTCAAAATGAGTTTCACCATCGACTGCAGTAAGAGCAGAGGTAGACCAGTTCAAAGCAGTTTTGAAAAGTCAACCCTTAGGTAATGGAACTATGTATACAGTAATAGAGGCTCTAGAGCAAACACTAAACATTTTCAAGACCCAAGATTTGTGGTCAGCTGGAATGGATTTGCTTGCTTGTTTGTGTTTTGTAACCTGGATTGTTCAACGCTTCTCTGGGACAATATTTCGGAAGCCTCAGCCTCATCTGTCAGATTGCCCTTCATAGTTTTTATGCCAAAATTGTTGTTGTGTGCAAAGTTTTGTATTACTGTGTGCAATCTGCAGTCAGGTGTGCAAATCACATAAATATATATCCACCTGATTTGTATGCATGAAAGTAGCATGCAAATCTGAAACTTATGAATGCAAATAAAAATAGAAACCCTGACAATTGTAGGCATGATTTTATAGGCTGCTCTTGAAAATTCAGCCCACTGTGTCTTAGTGCTGTATAAACCAAAAATAGAAAATAAAATGCTACTGAAAGCTGGGTAATTTTCTTGCTCAATTAGCCAGCCTGGTGCAGAAGTTTGTTTTTTTCTGGATTTTTTCACCACAGATGCTTTGGAAAATGATACTGCTGAGCAGTGCTAAAATTAATTTGACTTAGACTGTAACATTTTAAATTATGTTCAAACTAAGAATTTTCTTGTAAGCTTTTAAAATACATACTGTATAGTAGTCAAACCAGGATGCTTCAGGGAAATATACATCCACCGATCTTGCTCCCTGTAATTGTCATAAAAGTAGTTAAACTATTTTTCCACATTTTTGACAGTATATTGCTAAATTAATTTTTTGTTTTGTGCTTAAATATCTGTATACGCAATATCCCTTTAAGGTAAAATCTTGGATATTAATAAGTGTTACTAATGTGACAATAATACTAGATCTGACTAATCTAGCAGTGCTTGCCAGCTGCCTGCATCATGCTGAGTTTGGCTCATTTCAGGTCTATTGGATGAGTCCATGGCACTGTCAGATTCATTATTTTAGCCCAGTATCCATGCTGCAGGCCCTGATCTGGCAAACACCAATGTATATGACTTCTGTGGGACTAACCCCATGCTTAGAAGTTTTGCACGTGTCAATGCCTTCAGGATCAAGGCCTTAGGTTGGATAATGAGTGAGGTTACACAGATGTTGATGACACTACTTGAGGGGAAAGGCTCCTTATAAGGGGTAGGTAGAGACACCCAGTTTGGAATGCTTGATTCCTCCCGGGGGGAAGTGACAGGAAGCAAGGTTACAAAGATCTCTCTGCCTATAACTCTTCTTTACAATATTTTACAGTGTTATTCTAACAGGTAATTTATTGCTAACTGCACAATTACTACTTTATATTTGGTGACACGTTTATTATTGAGTTTCAGAGAAAAAGTCATGTTAATTCTAAAAGTGCTTAGTATAGGATTACGCTAGGAAAAAGTTTGAATCAAAAGAAGTAGATATGTATGTTCTTGGATCAAAATAGACTCTTATTCTCATGTATAAAATCTCCTAGACTCTCCACATGCACATCTCCCCCTTTCCATGCAGAACCAGGGTTCAGCTGCCAGGGAACAGGTGGACCATGGGAGCTAGAGGCAGCATGGATGGTCCTAGTCAACCACAGATCCAATAGTTTGGGGTAGGAATCTATAGCTTTTCCCCCCATGGGAAGGTATTTCCTTCCTAGAGCCTCCTTTCTTGGGTTTTTAAAGCAGGAGGAGATGATCTGACCCATTACTTACAAAGTAATCTGCAGAAACATGCAATTACCATGAAGACACGTGAGTAAATCTTGAAAATTTTACATCACATATGGGAATAAGTACATATTGCACAGATAGCTGACCATATAATTTGAAGTGCCCGGCCTATTTAACTGAGTACAAAATAAATAGTGTAGTGGTGATTGGAAATCTATTGATAGAATGGGAGTATGACAAAGTCACCCATCTGAAATGTTTAATGGAAAATTCTTGAAGTTGCCATCATGCCTGGGCAAATTTAAACAAATTGAAGGAACGTCTAAGAATTTATTGATTTATTAAAGCATGAAAGTCTTCAGTTAGACACAAGAATTAATATACTGGATCAGAACCAAAGTGCCTCTACTCTAGTCTCCTGTCTGAGAGTGCCCATGACCAGATCCTTCACCCCCCAAAAAGTGCAGTAATCTCACAGTAAGCAGCTGCATGGCAATCTGACCCTCCCCAGGTCTCATCATTAGAGATTGCCTTAAATTCCGAAGCATGAGATTCAATACCCCTTCTAAAATTATAACAACTCTGATAGCCATAGAAATGTTCAATACCGGTTTGATTCTTGTTAAGTTCTTGACCTCAACAACTTCCTGAATCTAATCACACATTGTGTGAAAACAAATTTCCTTTATCAGTTTGGAATATGCCACCTTTTAATGTTATTAAAAGTCCCCTTGTTTGTGTGATATGAGATAGGGAGAACAGAAGTCCCTGATCTGCCTTCTCCAGACCATTCACAATTTTATATACTTTTATCATATCCCATCTTACTCATCTCCTCTCCAAGATAAACAATCCTAGTTTTTTCGCTGTCTCTTCATATGAGAGTTTTTCCCAGGTCCCTGATCATGTTTGTCACCCTTCTCTGAACTCTCTGTGAACTCCCCCAGTTAGTCACTAGCTGTTAAGAATATAGAGGCTATTCGAAAATGTAGGACTCCAAGAGGGCTCAGTGGTGAGCCCCCGGTGGTAAAAATGATTTGATACATAGGAATAATAATTTCTCTTTGAACTTCAGAGGCACAAGTTTAAGAGAAAAATGTGTGGCAAACAGCAGCCTGTTTGGGGCTAGACCTACAAAAGGGACTTAGATTCAGTTTTGAAAGGCCTAATGCATAGGCATCCTGAAGCCTAGGGGATTCCACAGCCCTGAGTAAAGCACCCAGGCTCTCTATAGAATGCATGGGGAGAGTTAAGTACCTAAGAATAGGATTCACAAAAACCAACAAGCTGCATGGGGAGTAGCCTAATGCTAAGGAAAGGCATCCCAGGTAAGCACTCTAAGCACTGAACTATAACAATATAAGGGGGCCACTGCTGCCATAACCACCTCTTTGTCCTCCTCCAGCTGTGCTTTGTGTGGGGACTTATTCCAAACAGGAATTTACATTACTACAAATATAACTATTCATAATGGCTCAACCCCTCTTCCCAGTGCTCACCCAGCCTTGCCGCTAAGTATAAAGAAAGTGGTAGTGTGGGGGAGTGTCAAAAGGTGTTGTGCCTGCTCTGTTGCATGGTCTACTGGCCAGCATGGCTCTGCTGTGGCCTGCCTCAGTTTCCCCTTCACTTATGGCCCCTTAAGTCCAGATGTTCAAAACATCCCCCTTTCTGTGCTCCAATGTAGTAAGTCCTGCATAGTCTTTCAAAAGAAAACTCAAACTTATGAAGTCTTTGTCCCAGTTTCAGATGGGCCCAGCTCCTCCTCCTTTTTAAAGTTTCATTTCTCTCACTCCAGTCCCAAGGTGGGCACAGCCCCTCCTCTCTTTGAGGGTCTGTCTTCCCCTCAAGGTTCAACCACCCTTCTGTTCCAGTTCCAGGCTAGGGACAGCCCTTCCTCCCTGAGATCCAACTTCCTGACCCTCCCCCATTATCGCCTGCCTGTAGTTTGGTCTTCTTCATGGGTCATCCCTAGTGGTATCTTCTGCCTGCTTACTCAGAGCCCTGCAGGAGCCTTCTTATTCCCTGCAGTGTCTGCAGCTATCTGTCAAAACCTGCAGCTGTCTCCCCTGTTCTAAAGCCCAGGTGCCCTCCATTAAGTCTCATTGGGCAGCAGGTACAGACTAAGGATGGCAAGCAAACCCGCTCCAGAGCTGGTACTTCAGACTCAATGGTAGAAAAGAATCAGTGGTCCTAATGGCCTCACACAACAGGGGGAAATGTCCTGTGCATCCACAGGACTGTGCTTTTTTTAAACCAATCAGATAGTAACTAACTAATGTTGTCATTAGAGAGACAAGGTGGGTGAGGTAATATCTTCTGTTGGACCAACTGCTATTGGTGAGAGAGACAAGCTTTTGAGCTATATAGACTTGAAGAGCTCTGTGTAGCTCGAAGGCTTGTGTTTCTCACCGACAGCAGTTGGTCCAATACAAGATATTACCTCACCCACCTTGTCTCTCTAATATCCTGGGACCAAAATGGCTACAACACTATATATAACATTGTCATTATCAGCTTAACAGAAGGACTTTGATTTCATTTGGATTTGGTGTTGGGAAACTCCTAGCATATTCTTTCACAAGTTCCAATTCCAAGATTTTTTGGGCAGTTGTAATTGGAGGTTAGTTTAACAGCTTTGTCCACAAGTTGGCAGCCATTCTATATCTGTTTCTCTATCATGTTTTTTCTTCTTCCTGCTTCCAAAATCTACAATCCCTTTACCGCTACAGATGGCATCCTTCAGGGACATCTGCAACACAAGACGCGGCAAGTAGGAGAATCCAGTCTGTATATGTATAGTTGTACTTTCTGTACAGCTAGGTGTGTTTGTGAAACTGAGTCCTCAGGGATTGAGAGTGGATAAAAAAGTGGATGGTGTAAATATACTAATCTCTTTGGTTCCTATATAATAACATTTTAAAATTAGAATACCTCTTGAAGAACTGGAGCAATCATAAAAGCTGGTCCCCAAAGGAAAGCTGTATCTATTCCATGAGTCTGGTGATCAGAAGTAAATCTAGGTTTGAAGGAAAGATACCCATTGTTAATTAAAATCTTTTTTTTTTTCTTCAAAGAACTTCAGAAATATTTTGATCCTGTGATATCGCTTATTGCACCAACAGTCTCTGGTTTCCTACTTTAGTGTGTTCCATCAATATCCAGATATCTTTTTCATGACTGATAGCAAGAAGTTTTGGTTTCTCTTTTCCCAGACTTTAGGATCAATAACTTAGACCTCATCCATGCTGGCAATAATATATTGTTAACTGAAACATGATTTAAAACATAGTTCAACACAATTTTCCTGGCCAACATAGTCAAGTCACATCTATTTTACATGTATTAAAGTATACATGAAATCATGTATTTGTTTTTGTACTAGGCTCTTAACTAGTCTAGAATACAGTTTGAGAAAAGTTTATACTCCAGGCAAACCATATTTGAATGTATTACATGCTAACCATGTTTAAGAACAGTATAGCTAAAATAATTCTATTGCCACTGTAAATAATGCCTTAGTATGTAAACAGAAGAAAGTCTTTTGTTATCAAACCTGATTACCTGAGGAGAGAATCTAGAATCTAGATGGCTAACCCAGTACCAATGGCCCTGTGGAGAAGCAGGCTACTCAACTTAGTTCACAGATACACACCATACCTGAACTGCCACCTCCAGGCAAGACCCAGCCTGCTCAGACTGCCCCATTGGTAAGAAACATCCAGCTGTTCATCCTACTCCCTCAGTAAAGTACTAGCAGGGAGCCTAAAGCACCACTTTGGCAGCCACGTGTTTGGGCACCAGACTATTCTGGCCTCCTGTGAAGTACAGGCTTCGGGGGATCAAAAGAGCCACTTGGTTTTCAAAACTTACAAGTGCCAATGAAATTCAGATCTGCCAATCACCTGGGCAGAAGAGCAGCCTGGAGATAATGCATGAAAACATCCCTCACCTCTCATAAGGTGCAAGCATGATATACATTATTTTTAAATCCTTCCTTCCCCATCAAGCTCCAGACTCTCCAACTCCCTCCAAACTGTACCTCACAGAAATATCGATCAGCCTTTGCTGAACAACAACATTCCCCCAGCAGGCACAGAGCTGCTGGGGAGCTCCTCCTGTAGCTATGCTAACTTCAGCATTCCTGAATTCATTGATCTGGATATTCAAGTGGAAGAGAACAGACACAGGTAGATTTTAAGTGGCAGGCTGCAACTTTATTAAAATGTAACATCAGAGAGGGGCACTATTCGCCCATCTGTCATGTTTGATAAATTTTAGAATACCGCATTACTCCTCAGCCAAGAGAAACATCTGTGAATTCTAATACACACCCAGCTGCTTGTGGGACTAACCCTGAATCATTGAAAAAGGGCAACACCAAATGCAGAGGGTACAGCATTCACTAACCCTGACAGAACCTATATGGTTATGGGATGTCTATCATTTTCTCTGCATGCATCAGCTCTACACCATCCCTCCAATAATTTCCTTACCACAAATCCTCTACGTGGGTCATGGACTCCCACTAAAAGGATAAACCAGTTGGGCAACCCAGTGTAGTGGATTAAGCCAATCCACAGCAGGCTAAAGACAGAGCATATCAACCCACCTAATGTTTGGGGCTGGGCCAATGACATTGGAGACCTTCCCAAATTCTGTGAATTCAGTGAGGTTGGCCAAGCAAGCCCTTCAATCATTAGGGCAAAAAGTATTTTCAGCTAATCCGTAGCTAACCATAGCCATGGTTCCACAATGGGTGAGACATCACCTGTGGGGCTCTGCTAGCACACAGTGCACATTTCTGGAATCTATTGTCCTGAAAACAAGATAGAGCATCTACAATGCCATTTTCTACCCTGGACACATGTACTGCACACACACACAAATGTAAAAAAAAGGTGATGCAACACAAATGCCCTCACTAGCCTCGTTACCCATGCCAACTTTGCTGACTGTTGATTTGCTATGTGGACCACTGCTTGGATGTCTAGTTGTCCCTTGGGGACCTCTAATGCCCTTTCTCTCTCCAGACCAGCCATTCACATCTCCCTTACATCATGGATGGAGTTAATGAGCTACATCTGCCATAAAGAATCAGCAGAACTTCTGCAGTTTTATGCAAGTTCTAACACCAGCTGACAGTTTAGGTGAACAGAAGAGCATTACCCCTGTTCAGGGGTGGCTCCAGGCCCCAGCACGCCAAGCGCGTGCTTGGGGCGGCATGCTGCGGGGGGCGCTCTGCCGGTCGCCGGGAGAGCGGCAGGCGGCTCCGGTGGACCTCCCGCAGGCGTGCCTGCAGAGGGTCCGCTGGTCCCGTGGCTCCGGTGGACCTCCCGCAGGCATGCCTGCGGGAGGTCCACCAAAGCCGCAGGACCAGCGGACCGTGGGACCACGGACCCTCCGCAGGCACACCTGCGGGAGGTCCACCGGAGCCGCCTGCCACCCTCCCGGTGACCGGCAGAGTGCCCCCCACGGCATGCCGCCCTGCTTGGGGCGGCGAAATATCTAGAGCCGCCCTTGCCCCTGTTACATAGACCATGAAACCGACAGAGTAAACAGCAATGGAGACAGTCTTGGGGATCTGATATTTTCCAGTGAATACAAGGCTTCCCTCCTAAACTATTCATTTGCACATGTGATCATGATACTCTAGTGGTTAATCCAGAATCTCTACAGCCTACCATGACCTCATAGCTAAAGGAGCTCTTCCTAAGCTCAAGTGGAAGAGGCCTGTATTTTCAATGTTTACAGTCCCAAGTTCTGTCTCCGGTAATGACTGTGGTGGCTGAATACATACACACAAGGAGCATATTATTGTTGGAAAGTAATGTCTCTTAACTGAAAATCGGGAGCTGATACACTGAGGAGGCTCATATGTCCTTCCAGCAAAGGCTGCAGTGTCTTTCATGGCAAATCCATAAGAATGGCCATACTGGGTCAGCCCAAAGGTTCATCTCGCCCAGTATCCTGTCTTCCGACAGTGGCCAATGCCAGGTGCCCCAGAGGGAATGAACAGAACAGATAATCATCAAGTGATCCATCCTCTGTCACCCATTCCCAGCTTCTAGCCAAGAGGAGATGCCACTATATCCAGGGTGGAAAAGAGAACTACCCTCTCCTTTGAAGATGATGCAGCACACAAAGTCCTATTTCAGAAAAACTGAAGCTTCCCTGAGAGTACATTCAAGTATTATTGGCTTTCTCTGCAAGCCTTTCAATCTACGTTGCCTAAATTAATTGACATTTGTCAAATGGCTGCAGAAACTGACCAGATCTCTGACTGCCAGACACAGAGCTGGTATTACATAATTGATTCTTCATACTGAAGATGTAACACTACTTAATTTTAAACACAGTCCTTTGACAGTAAATATTTTACACATCAATCATCAGACAAAGAATAAAAGTAATTGTCTTAGTTACCTGTAAGACATGGTCTTATTTAGGTCTGGCTGGAAAACAAGAGTTCTATTTTGCAAAATAATTTGAGTTTCATCATTTGTTTTCAATTGGCATCAGAACAAAACCTAGACCTTTTGAATTTTTTGTTAAAAGAAAGAGAAAAAAAGGGGGAAATGGGAGGAACACACATCATAGGCAATAGCCAAGCTGACTAGCTGATTCATATTTAGTCAGGAAGGTAAAAATGAGAGAGAGAAAGAGAGAGACCCCAGAATATCCAATAGCCAGGACGCTCACATGGGATGCAGGAGACTCTAAGTTCCTGCTCCGAATCAGACAGAGCAAAAGTAAAGCATCAATCCCCAGTAACCACTGGGCTATTGGGTACTCCGGGGTCTCACTCTCATTTTGACCTTCCTGACCAAATATGAATCAGCATTTTCTAACAGAAAAATGTTTAATCAAAAAATTCCTGACCAGCTCTAATGGTGTCATCGCCACCTTTGATTTCCTTCAGTTATTTCAAAATGTATACGACATTGCTAAAGTTTCCATACCCTGACTTTATTTGGTTTTATTGCTTAGGAAAGGATTCTCTCAATGGTATCTGTGGCATCATGCCTCTATATGTGCATAGCATATTGTACCTGATCCTGAAGGAGTTCAGTATTGTAGTAATTCCAAAAGAACTGAGCAAAAGAACCATGGCAATTGAAAAACAAAGGGAAATGTACCCAATGTTCTTTTTTTTTTTAAATAGTGCAGAGTTTGGGAGAGTATACTGAGCCAAAGGTTAATGTGCCTGAGGGCTTGCTCCAGGCTCCACCTCATTGGGTGTGTGACAGAAAACTTTCAGTAAGAAACTTTGCTTGATAAAGACATTTATATTCTTACTAAAAATTTACATGCTGCAAGAAGAAGGGATTTAAGAAGGGAATCCATTTACTTTTCTTCCTGCAACAGTCC
Source organism: Mauremys mutica (assembly GCF_020497125.1). Classification (NCBI taxonomy): domain Eukaryota; kingdom Metazoa; phylum Chordata; order Testudines; family Geoemydidae; genus Mauremys; species Mauremys mutica. The sequence goes on along the minus strand of NC_059072.1, from coordinate 30,976,007 downwards.
CACTACCTCAGACATATATGAAATAACAAGCTATCATTTGATTTTTTTTAACAGTGTGTTTATAAAGATGATTCCTTCAACAGACTGAAAACAAACAACACAGGTTGTGTGTTTAGGGCTTTTCAGAGTGTCTGTCAGGAGATCATCATACACCAGGATACACCACAGCTGATCTTGCAACCAGGAGCATAAATCAGGCACGCAAATGAACTCATTCGTGTTGAAAATGTAGGCCCTTCTACTCATGCCCCAATCTACTGTGTTTCCCATAGTCTATGAAAGCTAGTTAGCCTATACACATTTCCCACTGTTTGATGTTGTCCCACTTTTCCTTTTTTTTAAGCTATTAACTGAGGCTTGAATCTTGACATGCTCACACTGTGTAGTCTTTAAAGCTGTTTGTCATAGACCATCACTTCAAGTCCTTTTCTAAATGTTGAGCTACTGAATTCTTTTTAAAAAAACAGGAGTACTTGTGGCACCTTAAAGACTAACAAATTTATTTAAGCATGAGCTTTCGTGAGCTACAGCTCACTTCTTCGGATGCATAGAATGGAACACACAGACAGGGGATATTTATACATACAGAGAACATGAAAAGGTGGAAGTATGCATACCAACAGGCAGAGTCTAATCAATTGAGATGAGCTATCGTTAGCAGGAGGAAAAAAACTTTTTTGAAGTTTTTTTGGCCAAACCGGACAGTCTCTACGCAAACCGCACACCATACAACATAAACACTAACCCAGGAACCTATCCTTGCAACAAAGCCCGATGCCAGCTCTGTCCACATATCCATTCAAGTGACACCATCATAGGACCTAATCACATCAGACACGCCATCAGGGGCTCATACACCTGCACATCTACCAACGTGATATATGCCATCATGTGCCAGCAATGCCCCTCTGCCAGGTACATTGGCCAAACCGGACAGTCTCTACGCAAAAGAATAAATGGACACAAATCTGACATCAGGAATCATAACATTCAAAAACCAGTGGGAGAACACTTCAACCTCTCTAACCACTCAGTGACAGACTTGAAGGTGGCAATTTTGCAACAAAAAAACTTCGAAAACAGACTCCAAAGAGAAACTGCTGAACTTGAATTAATATGCAAACTAGATACTATTAACTGTGGGTTAAACAAAGACTGGGAATGGTTGGGTCATTACACCAATTGAATCTATTTCCCTATGTTAAGTTCTCCTCACACCTTCTATGGGCCATCTTAATTATCACTTCAAAAAGTTTTTTTCCTCCTGCTAACGATAGCTCATCTCAATTGATTAGACTCTGCCTGTTGGTATGCATACTTCCACCTTTTCATGTTCTCTGTATGTATAAATATCCCCTGTCTGTGTGTTCCATTCTATGCATCCGAAGAAGTGAGCTGTAGCTCACGAAAGCTCATGCTTAAATAAATTTGTTAGTCTTTAAGGTGCCACAAGTACTCCTGTTTTTTTTGCGGATACAGACTAACACGGCTGCTACTCTGAAAACTGAATTCTTTTATTATTTCATTGCCTCAGTGTGAGGCACGAAAACACAAAGCAGAATCCAACAGGCCACAGTTGTTATATATTATTGTTGGGAGGATAGCTTTTAAAACACATCTTTCACGGTAAGTCTTTGTGAACTAATAAGATGCTAAAAGAAAACATATGCTTTCAGTTTTCTCTTCTATAAAGAAGAAAAAGACTAAGTAAAATTCTACAATATTACCCTTAATGATTCTATTTAATTTCTCAAGAAATATCAGATCAAATCCATAGAATATTTTTGTGCTACAAACATCTAAGTAACTTTAGTTACTGGATTAGTTCCACTGAAGCAAGGAGACTGCTTTCAAAAGCAAGCACTATGCCCAGTAATAAGTGACTGCAGGATCTGGCCCTGAACTATTGATACCATAAGTGCGGAATAGATAGGACTACAAACTTCACAGCACTGAAGACTATATGAGGAATTATTTTATTAATGGGTATTAAACCACTGCTACTTACCCTTGGTATGAATACCCAAAAAGCCCTAATGGTTAAAAGTATGGACATAAACACTGTTAAGCAGAAATATTAAAAATAAATATTTGAAACATCATACGACCCATTCTATTAAACAAACACCTGGAAACTTTTCTCAATTGTTATTTATTTAAGTGGGGGGGGGGGGAGGGAATATTGCTTTTAAAGTAAAATCCATGTTAAATGTTACATGAACTATGCAGAATATTTTTACTGTTTTATTGTAAACTGCTCTTGTTAAGGCAGAGGGAAACAATTTTATCATTATTACTATTATCAAAATAAATAATTGTTACACTGGATCTGCAATAAATATGACTAAAATATCAGATAGGAAAGAGACTGATAGCTTACTCATGCATTAATCCTCGTACCACTGTGTTTCCATGGACATGAGAATCAAAGAATAAGGTGTACAAATAAGGCAACAGCGTGTATCTAATCAGCAGTGTAGACCGAGATATCTCAGCAAATTCTGCTCCAAACACTGCAGGGTCTTGCTCCTGCCAAAGAGAAAGTAATTTATTTTGTATTTAAGTTTACAAATATACAATTATTATACAGGAAGTAGCCTGTCATGGTTTAAGGAAAGCGTCTATTGGCTTGAACAGTCTACAGCTGAATGCTTAGCGTAAAAAAAATTCAAAACTAACAGAATAGACAACAACAACAATCCAGTCTTACACTGATTTAGAACCTTTTATTCCTAAATATATCAGTGAACATCGTAAGACAGGGACTTGATCCTTAGCGGTGTTGAGCACCCCCAATTGCCCTTAAGGTCACTAAAGTCATTGAGAGTTGTGGATTTTTAGCTCCTCTCAGGATCAGACTCTGTATATTTAGAAATCATTTCACCACTGAAATGCAGCTACCTCTGGGGTAGAATGTGTAAGATAAGTGGAAAATGGATACTCAATATGCTGCCAAACAGAGGGAAGAGGGAAATTCTTTTGGCCAAGACCATAGAGACAAACCTGTATGAAAAGTGCCATTTGATTTTATGGCCTTTGGGTGAAATTGTGGCCCCACTGAAGTCAGTAGAAAAACTCCCATTGAATTCAATGGGCCAGGATTTCATCCTTATTTTTGAGAGGTCTCAACTTGGTTTATTACTCTGCACCTACAATTTTTGGATGCAAATAAATGCAAACCAAGTATTTTTGGGGCACAGTTAATTGAATCTAGACATCTACCTACCTGATTTCAAATACAACTTGATTAATAGATTCTAGGGCTGGAAGGGACCTCGAGAGGTCATCAAGTCCAGTCCCCTGCCCTCATGGCAGGACCAAATACTGTCTAGACCATCCCAGATAGACATTTATCTAACCTACTCTTAAATATCTCCGGAGATGGAGATTCCACAACCTTAGGCAGTTTATTCCAGTGTTTAACCACCCTGACAGTTAGGAACTTTTTCCTAATGTCCAACCTAAACCTCCCTTGCTGCAGTTTAAGCCCATTGCTTCTTGTTCTATCCTTAGAGGCTAAGATGAACAAGTTTTTTCCCTCCTCCTTATGAAACCCTTTTAGATACCTGAAAACTGCTATCATGTCCCCTCTCAGTCTTCTCTTTTCCAAATTAAACAAACCCAATTCTTTCAGCCTTCCTTCATAGGTCATGTTCTCTAGACCTTTAATCATTCTTGTTGCTCTTCTCTGGACCCTCTCCAATTTCTCCACATCTTTCTTGAAATGCGGTGCCCAGAACTGGACACAATACTCCAGTTGAGGCCTAACCAGCGCAGAGTAGAGCAGAAGAATGACTTCTCATGTCTTGCTCACAACACACGTGTTAATGCATCCCAGACTCACATTTGCTTTTTTGCAACAGCATCACACCGTTGACTCATTTAGCTTGTAATCCACTATAACCTCTAGATCCCTTTCTGCTGTACTCCTTCCTAGACAGTCTCTTCCCATTCTGTATGTGTGAAACTGATTGTTCCTTCCTAAGTGGAGCACTTTGCATTTGTCTTTATTAAACTTCATCCTGTTTACCTCAGACCATTTCTCCAATTTGTCCAGATCATTTTGAATTATGACCCTATCCTCCAAAGCAGTTGCAATCCCTCCCAGTTTGGTATCATCTGCAAACTTAATAGCTTGATAGTTATGTCAGAATGACATCAATTATGCTTACAAATATTTGTGCATATAATTCTGAGGGCACAATAGGGTAGGCCATTTCTAAAAGCCAGGTTCTGATTTGAAAGCAGTGCAGGAAATTTAGCTACACATTTTCCAGAAAAAGTAATGGAAAATGTGTTGTTAAGTCCCGTGCCTTGCTTTGCTCATTCCTAAAATCTATACCCAGCAGACAGCACTTCTGCTTTTAAGGTTTTGTCACAAAGACCCTCACTAGAAACTGTATGGCCTCCTTAAAAAGAGAAAGAGCAGATTAAACATTTTTATCCACATTCACTGGATATTGTTGACCTGTTGTATTCAGTGGATTCACTCTGCTATTTACTGAAGTTCATAGAAACTATGGACTGAGGTCATGAAAAGGAGTCGTAAGACTCCATATCTGTTTAAATTTTCTCCCTAAATGAGTCAATTTCTCTATAAAATACTGCATCATGAATTCCTGGATTAATGAAACACAAAAGGAACAGAAATAATAAAACTTTGCTTTTATATTTTCTAGTGTTTTTCAGGCAAGAATATTATTAAGTCATGCAACATCCCTGTGAGTCAGACAGACCAGATGCTTAAGATCAAATTTTAATATTACACTTAATATTAATTAACTCAATATTTAAGTTATTTTTACCCTCTCTTATACATACATCTGCATTAGTCAATAACCATGTTTCCTGCTGGTTTCTAAGCTCTGGAACGCCAGCTACTTTTTAATAGTGGTATATTTTTACCACTTGGACAGCCCTACTGTACAAATATTGTCTAGACACTGTAAAAATAGTCAGCCTCTAAGTCACTCAATGCTCCCTGCAAATGATACTTTTACAAAAAATGAACAGAACTGTTCTATGATTTTTAACAGTACAAGAAAAATTAATTCTAGTTGCTCAATTCACTTTTTCTTGAATTGGCATGTAGTAATTTGAGGGGTGGAACATAATGTGGGCCTTATTCTGCTGCCCTTACTAATGCCTTATTCCTCAAATGGATCCATCAACATAAGGATGATGGAATTCAGCCCTTGACCTACTTATTTATGAGTTGATAAGCAACGGCCTTCATGAAGAATGCACTCATGTAGCCATATGTTTATATTTCCATTGTATGCACTCACGTTTGACATGCAAATTAACTACCAACCTGTATATAGACTACAAATATACTCTCATGTAGGTCAAACACAATTTTACATTTTCATGCACACATGGGTGCATACATGAGTGCAAATCAGATAACTATAAATCTAACTACAGTGGACACCACTACACAGAGACTATTTACCCACAGTAGTATCTGAAAAAACAGACATTTCCTATTCTAATTATAGGGAAATACTTTGATATTTCCAATGCCATTGGATAGTAAATGTGGGGGCAAGTCTTGACTTCTTAATAGCAACCATTGTGCCTGTTTGCATGTACAATTGCCCAATTTTTAAAGGCACATACCCATTTGTGCAGGCAAATGTGAATTCTTGTGGTGCAACTGTTACACCAGCCTTTAAAAATCTGGCCTTGCAGCAAAATGAAGGTTAACGGTCACAACATTAACTCCATCTTTGCACATTTCATCTTACAAAAGTAAAAACAGCCTCTTGTAATAGCAGAATCATTCTTTCATTCATTGTTACAGCACAGTGGAGAAATATAATGTATATCCAAAGACCAGAGGACCTTCAACCTTTCAGCAGCTAGAAACAACATGACATTTCTTTCTAGCTGAGATAAGAGCTAGAATGAGTATATGGATACAGAGTTAGACCCGATAATGCACTTTTTCAGTTATGAATTCAGTTCAGTTGCTTTTTTTCAGATTTCAATTCTTCTAGGCTGAGTAACTGTTGTTTCTACTGCTACCTGTCCTTGAAGTTTCTAATGTATAAGAAATATAATTTGTCCAAAATTTCTAACTATGATATATGTCTGAGGCTTAATTTAAGATGATGCAGGCTGTACCCTGTCTGCCCCTTCCTGTAATGTATGTTAAAAGGTGAACATAAAAGCATTTAAAAAACATTCTAAGCAAGTAAAAGGATATGTTATATGTTCCTATTTTAAAATTACAACCAAACAATAATTTGTGGGCAGGAGATAATTGCAAATCTGTTCCTCCTTCAGTTGCCTCAAATAATTGTTTCCCTACAATATTGTTAACGTCATTAACACCTAAAAGAGAATAGGAAACAAAAACTAGGGTGTTGATAGATTAATGATGGAGGAACTGATTTTTATCTACATTTTTGTAATTGTAAACTGTGCACAAATTTATTTCTATGCAGCTTTGGGATATTAGACACTTTTTCTTAAGTTTCCATCCATTTTTAAACTATGGGAATGCATAACAATCACTTCCGTGCATGACATCTGATATCACTGCCCCATCTAAAAGATTTCTGTTCACCCAACAAGGGTTTACCCACAGAAACGCAGAATGATTTCTGAGAATACAATTTAAATATTAAAATGATAAATATGAAAATCAAGGGCTGCAGCATTTAGTAGTTTGCTTTCTTACCGTCTGGCCCTCTCCATTATGATTTCTGGAGAAAGGATAAAATGAACCAAGTTGCATCCATCGTAAGCAGAGTTCGTAAGTTGTATCAAGGAGAAACCCACAGATATCAGCACCAATCTGAAGAAACATAATAATTAAATAAGTGCTCATGAGTGTGAGTAAGTGTCGCACAATCAGGCCCTAAATCAATAAGTTGCAGTGAAACCTGTTAATAAAGGTCAACGAAAGGACAGCTATTTTTCTGGTGATTTTATTAGGTGGTCCCACAATACAGTGTGATGAACATGGAAAAAAATTTGCAGTAACTGAGAATGTTAATATAGATTTGACTATATTTTAATAATTGTATTATTTCTTCAACTCAGCTTGCAAAATTAGAAATATATTTTGAAATATGAATGATGAAACATATATCAGGAATGAAATCTATTTTTCCTGGTGTAATGCTGACAGATCCTGGTCGTTAGCGGGCGGGATTGAACCTGGGACCTCTGGAGCTTAGTGCATGAGCTTCTACCGCATGAGCTAAAAGCCAAGTAGCTGTTAGCTAAGGCTGTAGAGCAGACTCCATCTCTCTCTCTCTAAGTGGTTTTGATGCCACTAGATGGGATAGAAGGTGTGTGGGTTACACTGGCACATCGCACAATTGTTTAATGAGAGAATCTTTGACTCTTCTTGAATTAGAAAAAATTGACAAAATTAAATTTAATCAGCAAATGAAATGCCATATCAAGCATTTCATTTAAGCAAACATTCAGATTCATTTCAAATGATATTACGTATGAAACAGTGATAGCCTTTAGGCAGACTTACATATGGAATCCCAAAGAGATTAAATTCCAACATTCCAATTATTGACATGTGCATATCTTTCCAGCGTGAAAAGTTGTCACCTAGCCAGTGACCTGCATACTTCCCACTTCCGACAAATGTAGAACGACTCAGAACAAATGCTCGCTTTCCGGTGGCCTTCTGAACAGCACTGGGAAAAAGTACATCAACATCAATGAAGAAAACCCAACTCAAGAAGTTTTCACATTATAGGCTTGATTCTGAAGTCCTCATATAGGCAAAATTTTGGTTAAGGGAAGTGTTATATCTATATAACAACTGTTATTGTGGTCCATTATGTTCTCGAGTCATGTAAAATACAGAAATCAGTACTGCATCCTTGTAAAGAAAAACGACAACCATAAATTGGTAAGAATGTATGTCATGATTGTCGTGGAATCCATGACTTTTGGGGTCGTGTACTCATTCAGGTTCCTCATGAATCCGAATGTATGTGAATAAGAACATAGGAATTTCTCACTATTTGTATTTATGTTCTTCTGAGGCTTGGTTTTCCCTCAGAGAGACATTTATGAAGTTGAAATAAAACTAGAGCAGGCCTTTGTGGAATTTCCACAATCCAGAAACTGAAACATACTATGAGAAGATCAGATCTCTCAATAGTTTGATACTCCAAAAGCCAGGGCTGGCTCCAGCTTTTTTGCCGCCCCAAGCGGCAAAGAGAGAACAAAAAAAAGAAGAAAAAAAGAAAAGCCCGATTAAGCAGATCGATTGAGCTGCCGCCTAAGTGCTGCCAAAGAGGAAGCGAGGCACTGAAGGACCCACCTCCGAATTGCCACCGCGGACCCGGACATGCCGCCCCAACAACGGACGAATGTGCTGCCCCTTTCTATTGGCCGCCCCAGGCACCTGCTTCCTTCGCTGGTGCCTGGAGCTGGCCCTGCCAAAAGCTTCCAAAATTATTAAAAGCCCATGATAAACATACACACACAAATACAAGGAAACATGTACAAATATTAGAACTTGTGCCATCCCTACTTACATTCATGTTTTGTTTTAGTTTAAGATGTCCATGTGGTTTGGAAATGTTGTGCAAATAAGTTATCAAGTTAGTTGTGGGTGAGAGACTGAGTGAGAATGGGACAATGGTTAAATAAGCAGGTAAAGTGAGTTAGACTCATAGACTTTAAGGTCAGAAGGGACCATTGTGATCATCTATTCTGACCTGCACATCGCAAGTCACAGAACCTCACCCACTCCTGTAATAGACCCCTAACCTCTGGCTGAGTTACTGAAATCCTCAAATCATAGTTTAAGGACTTAAAGTTACAGAGAATTCAGCATTTACCAAGTTTAAACCTGGAAGTGACCTGTTCCCCATTCTGCAGAGGAAGGTGAACCCTCCCCCCACCCCAGGATCTCTGCCAATCTGATATGGGGGGAAATTCCTTCCCAACCCAAGATATGGTGATCAGTTAGCCCCTGAGCATGTCCACAGCAGTTGAGTGTGAGTGGGTGTTGGATCAAGTATCAAGTGGAGTGCCCCAAAGGTCAGTCCTGGGGCCACTTTTGTTCAATATCTTCATTAATGATCTGGAGGATGGCGTGGATTCCATCCTCAGCAAGTTTGCAGATGACACTAAACTGGGAGGAGTAGTAGATATGCTGGAGGGTAGGCATCGGATACAGAGGGACCTAAACAAATTAGAAGATTGAGCCAAAAAAAATTTGATGAGGTTCAACAAGGACAAGTGCAGAGTCCTGCACTTAAAACGGAAGAATCCCATGCACTGTTACAGACTAGGGACCGAGTAACTAGGCAGCAGTTCTGCAGAAAAGGACCTAGGGGTTACAGTGGACAAGAAGCTGGATATGAGTCAACAGTGTGCCCTTGTTGCCAAGAAGGCTAACAGCATTTTGGGCTGTATAAGTAGGAGCATTGCCAGCAGATTGAGGGACATGATCATTCCCCTCTATTCGGCATTGGTGAGGCCTCATCTGAAATACTGTGTCCGGTTTTGGGCCCCACACTACAAGAAGGATGTGGAAAAATTGGAAAGAGTCCAGCTGAGGGAAACAAAAATTATTAGGGGGCTGGAGCACATGACCTATGAGGAGAGGCTCAGGGAACTGGGATTGTTTAGTCTGTAGACGAGAAGAATGAGGTGAGATGTGATAGCTGCTTTCAACTACCTGAAAGGGGATTCCAAAGAGGATGGATCTAGACTGTTCTCAGTGGTACCAGATGACAGAACAAAGAGTAATGGTTTCAAGTTAGAGTGGGGGAGGTTTAGATTGGATAGTAGGAAAAACTTTCACTAGGAGGGTGATGAACCACTGGAATGGGTTACCTAGGGAGGTGGTAGAATCTCCTTCCTTAGAGGTTTTTAAGGTCAGGCTTGACAAAGCCCTGGCTGGGATGATTTAGTTGGGAATTGGTCCTGCTTTGAGCAGGGGGTTGGACTAGATGACTTCCTGAGGTCCCTTCCAATCTTGATATTCTATGATTCTATGATGAAAGTCCAGGTGAAGAGTTTTCCAAATTTTACTCATAGAACAAACCATAGGACTGCACAGAAGGCTAATAGAGTGAGGGACTTGGCAATAACACTGTCGGAGAAAGAACCAGACTAGTGAACTCACCATGAAAACTCTGGTCTATGAGGACTTGACAGGGCACTACATAAAGGAAAGATGGTAGCTGCAAAGCAACTCCTAAACTTTCAGAGAGTACTCTTTTGGGGACCTGGAAAGAGGAGGGAAATGAAAAATCTGGATGAACATAGAGATTTACATAATGGGAAAGAAGGGACAGCAGTGGTTAAGTACCCAAAATATGAGGTGTCCCCAAAATATTTCATAAAGTTTCAAAGTTACAGAACATTTCAAAAGTAGGGCAAAATTCTCTTCTCAGCTCTAATATCTGCTGTCCTTACACGTTAAGAACTCCTACTGAGATCAAAATATATCTGCAATAGGAAGAGAAAAGAGTGAAAAAGAGAAATATTATGTGGCTCTCAGAGGAGAAATGTTGCCATAGTTTGTTTACTGCAGAATATGCCTCTGTCTTTTCATTATATTTACGGTGACTTCTGATGTTATCAAGATTCCTCCCCAAATTACCATGTCTAATCTATAGCCTTGACAATAAACTCTAATACACCTCTACCCCAATATAATGCTGTCCTCAGGAGCCAAAAAATCTTACTGTGTTATAGGTGAAACCGCGTTATATCGAACTTGCTTTGATTCGCCAGAGTGTGCAGCCTCGCCCCACCCCCTGGAGTACTGCTTTACCACGTTATATCCGAATTCGTATTATTTCGGATCGCATTATATCGGGGTAGAGGTGTATCTATATTCATATTGCTATTAGTAAGTTTGACACCCCTCTACATTTATATGGTTATCCAGTCTCATGTCTTTTCCCATAAAATTCACTGTATAAAAATAATTGTACTACTTTGCTTTTAATATAGGAATTTGTTTATATGATAAAGAATTGCTTTGATGGCAAGTACAAAGCAAAATGGAAGTAAAGAACAAGCACCAAATCAAACAATGAAAGAAATCTTGAGTTATTCTAAACAACTTTCTTTCACTGTTTCCCCGTTTCCTGTCCTGGTACAACACTGATTTTTCATGATAGATTTATTTACGTGATGATGTTTTCATTTGCACTTCAAAAATATGTAATTTCATTGTGTAAGTGAACAGTCGAAGAATTGGGACATTATTGCTTACTGAGAAAGAACACATACTGTGAAGTGCCTAGTTACAGAGATAAAATATTTTAGTGTTTTCTTAAATAGTTTTTGTATGTGAGTTACATGACTCACCAGTTATTTAATATTACATGTAATTTTGTTTGGCAGCATTTACAGAATTAATTATTTTCAAAGAAGCCTAAAAAAGTTAGAAACCCAAATTCTATTCAATTTCACTTAGATTTGGGCACCTAACTCCTTAGGCTCCCTTGAAAACTGCAGCCTAGATTATTAATACTTTTGTGTATTATCCTCATCACTTTCCCTTATTAATGAGATTTGCACAAAAGCACTGGCACACGTTTATATAAGTGATCTAAGTATTTTACTGTACTGGCTCTTTAACTGGCACAGATTTTTCAAAATGTGTTATGTTGATATTTCTAAAACAAACTGATTGGTTTTCATACAAATAAACAAAGCTTATGGGCTAACCACTGCAAGGTATGTAATGCCTGAAACGTAATGCAATCGGTATGATTCTGTTGTTCAAGGGGACCAGCTGGTGGAGTGGCCACATAAAACAAGACTCCAGGTCTCTTTTAGAAGTAACATCCTGGAGCATTACTGGCAAAGAAATCAGCCTTCCCTAAACCTCAGCATAGGTCTCCTCAGATACGCCAGCTTTATGTGTGGGGCAACTTACTGGCCCACACTTGCAACACAGTGCTGAGTAGTAGTCATGGGTGGAAAACAAACTAGAGCTGGGTGAATAGTTTGTAACAAACAATCTAACAAGTTTTACCACTTTGTGAGTCATCACAGAACCAAATCTGATTTTCTCAAATACATTTGTTTGAAGTTATTCACAGAACAACATCTGTGGATAATTCTTGGCCTGTAAATTGTGAGAGAGCTGATTGTTGCAAGTATTCAGTATTCAAAAGTCATCCTATTTGACTGGAAACAGATCACATGACAGGTTTCTGTTACCTGATTGGATTTCTTAGAATCAGATTATAGATACAAATACTCACGATTATTATTTTGTAATTCAATTTCTGCAAATATTCTGCAATATATGCAGTTTTGATAAACATTCCTGCCAGTAACATCATTTACTAGATGATTATTTGTGGAAAGTGAATGCAAAAGGGGCATGAACACAGCCATGGAAGAAATTTGTTTTAAAAAAAAATCCAGATGAAGATCCATGGAATATTGTTTGCTGTATTTGCCTCGTTCTACTGCAAACCCTGCTTCTGTTTTTAGATGCATTGTGAGCTACTTTGTATTTTGAAAACAATTTTTCTGTCTTCAAGAATTCTGTGTGTTTGGCTGAACAAAGTGTTTGTATTTCTCATGAACAGCGCTATTCTTCAGAAGCAGGAAGATGGCTGAGAAAGGCACTTTTGTGTGGTGCTACGTTTATGAAGCTGAAATGAGACCGATATGAAAAGGGTCAAAATTGACCTTTACTTTCTGTGTTAGGTCTGTACAGCAGACACAGCATGCACAGCACACAGGCTTACTGCCTTGTGGGTGGCAGAATACTTGGTTATAAAGCCTCAGGGCAGTTTTTCAGATGTGGAGGTGGACTGAACGATAGGATCTTTTAATGTCCTAAATACTAGGTTGTCAGATTGTGGGCCAAATCTGAACTCTCTACGGAGCTCTCTCTGGCACAGAGACTGTGTACTCCTATGTGGTTGTACAGAATGTAGCAGAATGATGGGGCCCCGTGGGGAATGCTACCACACTACCGTTAGTAAATATTAATGTTAAGACTGTGTAAAAACAACGTAAGGACCCCAGGTTTTGGCCCTTTATTAATACAACAAAAGAATTGTGTGTCTAACCTCAATTTGTACTGAAAACAAGCATGATGTGCCCATTTGATTTTTTTTTGAGAGTCTAAAAAGCATATCCAGCCTTTGAACTAACTCTAGTTTCATAGTGACAGATACTGTTAGTCTGAAATAGCTCCAAGTTTTCCAGCTGCAAAAATGACAATTTTTACATTAACCTATAACTGCAATGCAATGTAACTCCACCATTCAGATTCCCCTTTGGGCTTTCCTTACCACATCACAGACTATTGCCAAAAAACAATATACTCTCCAGGCAAATGAAGACACGTCCACAAAAAGAAGATTTTTGTTATCTCAGGAGTCTATGTTTTTAATTCTTCCTCTAAAGTAATAAATACTCCTTTACATGTGACATCACAATTAGCTGCTGTGGGAAAGGGTTGTGAATTCACTAGATCTGATTCTGTAGCTGTTGTGTTGGGAGAATTTTCACAGAAATCACTGAACTTCTTATATTTAGTTTCACATGAGCAGCAGCTGAAGAATTAGGCCCTATCAGAATTAGGCCCTTTCACTTTATCTGAAACAAATTAACATGACAGAAGCAAAGTTTCTGATTCCTTGAAATTGTCCTTAGTACATAAAAAGCAAAGAGACCTAAACAGATATTTCTAAGTAGAGCTCATTTCAAAGTTTCCCAGGTAACATCTGCTGTTCTTTAAATTCTTATTTAAACTGCATGTTCAGAAGGAGATACTTAGATGACTTACATGAAAGTTGGTGGTGTCTGTGACCAGCCAAAGAGAGAATGTGTGTTATAATGATCCCCCAGATAAGTTTTCGAGTCTGGACATAACGTCTTCTGAGCCAGAGAGGAATCGGTAATTCCTGAGAATGGCATATCAAGTTAGAGAATTATTCAGATCAAATTTCAAACCTCTTCCCAATTGTATTCAACGAAGAAATACTACAATATATAGCAAAATCCTAAAGATTTTATAAAGAATAAAAGCTGAAGCACTGCAGGATCTATTCTTTTTAGATTGCTGTGTGTTTAAAGATAATAGTGACAAATCTTCTTCTAGATGGACATATCATAGGGTTGCCAACTTGGTAATATTTAAAACCAGACACTCCAATAGGAGTGCCAGAACCTCCTCTGCTTCACCTCTTCTCCCGAGACCCCATCTCTTCCCCCAAGGCCCTGCCCCCATTCATTCCTCTTCCTTCTCCCTCTTGTTGCTCGCTGCTTTTCCCCTCCCACCCACCGCCTACCCCCTGCCTGGGTCAGGAGGGACTTATCTACAGAGCTGGGGCTGGGAGCTGCAGCCACCTGACACAAGCTGAGTAGCAGCTGGTGCGGGTGATGACCCGGCGCCTCCCTGTCTCCCCCGCCTGCGGTAACTTCGGGTGTCCTGTCAGGACATCTGACCTGACACTGTTGGGTCCCCTTTTCGACCATACTTTACAGTCGAAAACCAGGCACCTGGCCACCCTAGATATGTTATGTTCAAAGGGATGTTTCTATTGAATAGGCTGTTAATGTAGTCCAGTTCTATGTCTAGAAAAATCACATCTTCTAGAAAGGTAACGTAGATTCAAATACTAACACACAAAAGAAAAAATCACTGAATCAATAATAAAATTCTACAAGGTGACACTTTTTTCCAATTGAGTGACAGACTTTAGTAAATTCCAGTGTCAAACAAAAATAAAAATTCAAAAGCACAAAGACCTTACATAATTATTTGAAATCATGGGTCCTCAATTTGCATATCACTAAACTGTAGATGGCAATTAAACAGTATGACTCAGAAGGCCTCTGTGACAGAGTAAGAATTCATAACTAGGCTCAAATGCTGCCTCTCATTCCCTGCACCATGTAGGACTTAAAAGACAGTGGAACTAGTGGAGTCCACACTACTGTATGTTTGAAATTACTACAAAATGTAATCTCCAGTATCTAAAATCATATTAGAATGTCCTCTCTACTGTCCCTCTAGAGCGAGAATCTTTATGATTGGATCCTTGACACAACAGGCTGTAAAGTCTCCATTGTGGCTGAATTGCATGTGGAATCATTTAATTTACAGTCAATTTCCAAGCAGTCAAATTCCAACAATTCACTAGTTATGGCTAAGTGTAATATTCTGGTGATAATTAAGTATCAGTTCTGTCCCACATAAGAAACAAAGTGAAATGTAAAATAAAATTACCAAAACTGAATCCTATTATCATGATTCATTCTTATTTTAAATACTGCAAAGCCTCCTTGATTTCTGCCTTGATCATACATCTTATTTTCACAATTGTATATTAATCCACAACTTAAGGGGGTTTTATAGAAAATTGTTTTTTTTAATAATGCAAATAATTGTGGGTACAGTTGAGATAACAGTGGCTAAGTCTGTTGTATGTGAATGCAAAGCAGCTTAGATATTTCAGTGACCTTATCTGTGGATACAATTAATGCCAACAAAAAAAGAGGCATACTTAAGGGGAGTACGGAAAGCCTTTAAGGGTTTGATCTTTGAAGTCCGTGGGGAGATTGGCCTGGATAGCAACGGTAGGATCTGTGTGTAATAGTTAAGTTCAACAAACTCCTGCAAATAGAGGAGCAGGGTGAGAATCTTCTTGACATTTCCTGTTTAAAAAATTTCTAGTCTCAAGCTGGGCCCAGACCTGCATCCTGAGGGTCTGCTTCCCAGACACTCTTCTGAAACCAGTGTGGGTGATGAAGCCATACAAAAGACCATGGTTAGAGATGGTAATACCAGCAGTAGCACTAGCATGAAGCAGATCTTTCACTTGGAGAAGCGCAAGGAATGCCATTTGCTTAGCCCTCTGGCACAGTTGCCAGACTGACGGAAGACAATTTTTGTGCTTTCTCCCTCGTCAGGCCTGGGGACAACTGAACCCTACATGATTATGTAACTGAATCCATACTGATGGCACAATAGGCAAGTAAAGATGGAAAACAAGAAACTTTGCACTGTTTGAGGAAATAACCAATACAGATAAAGAGTTTTTAAAAGGCACTTACTAGGAACATAAGGAGGGTAGTTGAGGTCATTAAGAGCACAGCCTGGATACTGGCCAGTTCCAAAATTGGCTGGTTCATTCATATCCTTAAATAAAAAGTTTTACATATGTACAAGTTGTCTTTTTTTATTTTGGAAAAAAGAGATCGAAAATATATTCAGACGTACAATCCAGAGTCCATCATAGTCAAGGACAGTTTTGAATTCAACACACATCTGGATCCACCAGTCAGCTGTCCTGGGGTTAGTGTAGTCAGGAAACACGGAATCTCCTGGGGGCCACGCCTGGAATTGACCGTAAATATTTGATTAACATATGTGACTGTGACTTCTGATTATGAAAATTCTCTAACACAGAGAAACAACACTGCTACCGACATATATGCTAATTTAAGAAACCAACCTTGCCAACAGCTGGAGTTACTCTATCAGAATTGTTCACCCAGATTCCCATTTCTTGTCCAAGTTCATAGGGCCTATAAGTACCCGGTGCTTCATCCTTGCTTAAGAAAGGATCCTAAAAAAAAGGTTTTCCTAGGATTATCATAAGCACTATGATAACAGCAATTTTCATTAATACTTTTCAGAATAATTTGGAAGATATAGCTAATGTAGATTGTATTAATATTAGACAAAAGTTACATTTAAATGGAGTTAAAGTTGAGAATACATCTCAGTACAAAACCAAACATTATAATCCCTGGAAATCCAGAGTTAAATGACATCATCCAATGACCATACCATTATGTTTAAGAAACATTAGTGCTTGTGTTTCTATATTAGATCAAACTGATTTTAAAGAAGCATTATATTTTTTCTTTTACGCCCCCCCCCACACCATGGTGTCACTATTTGGCAACGATAAGCTTGTTTGGGTACCCAGTTGGGCCTTTCCTTAATACAATCTTAATATGTTTGCATCTTGTTAAGTTCAACCTTAAATCTGAATTTCCTGAATTTATAACACTTGATTTTGGGATAATTACAACATCCCTGTAACATATTTTACCCTAAATTACTGATATGTATTCTCAACCATAACTCCACCTTAATGTAAATTTTGTCTGGGAACTTCCTTCTCATTGAGTTTCAAGAAATTCAAAGAGAATGATACTGTGTTATATTTCGAGTGATTTGTAGATATGAGGTATCAACCTTAAATCATTTTTTAAATTCTCACTTCAGATTCATCAGTACATTCTGGCTGCTTTATACCAGACTGGAGAATTCAAAGAAGCCAGGAGTGTAAGCCTCACTGTCACCCCTCTTGTCCTCCACAGATCCCTGCTTCTTGCACCTCCTTACATTGCCCCTGCACATACACTCTAGCCCAGTTGCCCCTCCCTCCTGTACTGCACATTTCCTGTATATACACACACACACCCTTCCCTTCTGCACCCTGTGTATTCCTTTGTACATATATACAATGCACACTTAAACACACAAGTTTTTCATTCCCTCCTGCCCTACCTTTCAAAATGGCGACCATCTTCCATTGTTTTAATGGATGATATACATAGCTGCCCTCAATTGCAAGCCCTCTTTCAAAATGGCCACTGTTTCCCATTTTTTTCAAGAGGGTGAAGCCATGCTGCCTTTGGGGAAGCATGGTGGCCCACTATGTTGTCAGGAAGCAAAGAGCAACACTGTAAGCACCAGGTGAATGGAGAAAGTAACCATCTTTGCTCAGGCATTCTGTGGCCTCAGTTCAGTTGAGAGTGAAAGGAGACAGGTGATCTTTTCAATATGCCCTTATGTGAGGGCAACTGTCCCCTTAATAACAATGAGGAAAAATGCCCCTCTGGGGCACTTGGCACTGGCCACTGTCGGAAGACAGGATACTGGGCTAGATGGACCTTTGATCTGACCCAGTATGGCCGTTCGTATGTTCTTATGTTCCAATTCATTTCATTCTTAGTTATTTCATTTTCTAGAATGATTTAATGAATAATATACAAGGGGTTTCATTAAATGTTGCTGTAAAAATGTTTATCATTTTACTTTATAATTATTGTTACTTTTAGAACATCTTGTTTTGATTCTAAACAATACATTTGTTCTGACTCAGAATAAGTCATATTTGAAAATGGGAACACAGTTCAAGATAACTATGGTGAATAAGTCATGACACTTTTAGCTAAAATTCGTCCTGGGTCTGAGAGGCAATAGAAGACTTCTAGCACACCACCACTGTGGCATTTCCAATGCACAGGTGCCAGACTGCACTCAGATATCATGATAATGGGGTCATATCAGTATCTAGATAAAATAATGTGTGTGTGTGGGGGGGAGACTTAGGACCTCATTCATGTATCTGCACTGAGCATCTTCTCAACTCTGTATATGCCACCATAGAAGTGGGCAGTAGAGGAAAAGCCATGGTCACAGAGTCAGTAATGAGGACAAATCAGAAACTTAGAAGGTTCTCAGGGATTGAGTTTCTCATCCCCTGGGGTTGGAATTTTGTTTAGAGGGCTGAATAACTGCTACACCCTCTGCCACTCTGCCCACGAGTTCAAGTTAGATTTCACCCTCTCCACCCACCACATCCTCACAAAACTGTTTATTTGGGCTTTATGCGGTCAAGGTGTAATATATATATATAATCCCCACTCCTGAAATGATAATCAGAGATTCTAAATTTTGATGTAGAAGAACTCTCTCTCTCTCTCTACAACTGATCCCCAAAGGGAATTATAAATGGAAAATTATTTTTCAAGATCAAGAAAACTGGATTACACTTGCCTTGACTTTAGTTAGGATAGCTTTGCTCTCACCTTGGAATGAAACTCTTAATAATGTTCCAGCTCCTGACTCGATTTATGGGAGTGATTTACATCACTAAAGAATGATCACAATAAAAGGATGATAGAAATTCCAGTAACTGCACTAAAGTGAAGATGAAAATCTTCACTGCCAATGCAACCTATACTCTCCATTAGCATTTCAAAGATGACTGAATATATTTGCATTCATCCATGGCTGTCAGTAGGGCCGGACAACCTAGAACAGTCTTTGTCATGTTTTCATCAGCAGACAACACAGTTCTTGGGATGTGTAAAAAATGTTCCCTAGCTGCAGGTTAGTTTCTTATTATTACCTGGTTTCTATTAATTTATAGCTTGTGTTGAGAATTCATTTTGATATGTTATATTAATTTAGTGAGCTAAATGATTTATATAGCAATAATTCTTTGCACTTTTATTGGCCTTTGCATTTAGGCCCTTTCCCCTATTTTCTATTTGCAAATGATTCATGAACAGACGAGGTTTTCCATTCATTTGTTCATTACTCAAAATGATTTAAATACAGTGGGCCAGGTCCTCAGTTGCTGTACACTGGTGTAACTCCATTAACTCCAACGGAGCTATGCTGCCTTAAAACTGCTGGCCCTTTCTGTGAATATATTTTAGGCTGTGAATTGCTGGCAAACTATGCTCAACACTAGAGCTAGCTGGGGTTCAATTACTTTGGGTTGAATTGCAGGTAAGGTTCCCATGGCTGCTGGGGAACCATGCATCCCAGGCTTCCAGGATCCATGGGATGGAGACCTCAGGTCTGGAGATCACAGAGCTTCCAGGGTCTGTGGCTCCACGGAAATCTTGCCATGTGGAAAGCTCTGAGGCCATGGACCCCAAGCTTCCAGGCTCCCTGTTGCAGAATCGGGAGGCTGGAAACCCTGGGGGTTCTTAGGGCTTCCAGGTTCCCAGTGGGGTATTCAATGATTACTGAATGCTTAAGGCATTTTCAAGATACCTACTTTATTCTGTGTCCAATTCCAACTGCCTGTGCGTAACAATAGCAAGAGCTTCACAGTGCCCTACCCAGAGTTTGTTTGGGAAGCTCAGCCCTTAAAGGCACAGTGCCAAAGATCTGCCATGAAGCCAGGAGCCTGGAAATCCTGGGACTGCCCTGAGCTGTGGATCCCAGGCTTTCAGACTCCCAGGCCAGCTGGTTCCCTGGGCTGCCCAACTCCTGCAGCTTGGTAGGCTAGCTGGCCTGGGAGTCTGGAAGCCCTGGGATATCTGGCCCACAGCAGTCAACATAGTGGGACTGCCCTGGAACTGCAGATCCTGAAAGCTCTGGCAGCTGTTTAGTAAAATTGACATGATTCTTGTCAGTCTCATGGTGGCCTGCCACTAAATAGCATCAGTGGCGGGAAGCAGTGAAGCAAATAATAATCACATTAATTTCACTCAGCAGGTGCTGGGTCTGAAGAGTTGTTTTTTTTCCATTTGGAAACATCATGTTTCAGAAAAGATCTTGGAATCTCCAGTTCACAGGAAATTGCAGACTGGTGAATTTTTTGACGAACCAGAAATGGTGGTGAATACAGCTGGCAAAACTCACATGTATCACTATTTGTTGTTATCATTGATGGCTGATCACTTTGGTCACATGACATCATTTGTTTCCCAGCTGAGTGAATGTTACTACAGTAGAATCTCAGAGTTACTAACACCAGAGTTACAAACTGACCAGTCACCCACACACCTCATTTGGAACCAGAAGTATGCAATCAGACAGCAGCAGCAGACAGAAAATAAATAAATAAATAAATAATAAAAGCAAATACAGTACAGTACTGTGTTAAATATAAACTACTAAAACAATTAAGGGAAAGGAGCATTTTTCTTCTGCATAGTAGTTCCAAAGCTGTATTAAGTCACTGCTCAGTTGTAAACTTTTGAAAGAACAAACATAACATTTTGTTCAGAGTTACAAACAACCTCCATTCCTGATGTGTTCATAACGCTGAGGTTCTACTGTATAATAAAGAGGGGGCAGGTATGACCAAGTCACTGAGCCTTTGAGTCTCTCCAGGAGCTGGTAACAAAGGCGGCTAACAGGGGGATTTGGGAGGGAATGTGAGAAGCTTTCCTTCCAGGTTCAGCACTATGTGTGATATCAAGATGGACAGCAATGAAACAGTGGTGGTGACTAGCTACAGATGTGCCCTATTCTTCCCTGCCTGAGGACCAACATGAAGTGCAAGTTGGTAGCTGTGCTGGAGGAAAAGATTCTTTGATTGGAGAGGCAAATTGACATGCTACTAAGAATCAGAGAAATTGGGGACTTCCTAGACAGCTCAGATTTGGGAAACACCCGTACTGCAGATTCAAGGAAGAATGGAGCCTGGAATCAGTGAGAGAGGAAGTCTGAGAGGACTGGCATTTCATAACCACCAGAGGCAAGAGATCATGGTTGGAGCAGATGAGGCTAGACGGACTGTGGCCACTAGAGAGAAGAGAAGAGAAGCAGGAGGAATTCTATATAGCTAGAAGTTTAAAATCAATACCAGGTCTTCAACATGGAAACTATGGAAGATACTTCTTAAGATCCAGCAGATCCAAGGAAATGGAGAGATGTATGAGATGTGTGGATAGCAGCTTGGCCCAAGCTGTGAGGAAAATCAAGCTTATCCACAAAGAGTTCACCAACTGGCCAAGGAAAACAGACAGATCCTCATTGGAGATTCAATACTCAGAAGAATTGAAAGAACATTCTTCAAGGGACAGACAGACAACAGGACAGTGTGCTGTATTCCCGGAGCCATGACACAAGTCACTCTGAGATTGGGTAGGCTTCTGGAATCTACATGTAAGGATTCATTGGTGATGGTTCATATCAGCACTAATGACAATGTCAGGGGATATCTCGCAGATAATAGATGACTTCAGGGAACTTGGAAGTGTGCTGAAGAACAAGAATATCTAAGCAATCTTCTCTGAGATCCTCCCTGTCCCATGAGCAAAGGGAAACAGAAGGCAGAAGATTCTGGAAGTGACTCACTAGCTAGGAAAGCGGTGTAGGCTGGAAGATTTTGGTTTTGTGGAACATTGATCCATGTTCTGTGGGGAGAGGAGGCCTCCACCTCAGTAGAAGGAGAATCAGTATCTTTGGGGACAGGCTGGAGGCAGTTAAACTAACAGCAAAAGGGCAGGGTAAAAAGAGAGAAGATAGGAGCACTCAGAACACAATTGAGAAACTGAGAACAAAATTGATCAAGGGATCAAAGGACATGAAGAGAAGAAATTCTTTAATTATCTATACACCAATGCCAGGAGCCTGGGTAACAAACAAGAAGAATTGGGTTTGCTCGTTTATGAGCATGGATTTGATCTAGCTGGTATTACTGAAACCTGATAGGATGATTAGCACTACTGGAATGTTAAAATCAATGGTTATAATCTATTTAGGAAGGATCAATTGGGGGGAAAGGGGAAGGGGAGTGGCATTCTACATCAAAAATGGCATTACCAATTTCTGAGTCAATAATAACTCAGAAGAAAATGCAACAAAGAATCCTGTGGCACCTTATAGACTAACAGACGTTTTGCAGCATGAGCTTTCGTGGGTGAATACCCACTTCTTCAGATGCATCTGAAGAAGTGGGTATTCACCCACGAAAGCTCATGCTGCAAAACGTCTGTTAGTCTATAAGGTGCCACAGGATTCTTTGTTGCTTTTACAGATCCAGACTAACACGGCTACCCCTCTGATACTCAGAAGAAAATGATCTTGAATGCTTACGCATCAGTGTCATAACAGACACAGCACAAGGTGGGGTAGTAATTGATGTCAGCTACAAACCACCAAATCACACTAGGGAAAAGGATGACCACCTACTTACGCACCTCTCTATAATGTGTAGAGGAAAAAAACTTGTGTGCTCATGGGAGACTTCACTTAGAGTGACATATGCTAGAGGGAACATGATGCCAGTACTAAAACATTCTTGTAACTTCTAAACATTAGATGACCATTTCTTAACTCAAACTGTTGCAGCCACACAGGGGAAATTCTATATTAGACCTTGTCCTAACAGATAAAGAGGAACTGATCACAGAGCTAAAAGTTAATGGTAGTTTAGGTACAAGTGATCATGACTGGATCATTTTAATAACGTGAAAGCAGAATAAAGTCCAGACCAGTAACGTATACACACACAAATACTTGGTGCTTTAATAGGACCAATCTCACAAAGATGAAAACAATTATGAGCCAAATCAGCTGGGAGGAAGAATTTAATCAGAAAAATGTTAATGAATTGGGAATCACTTAAGAATACCTTACTAGATGCCCAAAAAGCCACAATCCCACAAATTAGGAAGAAGACTGTGCTGGGTAAAAATACAACCTGGAGAAGTGAAGGCACCTATAAAAATAGTATATAACAAATGGAAGAAAGAAGAAGTTGGTAGTAATAAATAGAAATCAAAGAAGTTATGAATTGTAGAAAATTGATAAGGGAAGCCAAGGGACACAAGGAAAAATCTGTGTCCAGCAGAGTTAAGGACAAAAGAAAGGAGTTTTAAAATGTATATTAGGAACAAAAAGAATCCTGACAGTGATATTGGTCCATTACTAAATGGAAATGGTAGAATTTTCAATAATAATGCAGAAAAGGCAGAATTGTTCAATAAATATTTCTGATATGTATTTGAGGGGAAAAAACAGATGATGCAGTCTCATCATATGGTGATAACACTCTTTCCATTCCATGAGTATCTCTGGAGGATGTAAAACAGAAGCTACTAAAGTTAGACATTTTTTCATTAGCAGGTCTGATAACTTGCACACGAGTTTTTAAAAAGCTGGCTAGAGGAGCTCACTGGACCATTAAGTTTGATTTTTCAATAAGTCTTGGAGCACTGGGGAAGTTCCAGAAGACTGGAAGACAGCTAATGTTGTGCCAATTTTTAAAAAGGGTAAACAGGATGACCTGGGTAATTATAGGCCTGTCAGCCTGACATCATTGCTAGGAAGATAATGGGGTGGCTGATAGGGGACTCAATTAACAAAGAACTAAAGGAAGGTAACTTAATGCAAATCAAAATAGGTTTATGGAAAATAGAGCCTGTCAAAATAACTTTATCTTTTTCGATGAGATTACAAGTTTGGTTGATAAAGGTAATAGTGCTGACGCAATAGACTTGGACTTCTATAAGGCATAGATTTGGTACTGCATGACATTTTGATTAAAAAAACTAGAATGATATAAAAGTAACAGGGCTCACATTAAATGGATTAAAAAGTGGCTAACTGAAAGATCTCAAAATGTAACTGTAAATGGGGAATTGTCATTGAGCAACTCTATTTCCAGGGAGGTCCCACTGGGATCAGTTCTTGGCCTTAGGTTATTTAACATTTTTATCAATGACCTGATAGAAAATAAATTCATCCCTGATAAAGTCTGCAAATGACACAAAAATGGGAGAGTGGTAAATATGAAGAGGACAGGTTACTGATTCAGAGTGATCTAGATTACTTGGTAAACTGGAGTCAAGCAAATAATACGTGTTTTAATATAGCTAAATGTAAATGTACATATTTGGGAACAAAGGATGTAAGCCATTCTTACACAATGGGGGACTCTATCCTGGGAAGCAATGACTCTGAAAAAGATTTGGGGGTCATGGTGGATAATCAGCTGAATATGAGCTCCCAGTGTGAGGCTGGGGCCAATAGATTTAATGTGATCCTGGGATGCATAAACAGGAGAATCTCAAATAGGAGTAGAGGTTTTTTTACCTCTGTATTTGGCACTGGTATGACAGCTGCTGGAATACTCTGTCCAGTTCTGGTGTCCGCAATTCAAGGACGAGGATAAATTGGAGATGGTTCAGAGAAGAGCCACGAGAATGACTAAAGGATTCAAAAACCTGCCTTGTAGTGGCAGATTCAAGGAGTTCAATCTATTTAGCTTAACAAACAGAAGGTTAAGGAGTGATTTGATTACAGTTTACAAGTATCTACCTGGCGAACAAATATTAAATAATGGGCTGTAGCAGAAAAAGGTATCACATGATCCAAGCTCGAAGTTAAAGCTAAACAATTTCAGACTAGAAATAAGGTGTAAATTTTTAATGGTGACAGTGATTAACCTTTGGAATAATTTGCAAAATGTCATGGTGGAGTCTCCATCATTACCATTTTTTTAAAATCCAAACTGGATATTTTCCCAAAAGATCTGCTCTAGCAATTATTTGGAGGAAGTTCCATGGCCTGTATTATACAGAAAGTCAGACTACATGATCCCAACGGTCCCTTCTGGCCTTAGAATGTGTGAATCTATAAATTGGTGGGACCAGTTTGTGGAGGTTTTGAAGAGGAAGGCCAACAGGATTAAATAAGAAACATTTTAAAAAGTTTCCTTTCCATGGCACTGGAGTCACACTTTGCCCCAAACATCAATGCTGGAAAAAATAAATGTTATCCTCATCTACAAATCTTACAATAACCTTAACTAGATAAAACATTTTATCTAGTTCACACAATGGTATTGTGTACGGCGTGTGTGCATAGTCCCAGTCACAAAGTAGGTGATCAGATTCTTGTCTGGCTTATATAGTGGTTTGGCAGAGCGCTGGTCAGGGACTTTGGTTGGCTCTAATTGAGAAACGTGAGGTCAGTGGCAGTGGCAGGATTGGGGAAACACCATCAGTATAATGTTGTATTGCTGTTAAGATCTGCAGAGTAATTTCTCATATATCTATCAAGGACTGCTAAAAAAATAGTTGACTGGCCTCCAATTTCTATCATCTATCGCCACATTCACTATAATTGTCGACACAAAAAGTTAGTAATTTCACTACAAATGAGTGTGTGCTGATCTACTGCAAATAAATGGTCTTTGTTAGAAAAATTGACAAACCTACTGTTTCCACTTCTGCACAAAATGAATTCAGTTCAGTCATTATTACATACTTTTTGGCTAGAGGCTCAAAATTATTTTTCCACAAATTTTCAGACAAAGTTTCTTATATGAATATTAATGAAAAGCTACTACATGGGAAAATGAAGTATCGTTTCTAGTTTCCCAAAAAGTTTGTGAATAGTTTTGTGCACATTAAGAAAATTACACCTCTACCCCAATAGAATGCGACCCCGATATAACCCGAATTCGGATATAATGCGGTAAAGCAGCGGGGGGCCCTGGGCACTTAAAAGCGCCACCTGAGCTCTGCTGCTTTACCACGTTATATCTGAATTCGTGTGGAGCCCCGGTCCCTTTAAATCAGGGCGGTGATTTAAAGGGCCAGAGGCTCCAGCTGCTGCGGGGAGCTCTGAGCCCTTTAAATCCCTGCCCGAGCCTCACTGCCAGAGCTCTGGCAGTGATTTAAAGGGACCAGGGCTCCCCACAGCAGCTGGAGCACCAGGCCCTTTAAATCCCTGCCGGGGAAGTCAGTCCAGTCCAGCACGGTGTACCGGCAAGAACCCGATATAACGCGGTCGCACCTACTAGGCGGTGAGATTTTTTGGCTCCCATGGACCACTTTATATCGGGGTAGAGGTGTCGTTTGTTTTCATGAAGGGAAATGCCTTAAACAAGTTCCCTCTCAATTCAAGTCCATAATTTTCATAGAAACTTCTTGGGAATGTGAGAGAGAAAAATTAGTGTTGTGGCATACAAAGAGTATTGGTACAGAAGTACCTGATAAAAGCAATACAGCATAATAATGAGAAGTGTGTGAAGAATTTCTTTTGTTTTACTAGACAGATGAATATTACAAGAGAAGAAGATGGAGAACCAATTTCAATAGCACAGATACTTTGGTGCCTAGATATTTCAGTGACTGGTACTACATAAATACGTATCATAAATTGAGAGAAAATTAGTGAGGTTGTTAATTTTACCAGAATAATGACATAGTGCATTCCATCTTTTTTCAGCTGTTGAATGTACTCTGGCAGACCTGCATAATTTTCTTTATCGTAGGTAAAGTCCAAATGACGCTCCATGTAGTCGATATCACCATACTGGACATCCTGACAGTTTTGAACATGAAATTATTTTAGTATGTTAGCTAAATCAGAATTTATGCAACTTTATTTAAGAATCCTCAAAAAGTAATTAATCTGCCATCAAATGTAATTTAAAATATTGAATATAGCAGAAGGAGATTTCTGATCAACTTTAAGGCTAAATTCTGCTCTAACGTTCTCTGCAGTAAATCCAATGTATAGCTCCACTGAGTTCATCACAGATACTCCAGATTGACCATTATGTAACTGAGAGCAGAATTGGTTTAGGGGCTTCAAAAATATCATTTAAAATTGTGAACTCCGGGGATACTATTTGCAAAATCATAACACAGAATTATGAATATTCTCAGATGTACAATTCACAGGGTAATTGTTCCCTTGTATTATTATCTTACTCTTTTCATTTTGAGAATGTACTTAAATAATTAAACTGAACTTTGAAAAAGTCATACTTACATATGGAATACCATACTGCCGCATGCGATCAACTGTTTTCTTTACCACATCGAGGCTGCCATACCCATAACGGGACAGCTGAAATCCCAGAGACCAATAGGAAGGAAAATGTGGGCGTCCAATGGCCTAAAACAGGAATTAATACATTCTAAGAGACAAACAGAAAACTCTGGAGACAGAAATATAATATAATTATATTTCTAAGAAGAATACATGTTTATCGGCATAGCTTCCACACATTCATTAAAAAAAAGGAAAATGAATGGTTTGCAATCTTTGTTGTGCTATTTTACTAACCTAGCAAAGAAAACATGCTGTAAAATTCTGCAATTCAATTATTTCCCTTCATTTTTCCAAGAATGATATAGCAACAAATATTGGGGGAGAGTATATACACCTGCTCCATTGGTGCATAAGGGCATTTTTGTATGGGGGATGGTACTCACTAATCCTCCAATCCTATTTGAGCCCCTGTGCAGCCCCTTACTCATTGGAGACTAGAGGGGGTCCATCCAAACTGTTTTCAACCTCAACAAAAATGCCCCCCTCTCCCCATAAAATTGTCATAATTTTTCATTATTCAATAATCATTTCAATGAGGGGTGGAGGGGGAGAATGTTCTGTTTCAATGGGAAATAAAATCACTCACCTATTTTTTACTGGAAATAGATGATAAAATGGGGGGATGTCACTGAAACAATTTTTTCATATATAAAACCCCCCCAATTTCACAGAACAATAGGAACAAAAAACAACTGGTTAGTTTCTTTCTACTTTAAAAAAATATATACTTACCTTTTTTCAAGCAGCTCTCCTGTAGACCCCTGCTGACCTCCCCAC
Source organism: Mauremys mutica (assembly GCF_020497125.1). Taxonomy (NCBI): domain Eukaryota; kingdom Metazoa; phylum Chordata; order Testudines; family Geoemydidae; genus Mauremys; species Mauremys mutica. Next base: position 30,947,902 of record NC_059072.1, on the reverse strand, counting down.
ACAGAAACACAAAGCTCTAAACACCACAGAACTACTGTTCTACAACCATGGCAGGGAGCTAGGGGAGCAGGTAGCACAGAGGGTCTCTGCAAGGAGGAATGTTGTGGCATGGAAGGTCCAGTGTAGAGGAGCAGAGCCAGGGAAAAGTGTCCCGAGAGCAGCCACCACATGGACACACAAATCTAATCTCTCCCAGCTGCCACTAAAGGCCTTCAAGGTCTAGTGTTTGCAGGGGAGTGGATATGCGACTGTTCTGCACCAAGATGTGCATGAGTGGCGGTGTCACAGCCCGTAATGTTCTCTTCACATGGCCCATTTACTTAGGCTTTTTTCAGTGGGGGGGGATCAGCATTTGGTCTCATTTGAAGATAAGCTTAAGTTTGCAGAATAATGAAAACAATGTCACTACCAAGCATTTTGGCAGAAACATCTAGCTACTCCAGTACTGTGGGCAGAGTTTGGGGATGTAGGCTGAAGACACCTCCACATCTGACATTTTACTATATATATAATTTATTTATTTTTAAATTTAAATGAAGTCACACACAAAGCCAGCCTATGTAAAGGAATGTTCTCATTACCACTAATGTTTCCCTTCTAATGTATGTTGCACACATTCTGCCTTGTTTTAAGTTACACTGAAAGCTCTTCTTATCAGGGACTGTCTTTACCTATATGTTTGAACACCACCTAGCATAACGAACTCCTGTCCTGAATGGGACCTTTGAGAGAGAATAATTATAAGACTAATAGTTTAAAGACTTGTCTTCATTACCATGTTACATCGGTGCAGCTGTGCCGATGCAGCGTGTCTGGTGAAGATGCGCTATGTCGACAGGAGAGCGCTCTCCCATCAGCATAATTACTCCTCCCCAGCAAGAGGTGGAAGCTACATCAGCAGGAGAGAGACTCCTGCCTACATAGCGCAGTGTGGACACTGCTTTAAGTTGATCTAACATATGTTGCTCAGGGGAATGGCTTTTTCACACCCCGAGCGACGTAAGTTACATCGATTTAAGCAGTAGTGTAGAAAAGCCCTATGTGTACTATTACATAGTGGTTCAATACAATGCCTGGGTTTTGCACAATCATTGCCAATTATCAAACCTGTTGGTGAGTAAAAGGCAAATTTGTAATTACTATAGCAATGTGACCATGTGAACCAGAATTAGATTGTTTCTCCTACCACATCCTGCTAAACTAGCTCATCAAAAGGTTGGCATGTATTCTGAGCCCTCTGAAATTTCCATCATTTGTACATGCCACCTGGGTCAGACTCTCCTTTGAAATTCAGTTACCGACAATTGACTATTTACAGGGTTGAGTCACAATGTTGAATTGCCAGGCATCTGCAAATCTCAAAGATCAGTTATCATCAGTCCCTAAAAATCATCACTTGAAGCAAAAGTTAACAAATTAAGTATGACTTTTCAGTTATTTGATTTTTTTTCCTTATATAATAGAACACATTATAATCCAGTTTAAAAAATGATTGGGAAACTGGATACAAAAATTCTCAAGCAACATGGGATGATGTGTTAATTTCTGTGTCTGTATATAGGTTGCTCTTGCTCTTTAAAACTAATGCATAGCAATGATGGTGTTTGGGTTCCAGAAAGAAGCCAAAAGTTTGGGGCATGCACACTGTTCTTTTCTGTAGGCCAAATCCTAAAATCTTTACTCCACTTTTACAGGATTTGGCTCCATGAGATTAACCTCGATACACTTTCGTTATCCCAGTCAAATTCCAAATCATCCTTGCTGGAAAGGTAATTTTGCTCTACAAAAATAGAAAATGTACTATCAGTATGTATGACTATCATACATAACCAAGCCTTTGATACTCTAGTATGGATGTAGCCAGTACTCCTTCCCTGTGCCCCTCAGATCTTCATGGTTCTCTAATTATGCACAACAGGAGAAGTGAGAAGGAACAACACTTGAGCATTGGTGACAGAAAATACCAGCATGGAATACATTGAGAGACTGCATATATTCCTTAGGTAGTGGAACCTCACCACCGTTAATACTCATCTTTGCTACACATAAAAAGTAAACATTTCTTCATAAGTGATCTTCTAATTAAATAGAGAGAGCCAGAATGAAGCAGTATGTATAAGCCACAGCTGAAAAGAGGGGTTGTTTTAGAGGGACAGTTCCTGAGGTACTCTCTTCCTGCAGAAAACCGAGGCTGACAGAATGCCTGTGAGCTCACCGGGGGAGCACACAGAGGACAGGTAACTGCTATGGCTTTTAATTGTGCAGCAAGTGGCCAGCCAGGCAAAAGGGCCACCTCTAACACTAAGGATCAGGATCCTGGCTACCCACTGAACAGGCTTGCAAGGTGGGAGGGACAATTCCTTACACTCCTTCTTCCCTTGGGCACTCATTTCAGAATGGCCAGATTCTGGCCCAAAGCAAATTGCACAGTCTCTTTGGCCCCAGTCCTCGCTAGGCTGTGTGACTCCTACCTGCCCTTGCTTATTTGTTTAGTTTCAGCTCTTCTCAGTTAGGTAACTATTCTCTTTAGCCTGTAAACATCAGGTTTATTCTAAGACAAGGCTGTATGTTGCCACAGCATCCCTTGGGGAATTTGGGATTAGAACTGAGTGATTTTGGAAAAAAACCCACCTTGCAAGCAAGATTCACTTTTAAAACAATTAGTTCTCCAGGTTGGCCAGGCTGGAACATGAGGTGAGCTGAATTCAAATTAACAGAACATTCTAAAAGGAGGGATAAAAATAGGGCAACTAGAAAAACAAATTTCTTCTAATTATGCTGTGGACTCTCTCTAATGGATTTCCCTACAGCATCCTGATAAAGCAACTGATGTATGACACCTAGTACAGATGGAGCAGAAGCAGAGATGTAATTTTGCAGCCCTGGATTTTGTGATAGTTTTGAGATATCTGTAGGATACACTATACTTGATTAAACTGTATCTTGCATACAGAGGATCATAAATTGCTTTACATAAAAACTAAACGTTTTAGAAAACCGCATACAGTGACTCTCCTAGAAAGAGAAAGGGGAAATGATGCGTGAGGAGGGAAACAAAGGAAAGAAAATATCAGAAATTTAGAAGCTGTAAAGAGACAGGGTAGTTAGAGGGGAAATCGAATGGAAGGCTGCAAAGTGGAAAAATGAGTCCTTATTGTCCCTATTACAGTTCCTCCGAAACACAGTCCTTAATAGTTAAGAGCAGGGAGGAACAATGATCCCTAGAGATGTTACAGTAGTATCACTGTGAGTTTTCCAAGTCTGACAAAAAATGGCGTAATGTAGCAATTTCACTACTGCTAGATGTACCTCGGATTTGGGTGAATACAGAAAATAGCCTCTGTTGAAACAAAGAGGTTTCTTGGGAGTATGTATGTCTACTGGTTAGGACTTGTGGCCTGAAATCAGGACTCCTGGGCTCCATTCCTGTTTACACCACTCACTCATTCTGTGTCCCTGGGCAAATATTTTGCACATAGCACCTCAACCTGAGAATCAAATTACTTTATAAACAAACAGTGTCCCGTTTTACAACTCAGGAAACTGATGCAGAGAGAGAAAATGGATGAACTCAAAAGAGCTAAGCATGCTGTTACATAAGGATCATAATGGGAGTTACTTGGTGCCCTGCCAGAAGCACATGCACAAATCAGGCATGGAATTCTCTGCCTGCTTTCTGTCTAATAATACCCCCCACCCCAACATTTTTCTGTGGTGCTCACTGTCTCTCATTTAGTTTCTTGCTGCTACACTTTTAAAAAAGGAAAACAACAGTGTCCTCCTTGAGAATGAACTTTAGTTGGGTACCTCCCTTCAATTTTAGTGGCAGTTGTGTGGCTCAGGTCTTGTGCAGTTTTTTTAAAATGTAGAGATTAGTGTTGTTTTCTGAGCTCATCCTCTAACTTCTCTCATTTTTAGCGTCCTCAGAGGGCTACCCCCTAAAGGGCTGTTGCACTGTTGTAATTACATGGATGTACCACAGAAGATTGCTCTGGAACTCTCAAACTCTAATTAGCCATATAAAATTACTCTTGATACCTGATATTTGCCTGAATTTCTTTTTTAGTAAAGATCTGTAGGCGGTAACTATAAAAATCTGAGTGGGATAAATGTTCTTGATTTAGAAACAGCAGTTAATGGCCTTGGTTAGTCACAGAGTGGCTAAATTACATGGAAGTTTCACCAGCTTCCACAGTCACAAATCTGTCAAAAACCGAATCCCACTCATCAGACACCCGCTCTTTGGGCAAGGTGCTGAGGTGAATGCTGCACACTCTGAGCTAGTCAGTTGATAACACTGAGTTCAAAGTCCATGCAGTGAATTTAAAGAGGACCAGAACTGACTTATAAAAAGACAAGATATTCTGCATATCCCAGGGAATGAAGCAGATTCCAAGTACCCAGAAGACTCTAAAGACCTTAATGGCCTTAGACATCATGGACTTCAAAAATGTCATGTGATAAAACCAGAAAATCATCCACTACAGAACAAAGAATGCTTATCACCTGAATACTTTTCAGCAGCCATCTCCTTGCTGAAGGACCTGTAAGTTCAACTGAGGGCACCATCAGTGATACATCCGTGACAAGTAATATGTATAATCAAGTTTCACATACATTAGCTGTCGACTTAAACTGAGATATTGACCAGTAATTTATTCTGCTGAAGCAAAAGTGGGAGCTATCTAAATGTGCTCTTCTAACGCTTGTCACCTAGCCACTGGTTGCTAGACCTCAGATAATTACAACAAATTTGTGGTCCTCACTCACCTGATGGCCGTTTGATTTTGATATTGCGTTTCATTTGCTAAATAATAATTTTCTTCTATGTTTTGCTATGGGGCTCATGATATATTGTTATGCAACATAAATTTACAACTAAGTAGGCTAAAAGTATCAGGCAGTAATAACATGAATATTGTGTCTGGTTGTATAATCACTAATTGGTTCATCTGATCAGTTTGAGCACTTTAGTTTATTGCTTTCTTTTACTATATAGTCTGGTTGAAAATTAGCTGTTTGTCCTGATAGGAATGATGTGTGTTATATAACCGTTCAGTGAACTAAGAGCTGAACCTATTCTATAGTGGGATTTTGCAGAGAAGTACAGAGTGGTTATTTTAAAGCATATGTAACCATGATGGAACCATCCTATGACTTACCTTAAACACCAGTTCTCTTAGTAGAATTTAACAATGAGAAGGAAGAGGAAGTAATAGAGTGGAGAATTTTTATTGTTATACGAGCTGTGACACATGTGTAATACCTTCAGTAATTACTGTAACTCAGCTGTTATTGTGCCACTGGCATGCTATTTCCTGTAAACCAACCAACTAACTAAATTCCTTGCAAAATAGTGTGCAGGAAAAGAAACAGCTCATTAGGGATGGGAGAAAGATTTGCTTTTCAATCAGGCACTCCCTTTCCATTCTCTTCACTGCTCTCAAAGTCCATTTAAAATGGGTTAGATTCAGATACAACTGACATTTTGGAACTGCACCATTTTAACCCTCTACCTACACACATTATGATCAAACTCCAAGTGGCTACTGCTTTCATTAGAGGCCCGGTCCTTTCCAAAGCTCCACCACTTGGCTGCATCTTCCTCATTGGTGCAGCTAGGGGAGGGGTATTTATTAACCCAAGTGCTGCTGATTATAAATATTTTGTGAATAAGAGATAAAAACAAGTTACAGCCAAAAAGCAAAATTAATATTTAATTCTAGTCTAGGCAAAAAGAAAGGCAAAGCAAGCAATCCACTGAGACAAATCCCCTCTCTTATAGGCTGGCAAAGCTATGCATTAAATAACCTTTCAATGGCCTAATCCGGTGGCAAGATCATGGACAGCCTCAAAGACAGTGGAACAGCTGTGGCTTGGCTTGGCTGCACAGGGGTTCCATCCATAATGGCTTCACAAGGAGATTCAGTACCTCTGGTGCACTGGGGACCATGTTCCACAGGAGCATTCTCTGTGCCCCCATTCAGGGCGGTTTGAGGATGAGGTACAGGAGACACAGGGTGTGTGGCTAATAGTCATGGAGGTGAAGCAGCGGGGCTATACGTTGCACTGTAGTCTCAGTATTCCAGTTGCAGCCATGGAGTGTCTCTGACGGTGCCTTGTGGCCTTACAGTGCTTACACACCAAGGTGATTGGAATCAGAGAGACAGGCAGATAGGGAAGAAGCTTGTCCCCAAAGAACTCCATTACAAAGCCTATTTAGCTTAAGGGGAAAATGGGAAACCAGCATCTCGCTGCCCTTTGTGCCTTTGAAAATCTCACAGTGAGTCCTGAATTGATAGAATAAAGAATCCTGGTGGGAAGGCTGGTGATGGGAAGGCAGATCTGAAGCTGCCATTGGAGGAAATGCACAGACAGGAGCATGTTACTTCTGCTCTCAGCATGTTCACCTTAACTGCTCCCAGCTAGTATTTGCTCCTGAGGGCAGCACGCACACGAGCCAGTGGGGAGACTGGACACACCACCTTTCTTGTATGCCCATCAGGCATGTGACTGGTATCTCCTAGTGCCATCTTGCGCACCACCAAGTTACTGTCTTCCCTTCCCTGCTTGAGCACCAGCATATCAGAGGACATGATTTGGCCCCAAAAGCATAATAAAGTTTCTACAGACAGTTGCCCTGGTTACTAACGCCTTTAGTTATAAGAACTGCACCACAAGGCCAAGGAAAAAAGGGCGAGGAAGACAAATTTTACTATACTCCTTTATGGACTTTATGGACACTACATCTCTTCTTGTCCATTCTATTCTACTCCCTCTTCTTCCCTGGAAAGAGGACGTGACCACAAGACAGAATACCTCTAATATGAAACAAAAGCCAAAACAAGCCCAGACAAAATAGATTTTCCCCTCCATCCTGTGCCCCCTCCCCACATTTCTTGACTATAAAAGCTACATCAGTATCCTAGAGACTTATAACATGGTAACAGTAGCATTAGATATCAGGGAATTTCATGTTTGTTTAAAAAGTTAGTTTCACTATGAAATTACCTCCCTGCATTCTTTAAGATTCCTTGCAGAGCCTAACACCGAGTCAAAGAATACAGAACAACTTGGCTTTTTTCTGGCCCCTGACATATCTATTAAGGAAATACTGGCTATCCCTTACCTTGCTTTCTCAGACCCAACTTCAATTTCCTCAGAAATAGGGCTGGAATTTAAGCTGCCAGAAGTCATTAGTTGAGAGCTAGAATTCTCTCTCATTATTTTCAGCTGCTGGCCACCTGCTGAGCTGCGAAAGTACTGGTTTCAAACACCAGCAAAAGACTTTTAAAAGATCTGGGGTTTATTCTGATCTCAGTCATATGGGTGTAAATGTGGAGGCACTCCAATTATATCAATGGGAGGTCACAAATCTGCCCATCTCCTGCCTTCTGCACTACCCTCAGTGTGCCTCCTGCTCTGAGATGGGTTAGGATGATAAAACAATGATAAAACATTTCCAGTCAGCCTACTCTCACTCCCAGCATTGCTAGCACTAGTGGAAGTGCACTAGTAGGAGATTCTTCTTTGAGTGTCCTCTGCATATTCCCCCTCTTGGGATATGAGCTGAATGGTACAGTTGAATGGTGGAGCCTCCTGTAAGCAGCGCCTGTTAGAGTGTTAGCAGTCGCATGCCCCTGCCTCACCCTCCCCTCAGCATTCCAGCACATTCTGAGGGTGTGGCCACAAAAGGGGGTGCAGCCATTGCACCCTCAGTCCTTCCAGCTGCTCATCTGACAGATGAGAACTTCTCTGGATTCCATGGATTCAAAGCATTTTAAATAAGTGCCTTGTTGTGCTTAGTAGTTAGCGACTGTATTAGTCTAACAGATAATTTTACTGTTATTGTTAGTATCAGTGCCAGAAATAATAGCTGATCTGAAGAACAAGAAGCATGGATTCAAGAGGTGCATGTCATGTCCTGCATCTGACATTCACTCCCTGTGCTTGAAATATTTAGGCAAGGGCCATTCTCCCTCATGCTGTACTATCTGTGACACTTGCTCTCCACATGCAGGGAAAGACAGACAAAATAGGCTTCAAGACCTTTTACTTCAAGAAGTTTTAATGGCTGACTCTCCTGGATTGCAGGTTTCCAATGTCTCTGACAAAATGATTAAGGGTCCTGAATTGGCACCAGGTGCTTCTGGTTCCAGAAGGCATTGTTATTGACTTAGTCAGCCTCTCCACCAAGCTCCAGTTCCAAGGTGACTGAGTGTTCAGTAGCTAAACTTCTGGACCCCATACTGAGACGAGGTCAGCCCTTCACCAAAAGAGTTATGGGCAATGGGTAATCTGTGACTGGGGCCTCTGTGGATCTGGGACTCTTGGTTCAGAGGAAAAAGAAGGCCAAGACAAAGCATATTTCACTACAGAAGAAAACTCCTCAGTCAATAGATTCATCTTCAGATTGGGAATTTATGGATCTGAAACTTGCCAGAGATCTGTACCTTAAGGCCTCTCTGTATCATCAGATTATTCCAACATTATGGTTCTGAGAAAACCATCAGATCCAAATACCTCATCTTTCTCAGTTCCATCTATAGTCATTACAGCACAGGTACACTCTGAGCCACATGGGTACATAGATTTTTCCAGTTCCACGCTGAGATCATGCACTCCTTTCCTCCAGACAACAGGCAGAGTGCATGAAGAGGCACTGTAGTGAATGAACCTGCAGAAATACTAACTCTGCCAGCAAAGACTCTTATTGGGTTGCAGAGGTAGACAATATCTCCCATATATCTACTGCAACTTCCAACTTCAGTTGTTTCAGGTTCCCAAACCTGAGCTGACTTTTGTAGGTGACAAATCTAAGGAACTGTCACAGATTGAAGTGGAGGTTTTGGAATTAATTGATAAACTCAATATTAACAAGTCACCGGGACTGGATAGCATTCACCCAAGAGTTCTGAAAGAACTCAAATGTGAAGTTGCAGAACTATTAACTAGGGTTTGTAACCTGTCCTTTAAATTGGCCTCTATACCCAATGACTGAAAGATAGCTAATGTAACGCTAATATTTAAAAAGGGCTCTAGAGGTGATCCCGGCAATTACAGACCGGTAAGTCTAACGTTGGTACCGGGCAAATTAGTCGAAACAATAGTAAAGAATAAAATTGTCAGACACCTAGAAGAACATAAACCAAAAGTCAACATGGTTTCTGTAAAGGGAAATCATATCTTACTAATCTATTAGAGTTCTTTGAAGGGGTCAACAAACATGTGGACAAGGGGGATCCAGTGGACATAGTATACTTAGATTTCCAGAAAGCCTTTGACAAGGTCCCTCACCAAAGGTTCTTACGTAAGTTAAGTTGTCATGGGATAAGAGGGAAGGTCCTTTCATGGATTGAGAACTGGTTAAAAGACAGGGAACAAAGGGTAGGAATTAATGGTAAATTCTCAGAATGGAGAGGGGTAACTAGTGGTGTTCCCCAAGGGTCAGTCCTAGGACCAATCCTATTCAACTTATTCATAAATGATCTGGAGAAAGGGGTAAACAGTGAAGCAAAGTTTGCAGATGATACTAAACTGCTCAAGATAGTTAAAACCAAAGCAGACTATGAAGAACTTCAGAAAGATCTCACAAAACTAAGGCCTGGTCCACACTAGGACTTTAATTCGAATTTAGCAGCGTTAATTCGAATTAACCGTGCACCCGTCCACACCAGGAAGCCATTTAATTCGACCTAGAGGGCTCTTTAGTTCGAATTCGGTACTCCACCCCGACGAGGGGAGTAGCGCTAAATTCGACATGGCTATGTCGAATTAGGCTAGGTGTGGATGCAAATCGAACTTACTAGCTCCGGGAGCTATCCCACACTGCACCACTCTGTTGACGCTCTGGACAGCAGTCCGAGCTCAGATGTTCTGATCAGCCATACAGGAAAAGCACCGGGAAAATTTGAATTCCTTTTCCTGTCTGGCCAGTTTGAATCTCATTTCCTGTGTGGACGTCGTGGCGAGCTCAGCAGCACTGGCAGCGATGCAGAGCTCTCCAGCAGAGGAGTCCATGCAATCTGAGAGTAGAAAGAGGGCCCCAGCATGGACTGACCGGGAAGTCTTGGATCTGATCACTGTGTGGGGCGATGAGTCTGTGCTTTCGGAGCTGCGCTCCGAAAAACGGAATGCAAAGACCTACGAGAAGGTCTCCAAAGCCATGAGAGACAGAGGATACAGCCGGGATGCAACGCAGCGCCGCGTGAAAATCAAGGACCCCAGACAAGGCTACCAAAAAATCAAAGCGGCAAACGGACGCTACGGAGCCTGCCACCACTGCCCCACCAGTGACCATGGACTCTGACGATGGGACAGTGTCGACGGCCAGTTCCTCGGCGATGTTCGCGGACGGGGAAGACGAGGAAGGGTTTGTGGAGGACGAGGCAGGCGACAGCGCTTACAACGCTGGTTTCCCCGACAGCCAGGATCTCTTCATCCCCTCACGGAGAGCCCCTACCAACCCTCCCCGGCCGTTAACCCGGACCCTGAATCAGGGGAAGGAGCAGTCGGTAAGTGCTTTAACCATGTAAACTTTTATTCTTAATATAACAGGAATCTGAAGTATGTGAAAAGGAGGTCTCTCTATATACGGGGATAGAACAGAAATCCTCCTGGGAGATCTCCATGAAGCTCTCCTGGAGGTAATCGAAAAGCCTTCACAGGAGGTTCCTGGGGAGAGCTGCCTTATTGGGTGCTCCGTGGTAGCACACTTTTCCGCGCGAGGCTTTCATGAGGTACTCAGGGAGCATTGCCTCCCCAAGCACGGCTGCATAGGGCCCTGGTTTGTGCTGGCTTTCACGCAGCATGCGCTCTCTATCTCCTTCAGTGACCGTCCTCAGGGTGATCTCGCTCGGAGACTCCTGCATCTAATTAGGGGAATTACTGTAATGTTACGCCTGGTCCAAAGTATTTTTAAAAAATCTCCGGACAGACGGCATAGCAGAGACTCAGCACGCTGCTGCGTGACGAGCGTAACGGAAAGCCAAAGAATCAAATGGACGCTCATGGAGGGAGGGGGGACTGAGGACGCAAGGTATCCCACAGTTCCTGCTGTCTCCAAAAAGGATTTGCATTCTTGGCTGAGCTCCAAATGCTTCTAGGGTCAAAAACAGTGTCCGCGGTGGGTCAGGGCATAGCTCGGCAATTTACGCAGCCCCCCACCCACCCCCAGAAGTGAAAGGGAAAACAATCCTCTCTTGACTCTTTTACATGTCACCCTATCTTTACTGAATGCTGCAGATAGACGCGATGGTGCAGCACTCAACACCAACATCCTTGCTCCCCCCACGCTATGGATGGCTGATGGTACAATAAGACTGATACCCTTCGTCATCATCAGCCTATTGGCACATGGGGCAGTGCAAAAGGACTGGTAACCATGCTGACTAGCATCGGTAAGGTCAATCAAGGGCGCCTGGCCCTAATTTTTCCTGGTAGATGGTACAGTATGGCTGATAACCATCGTCATCATAGCAACAGGGGGCTGAGCTTCATCAGCCCCCACCCTTCATGTGTAAAGAAAAGATTCAATTGCCCCTGGACTAGCAGCAGGATGCTGGCTCCTCTCCTCCACACTCCTTAATGTCCTATCTGGACTATCATAGCAACTGGAGGCTGCCTTCCACTCATTTCTCACTAACAAGTCACTGTGTCTTATTCCTGCATTCTTTATTACTTCATCACACAAGTGGGGGGACAATGCTATGGTAGCCCAGGAAGGCTGGGGAAGAATGGAATGAACAGGTGGGGTTGTTGCAGGAGCACCCCCTGTGAATAGCATACAGCTCATAATCTATGCAGGATCTGACACAGAGCGGCTGTGCTCTCTGGTTCTCTGATACAGTGGTTCTCTAGTACACTTGCCCATATTCTAGGCAGGACTGCTTCTATTTTTAGATACCAAAAAGGAGGGATTGACTCAGGGAGTCATTCCCAATTTTGGCTTTTGCGCCCCTGGCTAAGAGCAGCCAGGGGCACTTATGACAGCAGCAAATGGTGCAGTGCAAAAGGACTGGTAACCATGCCCATCTTATTACCAATTTATGGTATGGTAGATGGTACAGTATGGCTGGTAACCATCTCTGCTGTCATGCAAAAGCAAAAGCATGCTGCTGTGTAGCGCTGCTGGACCGCCTCTGTCAGCGGCATCTAGTACACATACGGTGACAGGCACAAAAGGCAAAACAGGCTCCATGGTTTCCACGCTGTGGCGTCTGCCAGGGCAATCCAGGGAAAACGGGCTTGAAATGATTGTCTGCTGTAGCTTTCCCGGAGGAAGGGATGACTGACGACATTTACCCAGAACCACCCGCGAAAATGGTTTTTGCCCCATCAGGCACTGGGATCTCAACCCAGAATTCACAGAGACAGACTAGACTGTGTTCATTGTTCGCAAAAATTTATCTTTGCAAGGAATTCACTCCCTTTTTCCCATCACACAGCTTCGACTGTCTCCAGACCTGCCACAGCATCCCCCTCACAGAGGCTGGCAAAGATTAGGCGGCGAAAGAAAAAGACAAGGGACGAGATGTTCGCTGAACTTATGGAGTGCTCCCGAGACGAGGCGGACCAGCAGAGCCAGTGGAGGGAGACCCTCTCTCTGTACCAGCGCTCACACAGCGAACGGGAGGAGAGGTGGCGTGAGGAAGACAAGCAGGCGACTCAAACGCTGCTTGGACTAATGAGGGAGCAAACGGACATGCTCCTGCGCCTTGTGCATGTTCTGCAGGACCTCAGGCAGGAGGACAGAGCCCCCCTGCAGTGTATCTGCAACCGCCCTCCCCCGTCACAAAGTCCCATACCCCCCTCACCCAAAATAACCAGAAGGAGGGGCGCCAGAGGCCATGTAAACTGTCACTGCACCCCAGCAGAGTGCTCAAGTACCGAAAAGCTCTCATACCCTAAATTCTGAGAAGTCCTTTCCTTCCCGCCTCACCCAAGCCGCCATCCCAGTTTCATCCCCTAACTGTCTAGTTGATAATAAAAAATACTTTTCTGTTAATTACTGTTTCCATCATGTTCTTTTAGAGGAGACTGTGTTTGAAGGGGGGGAAGGGGGTTGGTAACTGGACAGGACAATCACCTTTACCAGGGTACAGACATGGGGGCAGAATCAGCAGCAGGTCACACACACACTGCAGTCAGTACGCACCCTGGTCGGTATGGGAGGTGGTTTGCAGGTTCTGTGTGGGTGGGGGGGTACGTGACTTTGTAGCGGGGGAGGGGGGTTACAGATCTCATGCAACGGTCCCTGTCCTGGACCACAGAGCCACGCAGCAGAGGAATCTGTATCCGTCCTCCCCCGCCAAAAGGCCACATAGCCCCCGCACACAGAGTCCCAAAAAGGAGGGATGGCAGGCTCCGTTGAAACATCCAGTCCGGCACTGCAGACCGCTCTGGGAGCAGGAGCCTGTCATTCCTCGAGTTTACAGGCGGTCTTTACATCACTGCACACCCTACCCAGCACAGTCCGTGTCCCAGTTTCAACCCTGTAACGCAAAGTCATCAATAAAGAAACCTTTGTAAAGTTACAGTGGAACATGTATTTTATTTTTAAACGTGTGTTGGAAGTTGGGGAAGCGGGGTGGGCGGGGTATGTAACTGCAGATGATAGTCAACAGTCACTTGGTAAAGAAACAGGGGCAGGTTCAGCTTCTCTGTAAAGAAACTGAACAGTCACAGGTCACGCTGCTCACTGCTCGCTGGTACTTGAAGAGTTCCTTGTCGCTGTGCAAGGCGCCTGCACAGAGCTTCACGAGCCAGGGCATTAGCGGGTAGGCTGGGTCCCCGACGATCACTATAGGCATCTGCACATCCCCAAGACTTATTTTGTGGTCCGGGAAGAAACTACCTTCCTGCAGGCGTCTAAACAGACCACAGTTCCTGAAAACACGCACGTCATGAACTTTGCCTGGCCACCCAACGTTGATGTTGGTAAAACATCCCCCATGGTCCACCAGTGCTCGCAGCACCATTGAAAAGTAGCCCTATTTCTCAGCAGCTGACTGTGGAAGAGGTGGACGATAAGGTGCGAGGAGTTGACAACGGCCATAACTGCAGCGGGATCCGTGCTCAAAGTGCTGTGGCGCCCGCGCTGTCACTGAGCAGAAAAGTGCACGAACAGATTGCCCACAGGCGCTTTCAGGGAGGGAGGGAGGGAGGGAGGGAGGGCATGATTGATGGTTCAATGATGACAGTTACCCAAAACCACCCTCGACACATTTTCCCCCCAGCATGCATTGGGGGGAAATCCCAGAATTCCAATGGGCAGCGGGGAGTGCGGGAACTGTGGGATAGCTTCCCACAGTGCACCGCTTCCAAAGTCGACGCTGGCCCCGTTACTGTGGACTCACACAGTCGAACTAGTGTATTTAGTGTGGATACACAACTTCGACTTCATAAGGTCGATTCCACAAATTCGAATTAAGTTGATTCGAAATAGTCTTGTAGTGTAGACATACCCTAAGTGATTGGGCAACAAAATGGCAAATGAAATTTAATGTGGATAAATGTAAAGTAATGCACATTGGAAAAAATAATCCCAACTATACATACAATATGATGGGGGCTAATTTAGCTACAATGAATCAGGAAAAAGATCTTGGAGTCATCATGGACAGTTCTCTGAAGATGTCCACGCAGTGTGCAGAGGCGGTCAAAAAAGCAAACGGGATGTTAGGAATCATTAAAAAGGGGATAGAGAATAAGACCGAGAATATATTATTGCCCTTATTAAATCGATGGTACGCCCACAACTTGAATACTGCATACAGATGTGGTCTCCTCATCTCAAAAAAGATATACTGGCACTAGAAAAGGTTCAGAGAAGGGCAACTAAAATGATTAGGGGTTTGGAACGGATCCCATATGAGGAGAGATTAAAGAGGCTAGGACTCTTCAGCTTGGAAAGAGGAGACTAAGGGCGGATATGATAGAAGTATATAAAATCATGAGTGATGTGGAGAAACTAGATAAGGAAAAGTTATTTACTTATTCCCATAATACAAGAACTAGGGGTCACCAAATGAAATTAATGGGCAGCAGGTTTAAAACAAATAAAAGGAAGTTCTTCTTCACACAGCACACAATCAACTTGTGGAACTCCTTGCCTGAGGAGGTTGTGAAGGCTAGGACTATAAAAGGGTTTAAACGAGAACTGGATAATTTCATAAATCCATTAATGGCTATTAGCCAGGATGGGTAAGAGATGGTGTCCCTAGCCTTTGTTTGTCAGAGGGTGGAGATGGATGGCAGGAGAGAGATCACTTGATCATTACCTGTTAGGTTCACTCCCTCTGGGGCACCTGGCATTGGCCACTGTCGGTAGACAGGATACTGGGCTAGATGGACCTGTGGTCTGACCCAGTACGGCCGTTCTTATGTTCTTCTATCAGCTCTTTGTTAGATCCAGGATCAGAACACCATTCAGAGGACGATCTCAATCTGGTTGTATTTGTGGATCCACAACCCTTTCCTATATTGTCCAAAAACTGCATTTCTCATCTGGATTATCAGCAGGTCTCCTATCCTCAGTACTATGATACCATGCTAGAATTGAAGAGTTGGCAGGATTGGCATATGCCACCTTGAATATCATGGCTCTATCAATCTCCCTTCAGATCTAAGTCTTTGGATCCATGCTGAGACAGAACTACTCCTGTGTTCAGAGCCTAAACTTGAAGATCCAATAATAAGATATACATCTCTACCAGTTGTCCCTGAAACTCTTTATGAAGAAGAGGAGGAATGAGAGTCCCCTTCTCAAATGGATACTCAGCAACTTGAACAATAATTACCAGGTGATTCCTCTCCTGATGAAATGTGGGTGTTGCATCAGCTTGGTCTCTCTTGGAAAACACTATTCAATGGCATGGGCTTATTAGCTGAATGGTTACTACATAAACTTCACATCTGTCACAGAAGAAGCTCCTCACACAGTCTTTGACCTCACACCTACCAACAAGATTTCTTTACGAATCTTGGAAGATTGCTGGCAACCAGCAAAATCAATATGCAAAAATCTCTTGTCTTGCCAACCAATTTCCAAGAAAGTAGAAAAGCTATATCAAATCCCCTATGAGGGTTTTTTCATGCCTTTATGCTTCCTGCTCATAACTCCCTAGTAGTGGCAGCAACAGCACAGAAGTAAAAAGCTGAGTACTTACACGCCACTCCTAATGATAGAGAAGGGAAAAGATTAGATTCTTTGGGATGGAAACTGTTTTCTTAGTCTTCCTTGATTATGAGGATTTCTAACCATCAAGAAATCATGTCCAGTATCAATTTCACTTATTTTGTTTTTTACAAAGAATCTTCTGGAGGAACATCGAAAGTTAGCGAACGCTGTTATCAAGGAGGGTCAAAATGTGGCCAAAGATGTCCTAGAGTTTCCTTTGACATTTCAGATGCTTCTTCAAGATCATAGTCTCTTCCATAATTCTTCATAGGCAAACTTGATTATGATCTTCTTCTCTCTCCTTTGTTACTAAGTTGAAGATCAAGGATCTCCCATTTGGGGGAGACAATCTGTGCAGTTCTAAAACAGATAAAGCGTTAAAAAATGAGATCTATATCAAGGATCTCTAGGACTCTTGCAGTCTTTCAGGAGGATTCCTGCATCTTGTTTAGATGCCAGAGACAATGTTATATACCCTGTTCATCTTCTTCTTACTACTCTTAAAGACAAGACTAGTAGCAACAACAGCATCCTCCTCCTTCTCAGTCTCATTTAAGAAAAAGATCCTCTAAATCCAAGATGAGATCAAAGAACTCTTCTACTACCACTACTTCTTTAACTTCTGTTAGACCTCAGGTTTGACATTACAACTGAGAGCTGAAAACCAAACTTACACAGTTCTTCTCTAGCTTTAGAGACCTTCTGTCCCATTTTTACATCAAACGGTAAAACATCACTACAGACAAATGGGTTTGGGACGTTATTAAAGAGGGCTACACCAGCCAATTCGAGGCCATACCACCTTCCTCTCCCTTTTTAGGGACCTCTCTAATGAGACGTTTCTGAGATCGGAAATCCATTCTCTTCTACTAGAGGGAGCAATAGAGGAGGTTCTGCAAAAACTCAGGAATCAAGATTTTTATTCTAGTTATTTCCTCTTCTCTCTCTCTCTCTCTCTCTCTCACACACACACACACACGTATATTTTCAACAAATTCTAGATATGAATCTAGATCTAATTAAACACCAGGAAGTTCTGCTTCAGGATATTGACTCTCGGTTCAATTTTCCCCTTTCTTTCTGCTCCGGATTGGTTTGCTGCTCTTGATCTCAGATGATTACTTCCATATTTCTATTCAATCTTCTCACAGAAAATACCTTTCTTTTTCCCTCAGTTAGAACCATTTCCAGTACAAAGTTTTCCTCCTTGCCCTTTCTGCTGAACCCAGAGCTTTTTATAAAATGCCTTTCTGTAATAGCAGCCTTCCTCAGAAGACAAGGAATTTTCATTCTTCTGAAAGCTCACACCAAAGATGAGTTGAACCTAGTCATTCTTTTCACACAGTCTCTGTTCCAAAAACTAGGTTTTCTAAACAAGAAAAAATTCATAATGTACCCAACAAAAAACAAACAACCTCTTTCACAGGAGCAGTTCTCGTCTCCAGAGTAGTGAGAGCTTACCTCAGAGAGGACAAATTCAAAAAACTGAAATCCACCACACAATGCTTATTTCAGCAACCAATACAGGCAGTACTATTCTTCCTCCCCTTTCTGGATCTTATGGCATCAACAATCTATGTTACACCTTACACAAGGCTCAGAATGAGTCTTCTTCAACACTGGGTTTCAAGAAATTTCAAACCAACAATGTGCAGTATGCACATGATGCTTACAGTCCCAGTGAAGGTCTCAAATGCTCTGCTGTGGAGACTGAAGCCTATGAATCTACTGAAAAGAGTGATGTTCAATCCCTTGCCTCTTTCAGTAACAGCTAGAACAGATGCTTCCAAGACAAGTTGGGGTGCGCATCTCAGCATATTAATGGCAAGGAGTCTATGGAATCTGCAACAATTATGACTTCACATCAATGTCCGTTTAACACTCAAATCCTTCCTTCCCCAAATTCAGGGCTCTGTGGTTCAAGTTGCCAAGGACAATGACAGCAAAGTAGTATGTAAATAAACAGATCATCACAACTTTGCCGAGAAGCAATAAAACTATGGGACTGGTGTATATGTCCGGAAATTTATTTAACTGCATTGCATACAGCAGGATCTCAGAACCAAGTAGTGGATCAACTGAGCAGGGACTCTTTGCAGAGTCATAAATGGTCTCTGAAGCAATCAGTGATTCAGGACATCTTCAATTCTTGGGAATTTCCAAGCATAGACCTCTTTGCCATCAGCCTCAATATCAATATCAAATACTACTTTTGTTCAAGAGCAAGGGTGGACAAAGTAGTGCTCTGGCTGCACCATAAATTTTTACCTAAAGTAATTTCTGATTTTCATGTTAATCAATGTATTAGCTGATATATTAACCTTCCAGTATTCTTTTGAAAACCTCCTAAGAGTGAATCAAAGTTACATTGTTTGGATGCTAAAAGAGTTTTAACTAATTATTTGGATAGAACAAAAATATTCAGGATTGCTCATAAACTGTTTCCTATTCAGATAATTATAAAGGAAAAGCCTTTTCTGCTTAAACTAGATGGGTCAGACACTACATAGAAGAGAGTATAAGAAACTATCACAATCGCTTCCTGCTGCTATTAAAACACATTCTACCCGGGCAGTTGCTACTTCAGCAGCATACTTCAAACACCTCCCATTAATAGAAATTTGTAAAGCAGCCAAAAGGAGCTCAATACAGCCTTTTACTAAACATTATTCATTAGACATAGCTGCTAGGTCTGATGCACAGTTTGGCAGGACAGTTCTCCAATCTCTATTTAATTAGGACATCGTGTCCCACCAGCCATTTTACTATATACTGTTTGCCAAACTATTGCAAGAGTGGGAATATGCAGAAGACACTTGAAGAAGAAATGAAAGTTACTTACTTGTAAACTAGGTTCTTCAAGATGGACTCTGCACATTTGCATTCCCTCACCCTCCTTCCCTTCTTCTGTGGAAGTAACAGAGGCAGGATCAGCTGCTGTGCTCCCTTTTACAGCGGTGCCCTCAGAACATGCTGAAATGCTGAGGGAAGAGGCAGAAGGGAGCATGCATGTGCTAACACCAGAGGCACTGCTTACCCCAGGGACCACCATTCAGCTGCACTGGTCAGCCCTTATTTCAAGAGGGGGAATGTGCTGGGTACATCTCAAAGATCCTTGGTTACAAGTAAGTAACCTTCATTTTCCTAAAAACTGCCAGTATAGTCCTTGTGTTGGGTTCCTGATATCTTCGGCTTTAACCCTGAGGAGTTTGGATGTACCCCTGTGTTTTGCATGCACTAATATTGCAATTACACACTCTACCACCCAGCACTTTGTCATGTGCATGTGCTCCTTTGGTGTTTCTTTATGGAGTCTCTTCCATGGCACTGTGTAATTGTCTGTGCAGGAGCACAATTAATAAACCTCCTGGCCTTTAATAACCAGGAGAACCAAGTGACCTGCCACTTCTTTTGAAGCAGTTCTCAAACCACTGAACAGCAATTGCTTCTCACATTCCCAAACAGGCTATTTATTTATATGAGTTCCCTGCCCAGTTGGGAACGTGTTTAACGAGGAGGGGAGCAAACCAGCAGCAAGCACTGATTCTCCCCTCATTAGAGGCTGGCAAATATGGTTTTATAGTGTCTGCAGTCTCCGATCCAATTACATAGGTTTTCATTAGCAAAATTCAGTCTAACTGCTCCAAAACCAGCATGTAATTCCACCTGTGAAAGAAGGCGTGAACCATACAAAGCTTAGTTAATATCTCTGAATCCTGACAGATGCAAAGGTCCCCAAACATTTTCCTCTGTGTTGTCCCTGGTTTGTTTTCTCAACCCATAATTTTGAAATGCAGTTTTTGTATCTTAGTGAAACTTGTAAAATAATCAAAGCCCAGAGAAGCATAATACAGAAATGGTTCAGACAGGTTTCTTACCATTTACTTTGTTCTTCTACCTCACAGTTCACTCCTGCTCCCAACACTTTACTGTTTTAGAAAATGGTCAGAGTACTATGTTGTGTGGCTATGTTGCATGACTGGGATTAAATTCCAAACCATGCTATTATACTCTATGGATCACTGCAAGCTGCTCTAACTTACGCCTGGTTGCCCATGGCCCAATGGACTCTTCCAGCACCCAGGAACAGATGGAATGCCAGTGTGCTCCAGCTACATCCCCATTTCATAGGCCACACACCCTATGCCAGGAAATGTGGGTGAGTGGCTAACAGCCACTAGACCAGCTCTGTCCTACCCCATGGTTGCACCATGTTTAGTGCATTGTAGGAAAATCTGGGTAGCAGTGGATAGAGCATCCCGAGGACTCATACACAGAAGGTGGCGTCAGCAACACTTGGAGACTAGCACTCTGAGATGTCCTACTATACACACAGCTAGTTGGAAGGAAGACCAGCCAAACAAGCTACATAGCTTAGTTAGGAATTCCTGTCTGTCCAGAAAAAATAATATTGAAAACTGATTACAGTAAGGAAACCATGTGGTACAACAGGCTTCTATCTGTCTCCCGCAGTTTTTACATGGCCCCATCATTGTAATTTCTGAATGCTTAAGCTTTTGAAAAGGGGAATGCATGATTAGCAGCCACAGTGCCTGGCTGCATTAGTAATGTTGCCTATGCACATAAGGTGTGTTTAGAGCTAAGTATTTCACTAGCTGGTTAAAAAAAATCCTTTAAAAGTTATATTGTAAACAAGACCTTGTGGACGATACCAAACTGGGAGGGGTTGCAAGTGGTTTGAAGGATAAGATCATAATTCAAAATGATCTGGACAAACTGGAGAAATGGTCTGAAGTAAATAGGATGAAATTCAAGAAGGACAAATGCAAAGTACTCCACTTAGGAAGGAATTTGTATGAATTCACATACAAAATGGGAAGTGACTGCCTAGGAAGGAGTACAGCGGAAAGGGATCTGGAGGTCATAGTGGATCACAAGCTAAATATGAGTCAACAGTGTAACACTGCTGCAAAAAAAGTGAACATCATTCTGGGATATAATAGCAGGAGTGTTGTAAGCAAGACACAAGAAGCAATTTTTCCACTCTACTCCACGCTCATTAGGCCTCAACTGGAGTATTGTATCCAGTTCTGGGTGCCACATTTCAGGAAAGATGTGGACAAATTGGAGAAAGTCAAGAGAAGAGCAACACAAATGTTTAAAGGTCTAGAAACCATGACCTGTGAGGGAAGATAGAAAAAATGGGTTTGTGTAGTCTGTAGAAGAGAAGACTGAGAGGAGACGTGATAACAGTTTTCAAGTACATAATAGGTTGTTACAAGGAGAAGGGAGAAACATTGTTCTCCTTAACCTCTGAGGATAGGACGAGAAGCAATGGGCTTAAATTGCAGGAAAGGAGGTTTAGGTTGGACATTAGGAAAAACTTCCTAACTGTCAGGGTGGTTAAGCACTGGAACAAATTGCCTAGGGAGGTTGTGGAATCTCCATCATTGGAGATTTTTAAGAGCAGGTTAAACAAACACGTGTCAGGGATGGTCTAGAGAATACTTAGTCCTGCCATGAGTGCAGGGGACTGGACTAGATGACCTCTCGAGGTCCCTTCCAGTCCTAGGAGTCTATGATTATTTAAACAAAGCACAGTATACAACACTGGTCCCCACAGTTATGGTGGCTAATCAAACAAACCAAAGTTCCTTTTTCCTTCATGCAATTTTAGAGGATCCCTTTCCCCTTGGCAGAAACAAAAACAGAAAGATCTTGCCCTTTCTGGAACACTAATATAATTAATTGGTCAGTATGTGTTACAGGTCTTCTTCTGTGCCTGATCTGCAGAAGAGATGAGTCTATTATAGCCCAGCTAGAGACCCAGGACTCTGTCTCAAGCTGTAGCAGCTCATGCTTTTACCTCTGGAGGTCCAATCCTCAGAGTGTTGGCCAAGATGGCATAGAATCATAGAATATCAGGGTTGGAAGGGACCTCAGGAGGTCATCTAGTCCAATCTCCTGCTCAAAGCAGGACCAATTCCCAACTAAATCATCCCAGCCAGGGCTTTGTCAAGCCTGACCTTAAAAACCTCCATCAGACAAACAGAGAACAAACAGAGTTCTCTCCTTACCGGAGTGCAAGCTGAGTTATCCAGTCCCACCGTAGGAAAAGAGTAATATTTCCCCACTACAACCCATCCTTTTTCTATTTTATCTAAATATTGCAGTTGGTCCCTGTAGCTGAAATATGTTGATTTTGCAACATGAATAAATGGGGACTAAGATATTACCAACAAACTTTGTTCCTCTTGGTCATATGGGGAGAACATTAATATATTTCTAGGGCACTGATCATCATAGTATCTGATTACCTAATCCAGGTCTGTGGTATAGAAACACTATTGCATTAATCCAGTGTTTCCCCAAAATGCATTTGCGGTAGGCTTCCCATGTATTATGGGTAGGGCCCTACCAAATTCACAGTCCATTTTGATCAATTTCACAGTCATAGGATTTTAAAAATCATAAATTTCATGATTTCAGTATTTAAATCTGAAATTTCACAGTAATTGTAGGGGTCCTGACCCAAAAGGGAGTTGCGGAGGGGGGAGAGGTCACAAGATTATTGTGTGTGTGTGGGGGGGGGGGTGTTGTGGTACCACCTCCCTTACTTCTACGCTGCTGTTGGCAGGGCACTGCCTTCAGAGCTGGGCAATTAGCCAACAGCCACCGCTTTCCAGCCGCTCAGCTCTGAAGGCAGCGCAGAAGTAAGAGTGGCAATATCACAACCCCCTTAAAATAACCTTATAGCCCCCCTGCAACTCCTTTTTAGGTCAGGACCCCCAGTTTGAGAAACTCTGGTCTCTCCATGAAATCTGTATAGTACAGGCTAAAATCACACAAAAGACCAGATTTCACGGTCTTTTTTCATGGCTTTTTTCATGGCCGCGAATATGGTAGGACCCTAATTATGGGCCACCCTTCATGCTTGTTCTCTGCCATCCAGAACTTTGAACAAGAAGCTGGCTGTAGAGGAAAATCCTATTCAATTTCCTGCCAGATCCAAGTGTAAAGTGCTTGATGCCAGAGAGGGAAACAAAGAAAGGAAGGGGCGAGGGGGGAGAAGGTGGCAGAAGAAACACCATGGATCTAAGTAGTGACATCCATAATTTTTCTCCTGATAATTACATTGGTTACCATTCAGATCAAGGATTTTGTAGCAACCACTAGACCTAGTGCAACAACATTTAGAGGGCAGCAACCAGAATGTGCATTTTGGTAACTCTATTGTATGAGATGAACAGGTAAAAAATATTCTATGTATGAAGCTGCAGTGGCATAGATACATGTAAAGATAAGCCTGAATATTTCCCCTATTTTCTGCCTTCTGAGAAACCTCCTTATGCTATTGGTGCTCAGACAATATTTACTTTTTTTATAAAACCCCTGGGGAAATCCTGTACATAGCTTCACCCTGCTCGCACCCCTCTTTGTACATCAGTTTGTTTCCTCAGCTGCAATGATAACTATACGTTCATGTTAGAGATGGACCTGAATGTAAACTACCATGAACCTTCAGGAAATTTGGATCCAGATCAATTCTGGGGTCTGTCTTCGTGTATTCAAATGCAGTCATTATTAAGCAAAAATACCTGCTTTAGTCATGTTAAAGGAACAGACTAATTTCTTCCTTATTGCTTCCCATGTTCACAAACTCTGACTCACACAACTGAGTGAAACAAAAATAAAAAAGGATTAGACTGTCTCCCTGGCTTTCTCATCCGAATGCATAATGAGTGCCTGTAGGAACTGGAACTTCTCCCATGAATCGGAGAATCTGCAGGTGGCAAAAAAGGAGCTGCAATCAGAACTCCAACATTGATGAGGATAAAATACTGTTAAAAGCTTTTTGTGCTTTGAAAAATGTTATTTTTTTATTATTGCTCTGTGCAAGAAAAGTACAGGGTAACCCCAGGAAGAGAGGGGGGAGGGAATAAAAAATAAAAATTAATCATAGACCTAGCAGACTTGGGCTAAACAGGGAGGAAAATTAAATCACTGGCCTATTGTGATCTTGGTTATGATGTCTTGGGAGGTGATCTTAAAAGAACCCAGATATATTGCTAGAGACAACTTTTCCTTCCTTTTCCTCTACGAAAAATCCTAGAGAACTTACATAGAAATTCCATCCCTGCTATAGAATTCTACAGTTTGATTCAAATGCCTATAGAAATGCCTATCACATTCACTATTAAATTATATAGATTCTTTGAACAATTTCTATTAGTCACATCCCTATTAAAGCCTGTGGGGTTTTTACAAAAACATTGCCCAGGTGGCAGTATAAAAGTTTTGCCAATAACTTTAGTGAGAACAAGTGAGCCCTATATATGAGTAACACGTGATTAAGTCTTCCTGTTTGCTCCCATTGGATCTAATCACATAAGCTCCAGCGTGATGTAAACATAACCGATGGACAAATTTACAATCAAATTATCTGACAATACAGACAACTAAGGGTTTCTTTACAGTACACAATCCTGCATGCTGTAGCTAGTTCTCTACTAACCTCTGTGTATTGCTGTACTACGTTTTCAGGGGTTGGGCCAAGAAATACATAGAAGTCGAGGATCCCTCCAATGGTGCGGAAGGTTAAGGATGGATTTGGACTCAGAGTGATATCTGAAGGAAGAAAACAGAAGTGTTGCACACAGTACAAATTACCTCAGTGCCAGTCCTATGCATTTTGAACCCTTCAGTGCACAGCTGCTAAGTAGGTTAGCCAGCCACTTACTTTAAGCACATATCCCACCCACGCAGACCACAGAACAAGTACGAATCCTCTATCTGCCAGCATCAAAAAACAGAAACAGGCACCCTTGTGAGGTGGTCCTGTCTTGCACGGATGGCACACTGTATGGACAAAGAGAAATAAGGAAATGTATATAATAGTAAGCTACCATGGCGCTGTGAGCTATATTTCCAGATTTATTCTATTTTGCACAGTAACAAATGCACATAAAATATATTGCAAAGTTTTGTGTTTCTTAATTTCACTTGTAGGTAAAAGAACCACCAACATGCATCTAAAGCTCCTCTATAGAATATATTCACATCTGATTTTTTACTGGAAGTCATTGCCTGCCAGAGAAATTGATTTCATAGCTTTAGTGAAGATTCCCCTTTTCAAAGATTACAGTATTAGATTAATACAGTGAGGTGACCATGGTAACGTGCAAAGCTATTCTTCTAAGAGTGAACACAGTACTAACCCAAATTGACTTGTTTTGCTTGTGTCAGTCCCAGAGGAAATTTCTATTGACTTCAACTTTCTCTACCTTTACATCTAGTTTTAAAAAGTTAATCAATCATATAATTTTAGTTGAAAGTGTATATTTTACCTTGTTTTGCAGTAATTGCAATGAAGTCTCTTTGAGAACATAATAATGGTCCCTGGAAACTCACTTATGATGTGTGTATTATTTTAGGAATCCTGTCATATATTTGTATGTTTAAAAGTCATTAGTGAAAAGAGTTATTAATATATAGCAGAAACAATTTAACATCGCTCTATACTTAATCTACATATGTACGGATAATATACTGTCTTACCTTGTGCATTGGAGTTCAGTAAGAGGATACCGTGAGTATTTGAGTCACTCTCTATGCACATATAAAAAGGATGAACTCCATAAAGATTGGCAAATGTCTGAAACATCAAAAATGGATTTTATATAGCTTATTTTGCCAATTGTTCACAATCTTTATCATCCAGAAACACATACACAGACAAAAGACATTTATTAGTTCATAGCTGAAATGGGTTATTTGCATCCAAACTAATGTAAAGCTCCATCAATAAAACAGGAGATATTTTTAGCCTCAACATTGTCACTTTTATCTTATCTTATTTAAACTCTTAGCCATGGACTATAGTACTCTGGCATTCAGTCAAATGCTCCCGAGTGACCAGGCTAAGAAATTCACTTCTGGTGAGAATATATCATTGACAGGCCAGCATTTAAGCTGCAATTCAGCCAAGCATTTAAGAATGTGTCTAACTGTAATCCTCTTGAAGTCATTCTTAAATGCTTGGGTGTATAGGGATGAATTTAAGCATGAGCTTAAATACTATGCTGAATCAGAGCCTTGACACATGGAATATTTTTTACTAGGAACGTAGAATGTTTCTTATGCCAAGTTTCCAAATCATTGTAAAATACCCAATGATTTTACTGTTTAGCTAATTACATTTTGTTGCATTTCCATAACATTTTATGAAACCCATTTTATGTTCTTTCCTGTTAATTCATAATTAACACCTCTTGTCATGTAGTGATGCTGTTAATCTGGTATTAGTGTATTTTGCCATTTTATTTTTAAAGTATGATCCCAGCACCAAATGCTGCATTAAATGACTTACCGTTGGTGGCTGGTCTCTGGAAAACATCCCATAATTAACAAAATTCATATTGTGCTTAAAGGATGGATGTTCATGTTCACCAAATCCATAAACGGAGGTGGATGGCACAGTGGTGGTAATCTGCAGATACTGTTTGGCAAAAATTAAATCTCCAAGTGATGTGTCCCACCTGTGTCAAATACAGAGAGTCTGAACATGATTAGTTTGCTCATGCCTTATATTCATCACTTTAACATCAAGTTGGAATACTTGGAAATTTTGTTGCATTTCTTGCAATAGTAACATATACAAATGCAATGTACAAATTAATTGTGTGTGTGCTTCTAATGTACTTACACATATATATTATAAAAGGATAACTGAGGTAAGAGGAAGGCATTATATAAAGTACTGTCACTGAAATAAGCAGTTGCTCTTGCTATTTCTATGATCAGTGGCGCATATTGAAGACTGTTATCACATGGCAGTGTCTACAGTGTCACTAACAATGACAACATTTAGTAGCAATCATCTTTTATTAGCGTGTGAAGTCCCATTGAAATTAATGGGATTACTCGTGTGCATATGCTTTATGCTTTGTTGGATCAGGGCTGAGGGTTTGATCAGAGTTGGATCACTGACTTTAACAGATGTGCGGGTGCATAGCACCCCACAAGACCAGGTCCTTAAATGACAGCTTTCTTTAGTCTGTGACTTTATAATACCTACATAAACAGATCAAATTTGTTCTAAACAAAGGACATTTATAGATATTTATGATTCTTTCTTTTTTCTTTCATTAGTTTTATGCATTTATTTCTATTGAATCATCTATGAACAAATACACATTTTAATTAGGTGTTACTTCATGGGGGGAGGGATAGCTCAGTGGTTTAGCGCATTAGCCTGCTAAGCCCAGGATTGTGAGTTCAATCCTTGAGGGGGCCATTTAGGAATCTGGGGTAAAAATCTGGGGACTGGTCCTGCTTTGAGCTGGGGGTTTGACTAGATGACCTCCTGAGGTCCCTTCCAACCTTGTTATTCCATGATCTTGTGTTTGCTGTTACTAATGCTATAATGAGCTGTATATATACTCTCAAAGTACATTGTACCACTATATGACATGAATACCAAACATATATCACTGCTGAACTGTGATTTCGTTACAATAAATTAAAATAAATGAACCAAAACCACAGAAGCTGGTAGCGATGCTACTTTCACATATTCATAGATCCCAAGGCCAGAATGGACCACTGTGATCATCTAATCTGACTTCCTGTGTACACAGGCCACAGATCTTCCACAAGGTAATTCCTAGTGGCTAGTGCACATATTTTAGAAAAACATCCAATCTTGATTTTAAAATGGTCAGTGATAAACAATCTACCACAACCCATGGTAAATTGTTCCAATAGTTAATTATACTCACTGTTAAAATGTACACCTTTTCCTGCGTGACTATAAATACAAATATAAATATTAAATACATTAATATGAATGATTTGTTATTAGAGGGTTTGGTAAAATTAAATGGAATACCAAATTAGCCAAAAAAACTAATTATGTGGAAGGTTCTGTATATTAGCAGTGGATATAGTACTATAGCTATTAACTGCAGCACACCTATAAACTATCCTGTTTGAGAGCCTGGGTTCATATTGTTTTCACCAGACCAAATTTATATTTCTTACCCTAGGACAAACTTTTTACTGTTGTGGGAAAGAGATTTGGGTTAAACAACTGGTCCTATGTGGCACTCCAGGCAGTGCCCATGCTACATCCTCCATCACTGGGAGAGCAGAGACTCTTGCCCTTATGTAGAGCTGCAATGGGGGATGGGAAGGCTCCTTGTCCCTCCCCAGTCTAGTGCACATATGCAAGGGTTAGGTACAGTCTGGGCCTAGAAGGAGAAGTCAAATATACCAAGCAATTACTGCAAATTAAGACAATGTATTTATTGGCCCTCTGTTTTGGCAGTACCATAGCTCAAACAATGGTGATTTTATGTAACTGGTCACTTAGTTGTTACACATCATGTTCGTGCCTTTGCCAATGGAAACCCTCAAGCCACTGGGAAAGGTGATTTTTTCTTTTTTGCTTGGAAATATGTATAAAGTATCAACAAGAATTACAGGGGACCCTTTTAAAAACCAAGGCTTTTTTGTGAGAAGTTACTTGATATGGGAATAGGTATCAGCTCATGTGCTGTGTTCTTGGCAAAACTAACATGATCACCCAGTTCAGTCAGGTGCTGGGTTTCCAGTGTCAATGTTCTGTGAAAAGGATGGTTGAAGAAGTAAAAAGCAAATGTAGCCAGAAGGAAAGACATTGGGAAGAACTTGAATAACTGCCTTAGCCCATTGAGCACTCTGTGTGATGCCTCCTCAGAGAACATGAGGTTTCATATTTCCTGGTATCTGCAATCAAACACTGACATTTCTGATTTGAAAGTAATTAGCATTACCAAGGAATTACAAGTATTTGCTGTATTTTACAAAGGGTATTCCCTTTACAATAGTGTCACTGCAGTGTTTTGGATCATAACTGCAGTGACTCTATTTTTCCACAATGGAACATGGAACACAGCAGCTCCTGTATTGGGACACCAGTTGTTGTTTTTTTATTAACTTATGTGGAAGCCAATTAATAATTAACAAGGATTTGAAGAGATCTTAATGAATGTTAGTTAGCATGAGTTAGGCTAGCTGTGACCCTAATGACGTGAGATTTGTAGAAGCAAGATAATGTAAGACAGAGTGAACTGTGTGAAAGTTGTTACGACCTTGCAATATGCAGTCTTGCTTTTTTTTAGTAGTGATACAAATAAGATAGCAAGGAGGCTTATGTATAAACAAATGCAATTGTTTTCTTTTTACTGTCTCCATGATTGCTAGAAATTGTCTGTAACAAAGGTATAAAGGCTTGATGTAATTGTTTACCAGTTGAGAGACCTGTCCGGGACTGGGGTGACCCTGTGTCCTATGGCACTCTCTCCCTCCATTGTAATTACTGGAGAAATAATAAAGTATTTGATTTTGCTGCACCCAAACAAAAAGCAAGAACTAAGTTTTTCTCCGACACTTACTATGTATTCACCTACTTCACGGCCATATGTTGAACTTCCATAGGGATCCAAAGGAGTTATCACAAAGCAATCAACAAAATGGTTTCCCAATATAAGGACTCACTCCCATCTCTCTCAAGCAGTCAACTTGCTGTGTGCTTCCAATCCCATTTATACACCATTTCCTATTTTGATCCTATATTTTTTTTTCTGTCTTGCTTGTAGAGCACCAGTCACAATAGTAGGCAGGTGCCAAATGCAGTATTTAGTGTAGCATAATACCACCATCAGAAATAAGCCTCTGCTCTCTCTTTTCCTTAGTGTTAGGTAACTTCTGATTGCCGCCATTGCTTTCTTTTTTTCCCTTCCCCCCTTTAAAAGACAAAAAAAAGACAGGACTTCCCTTTAAATCCTCCCTTCCCAAGCATTCTTCAGCCCTGGGCCCCACTATTACATTAATGC
Source organism: Mauremys mutica (assembly GCF_020497125.1). NCBI lineage: Eukaryota > Metazoa > Chordata > Testudines > Geoemydidae > Mauremys > Mauremys mutica. The sequence goes on along the minus strand of NC_059072.1, from coordinate 30,917,884 downwards.
TGTAAGCTGCCATGATCCATTGCTTTATAACACTGCAATATTTTGAGGGTTATTTAGGTTTAAAAAAATGACCATTTAAATGAGAGAGCCACCTTTGTCACTCTAAAACCCTTTGGATACAATAAAAGAAAACTGTTATATTTGCCTTATGATGGTGTTTGTTTACTCCCATCTGCTTTAAAGCAGGATGAAAGCCAACAAAACAGAAGGAATATAAAATTATACAATGTTCGTAGGAATGTGCTTGATTCTCATTAAAAAATTACTTATCAACTACAATGGTAAACTGAACAATATCCCAGCCCCCTTTCCATGAATAAGGTCAGTCTAGTGTGTATTTGCGCATAAATTGATTGGTTTGAGAGAATATTACATGGGAGAAAAGTCTAAAAAATGCAGATACAATATTCACCATCAACAATTCAGCATTTGCCAGTTACACGCAGCATTGTCTGTGAATAGCAGAGCATCCCCCTCAACTCAGGGAGATCTCCCTAGTAAAATGTTTGGAAAATGTTAATCTTTTAGTAGTTTCTATTGTATTTCCCAATCTTTGAAAGTATGAGGAGGCCAAGGTATTTTGATAGCTGTGATACTGCCTACTAACTGTGGTGCTGCCATTCCTTTAGGTATCACTTCTGAAAACAGGTGCTCCCTTCCAAAGACTGTGCATGAGGCTTAAGAATAAGCCTCTCTATTTATAGCCTCTCATCTGGAAGAAGACTGACTCAGGAGCCAAAGGGACAGCATGAAGTTTGCATTTCTGGCTGGCATTCGAGCTTGTAGCATGAGAACAAACAGTAGGCCCCCTTTGTGCTACCAGCTCAGAGTGCAACTATAATGGATCAGTGAAACGCCTTTGAAAATAAACAAATGAAATAATGCCTGGTTTATTTAAGGGATTAGTATATAATACCTTGTAGCATTTCAAGTATGACTAAAAGTCAGTGGAATCAGGTTTGTTAAATATGGTCACTTATTCCTTTAAATCCAAGCAATTATTAAATGTAAAAAAACTCCCCTGGCCCAAGGACATTTTTACATGTAAATGAACATCTGGTGCTAATAAGGGGTCTTATAAACCTTCAGAGATGTGTGGACCCCATTTTAGTAGAGAGATTGGGTAAAATTTTCAAAAGCACCTAAGTGATTTAGAAGCCTAAATCCCATCTTAAAAAAGCCACTTAGACTTTAGGAGCCTAAATCTCAAGGACGTTCAATGAGGTTCCTAAATAATTTCTGAAAATGACACCTCCTCTCCAGTTTCCTCATCTTCACCTAACATCCTTGTGGCAATTCCAGGCATTGATAACTTGGAAGAGGAATACTCAGAAAGAGTTAAGTATATCTCTAGCTTTCTGGTAATGCGAGTTAGTAAGTGGAAGCAGGGAGGAAAGTTAGCATCATGTGACCAGTAGGTTTTCCACAGAACACTAGTGGTCCATTGACCACAGTTCAAGAACTGCTGTGGTAATACCACTTTTGATAATTAATCACTAAATGTATTTACAATTATTGATTCTGTTCTGTTCAGGTTCTTCTACTGCACTCATCACCATAATATCAGAGCATTTTCCAGAAGTGCAATAACCCAGACAACAGCATTTTTGTTTTGAAAAGGAATTAGGCAAACATTACCTACATTCCCGCTTACCAGTGTATAAAAATCATAATGATGAGAACACCAAAAATACCCTGGAAGAATAATGGCTGTTACAAACTGGAAGCAAATATGAGCTACACAAGTTACACACAAGTTGCCTATGTTACTTTCAGCAAAATTGCAGTTTGAGACAATAGCTTTATAAATCATTCTGATAGCTTCCTTCTAGAAAATTTTCTCATGAGAAGTGGTGCCTGTGCTTACTACAAGAATCAATATAAAAGCCAGCTGAACTCTGCAGCAGCAGTTTTGAAATTAGTGACAATCTTGATTAGTATCACAGGGGTAGTCGTGTTAGTCTGGTTCGGTAAAAGCAGCAAAGAATCCTGTGGCACCTTATAGACTAACAGACGTTTTGCAGCATGAGCTTTCGTGGGTATTGGAAGAAGTGGGTATTCACCCACGAAAGCTCATGCTGCAAAACGTCTGTTAGTCTATAAGGTGCCACAGGATTCTTTGCTGCTTAATCTTGATTAGGATTTGATTATTTGTTGCATGTCCTCCGAAGTGTGATAACTAACAAATAATTGCATGCTCTTAATAGAGATATCAGAAAATGTGTCTGGCTCGGAAAGATGCTCTGTCTTGCATTATTCATATTCTATCATGCAAGAAAGATTGTTTGGAGCACAAGTATTAACACAGTGGATCAGACGCATGGGCCATCTAGTCCAGTATCCTGGTCGCCAACAATAGCCAGTGCCACATGTTTAAGAGGAAGGCATGAAACTTGCTTGTGGAGGAAGGTTTTTTTTGCTAATATTGTAGGAGAATTGGTTTGTGTTCTGAGTAATTTGGATTGATAGCCTTTATAATTTTTTAATTAGCTGGTATGATTATAGCTGATTCTTATTATACAAATCTGCATCCCACCAAGCTCTCTGCCTCAATAATATATTGTAAATGCCACAGGATAATTATACATTGTGTAAAACATTATTTCTTTGTGTTATTTTTATATTTGTTACCTTTAAATCTCATGGGCATTTGCTTGTTGTTCATCTCTGCTGAAACCAAATAGCCCCAATCTCTCCTCAAAGAGAAACCTCTCTATGCCTCTGATCATTTGCCCGGCTCTTTTCTATTGCTGCTGTACCCATGGAATGACCAAAAGTGAATATGGTGTTCAACATGACACCATATTATTAAGTAATATAATGGCATTATAATCTGTGCAGTTTTATTTTCTACACCCTCTTACAACAGCCTAACATTTTGACTGCCATTGGGCCCTGAGCAGATGTTTTCACACCTCTCACAAAAGCTTCCCACGTAGTACAAAGAGCTGCAGTAATGACTGCAAATAATATTCAGGAACATATATATCCATCCCCTAAGTTTCCATCTTCTCCCATCTACAATATTTTCAGGTATGACATTAGATAACTCCCCGTAAGGAGACCTTACATACATATTTGACAGAGATGGAAGGGATTTTTATACCCTATGGACACGAGCACAGGCCTGATATCCTTTCTTCTTCATCTATCATACTAATCCACTGTGATGGAATTTAAAGCATAAATACACATCTATTGCATCTGGGACAGAGACTGCAGTATAGAAATGATGGATGAGAAATAAAAATATAGATATTAACAAAAAATCCACAGTAATTCTTCTGCACAGAATATACTGTACTCTACATGGATTAAATACCCCAGCATTATGCTATAGGACTTGTGGGATTATAGGGACTTCTAAGCATTTTTAGTGTGGTTGTCCAAAACGGAAAAGCTGCTGACAGAGATAAAGTGCTGTGTGTGAACAGGTTTATGAAAATTTGGGATAGTTTTACAATGGAAGATACCGTGGTGTATATGGATTTGTGTTGTCTAGATACCATTTATCATCTACTGAGACACTGGGAATGCAGCTCGGAAATGTGTAATTTGTCCTGGTTTGTTGTTATTGATTACTTTGAGCAATACTGGTGTTTACAGAGAGATTAATGATCAGCTCAACTCTTTATTGAGATTCCAGGGATTTGATCTGCTGCAGCTGGATATGCAGGGTTCTTCCTGAGTCTCTACCTTTCCCCAGTACTTCCCAGAGAGGTGATTCCCAGATGTGGAGGTGACTGTGCTAAAACCTGGAGCTATATTACCTTTAGCATGGATTTTGCCCATAGATTGGGGGTGGGGGGAATGATGCAATCCCTTCCAGCCCTACCTCTGTCCCTCTTCCTACTTCCCCTCAGTGCTTCCCCACCCTATGCTGAAATCTGGTGGAGAAAGCATCTGGCTCCTTCACTTCCTAGTGGAAAGGGCTATGAATAGAGGGTCTCCTCCACATGGTTAGCAGGATGATGAGGTTCATTTTCATATGAGCAGCTTGTGTAGGTTTAAAATAGACCCCCTGATTAAGCTGAATAGAGGGGTCCTTGGGAAGGCCCGGCTGAGTTGCCAGCTTTGGTAACAGAGAGTTTTCTGCAAGGCTGTGTCAGCAGGACAGAAGCACATTGGTTCATAGTGTAGTCTTGAATAGACAAAGAAAATTGCCACTTGCTAACAATGGGTGTCATCAACAGGTGCCCAGCAAAGTCTAACGGCAATGGCCATACCATGTTCAGCACAATTTTAGACATGAGTTTTATCACTGCTTCTGAAACTGTGTAGAACACAGCTCTGACCTTGGCAACACATACAGACATGTCTGGCATCAGTTCAGCTGCACCTATTGCTCACACTAATCATCAGCAATGAGTAATTTTCTTAGGCAAAGCTTTTTTGATGGTTGTTCATGCAGCAGCAAAAGGGACAGGACACAAAGAATTGATTGCTGCATTTATAGGCTTGTTGCTTTAACCATTTTGCACTCCATTGCTTTGTCTGAACAAGAGGATTTTACCACTGGTTCAGCTGAGCCCATGTTACCACCGATGAGAGCCCTAATGTAGAGAAGGTTCCCATATGCCTAGACCCGTTTTTACCAACATGTTGGTAAAGCTGTTTTCACCAGGTTTAAATAACATAGTGGTAAAAATGCCAGAAGCTACAGGAGTCTCTTCTACACTATGGCTCCCACTGCTTCTCTCACTGCTCCAGCTACACTGGTGCCAACACTAGTGGGAATAATTCTGTAACATTCCCTGCTGTAGACACAGTTGCTACTATCAAATAAATAGCAAACATCATGGCTTCTAGATCCGGAAATATAGAGTAAATTAACATGTTGAAAGGAGGATATACACACAGCTCTCCTGAACTCTAATGGAAGTGGTGAGTGTAAATCCCTATAATGAGACAAAGATATACTACTCAGCATCCAAATTCACTCATTTAGATTGGCTAGGATGTGTGAAGAGGTGATTTTTTGTTAATCACACAGGGAATTCAGCTACAAAGGGGGGTACAGCTGTGAGAGGAATCTTTCCCTGCTGGAACGAGACCCTCCCATCTATAATCAACTTGCTGTGCCTTTTCCCAGAAACATAACATTTTCCTTTCTCATAAACTATGTGCAAACATCAGTTTCATTAATAATAGTGTCTTCAGTTGCCGGATAACACTATTAACCATGGCAATATTAACATTTAATCGTTTTTTTTAATTGGGTGGATTTCAGAAGAGCTTCATCTCCTGGGGTAACACAGCGTATGCTTTTCCAATGGCAATTTTTAACAGCAATGGATTCCTACTGAAATCTGAACTATTGATACAGATATTAGCCAAGGCTGCCATCTATCTTCCTCTCCTTTCAACACAGCCCATTCTTTCACAGAGCTTACACTGCCACTAAGCCCAGTTTCAAAAGTGAGTACTATATTTAGGAGTCCCTTTTTAGACAGATACTGCCTGATCTTCAAAAGCCCTTAGCTCTCAGCAGCTCCCATTGAGAACAATGGGATCTACAAGGTAGGAACTCTTTTGAAAACCTGCCAAATAGGGCCTGATTTTCAGAGTTGCTGAGCACCCGCAGCTCCCACTGGCATTGTGTGTGCTCAGCACCTCTGAAAATAAATCCTGCAGGTATCTTGAGTTGAGACCCAATGACTGAGACCCTCAAAATTAGTAAATACTTTGGAATAACAGACTAAATTTCTGTGCTTAGCAAGTGTATGAGGGGGCTGAGGAGGAATGGGAATGGTATTATGAACCAGCTCATAGTAATTTTTCAGTAAGCGTTCCCCTCACATATCATAATTCCAATTAATGAGCCTTAATCAATCCTTACAATGAAAAGGGCTACTGAGATAATTTCTTGGATCAAGGAAAGGAAAATTTAACTGGAACCTGCTATCAACACAAAGCCATCAAGTCTAAATGAGGAAGTAAGCAAATTTTTCCTATCTCACTGATACATAGAACACTAATTTACAGTACCCTGTAAAAAACAAAACAAAAAAAACCTTTACAAAGTTGGCTATGAAGCTTGTAAAAGATGTCACACAAGATAACTATTTAGAAGAGTGTCCAGCTAATTAAAAATAAAGCTCGGTGTTTACATTTGCAGACTCAAAATATTTTATAAGCTGTATTCTCAAGGACAAATTCCTGATGAGACACAAGAGGGTGTAACATGTAGTGAAAACAACCAAAACCTGTTTTGAAAATGTCCAGTCTCCTCCCCATAAATTGGGATGCTCCATTTCTTGCCAGCAAAATGTTTATATTCTGAATCTAACAACTAACATCTGACAGAAATGGGGTTTTATATGTTTTGTTGTCAATATTCAGGTTTAAGTTTTTGTATGCAATTTTACAGAAATTATGGATAGAAATAACCATTGCCACATTCCAACAAACTTCTGAATATGTACTGGACATAAAAATTCCTGTGAGCAGCAACATACTTTTTCTGTATTTTCTTTCCCAACATTCTCATACCTAGGGTACACATATTCATAGGATCTATTTATCTTGAGCCACCTACCTGAGTCATCTAATGATACCACAGTCCAGTTTGTGACATCTTAATTCATCATAACAACCTATCATATGATGGCAGTAACACTGGATTGTAATCTCACTAAATGAAGCCAGCAAGAGCACACTGATTAGAAAGGAGTAAGTTACTCATTCCATACAAATATCTTGGTAACCATCACTAAGTGGAAAATAAGCAAAGAAGAGATTTATGATGGAAAGTGACAATGTGAAATTTGTGGTGTTTGCTGATGTATGGACATTTCTCCTTTAGTAAAATATACTGCATAAGTTGTACAATTCAATGAATATTTTTGCACTGTTTTATCACTATTTCTCTAGTTTCCTTGGGCCTACATTTTGAAAAGTGATTAGTGTTTATGGGGGTCCAACTTAAGACATTACAAGAGCCTAATTCTCAGAGGTTGAGTGATTAGCACTTCCTGAAAACTAGGCCCCACTAAGATGTCTCAGGTTGGGCACCCAGAAATGCAGGACCTCCAAACTCACTAGTCATGTTCCTTGGCACTATTTTATTGCATTGCAGACATACAGCATGCAGTACCAGCTAGAATTTTATTTGCTAAGGAATAGCTCTTGATTCTCTGATCAATCTTTCCTTAACGTTTAAGTAACTCTTGCATGTGTATATATATAATTATGTTTATATTCAGCACTATGATAGGACTCCACTTCCTAATGGGACACGCCTTGATCTACTAGATGCCATGTGCATGTGTACATACACACACACAAAATTCATGTTTGTGAGGGGAAGGATCATTTCTCTCTGTTCACCATGTTAAACAAAGCAATTATGTATGTGAAATAGTTCTCATCTTGTCTTCCTTATTTTCTACACAAAACAATCTTAATATGCTTGTACTCACAGTACTGTTCCTGTGCTTTTCCTTATGATTTTAAACTGAAAGGAGGGATCATTTATAAACTCGATGTCATAGCTGGTGTCAGCAGCAGCAGTGGATGGAGACTCAATCTTGAGTGGAACTTCAAATCGTTGGCTGTTAGGATCATAAATCTAAATCAAAGTGAGAGTAGGCACAAAGTTGTTGGTTCATTGGTTAGCTTAAGTTACTTGAACAATTTTTTTTTTAAACACTTACCTTAAACCTGAGTCGGTCTTTCGTCTGGAACTCCACGTCTATGGCAACAGGAGAAATATCATTGCCGAACAGTGACATCATGGTATTACGTTTCATCAGCACTAACCTACAAATACACTTAATTACCACACACCAAAGTGCTCAAGCACAAGAACAGCCATATAATAGGGCAAAACAGCGGAAAGGATTCAGCTCTATGAACCAATAGCAAATCTTTCTGGAATAGAACTTCCATAAATCATGAATTTGTTAATAGATATTGCTGGGGTGGGCAAAGGAGTGGTTTTTTCCTCCAAAATTCACCTAGATAGCATCGACTTGTACCCTCTCATGGAAGGTCTAGCTATTCTACAAAAGGGGAATGGGGAAAATTTATGCCTCTGCATTTATAAATGTATTCTAAAATCAGAACCCAAACCTGTATGCAGCTTTTAGGCAGTCCAACCAAATGTGAATGCATAAAGAATGATTAAAGACTTAAACAAGCAATGGTAAAGTTTACCTCCAACCTTTAGCTGTCTTTTGCGGCTGCCCAGACAGAGCGTACCCATATGGGCCAACTTCTGGGAAAGAGCACCAGGGGGCATTGGAGACTTTTGTAGAACACCAAATGCAGCCCTTTGCCTCACATGCCTCTTTTGAGGCACCTAGCTGAGGGTGGCAATCAATGCGTTTCTGAACTGGAACATTGTTAGGGCAAGTTGGATCTTCAACTGAGTCATAGAAGCAAAATGGAACATTCGGAGCACTAGTCTCACACCACCGGCAGCCACGAGTTATGCAGGAGGTTTCAGAAGCTCCAGGTTCTGGATGACAGTCTTGCCGAAGGTCCTCAGAGATTGTTGTTGGGCATTCGCTTGAGTGAAAAGGCTGAGCTAAAACTAAACCGGGAAAGGAAACAGATACTGAGCATCAAAAACACACAGGAGTTCAGCATGAAATAATTCAACTTGCTTTTGTGTAGATATAGATAGAACACATGACACCTGTGGTGGATGGGACCTGAGAACATTGTACTCATTGTTCAAACAAGAGAATATAGTTTATTCTAGACCTCAGGAACATCGTGCTGTATTTTTATTACCCAGATGTGGATTTTTTTGGGTGGGGAGGGGGCAATTGTAATTATTCCTCCTGCTGTGGTTTCTTGTATGTAGGCAGCTACGTGTTGTTACTTTGCCCAATGCCTATAGTACTCAGCTGAAGATGGAGCAGATTTGAAATATTTGTCTGAAGAAAAATTAGAAGATAAATAGTATATAAAGCAATAAATAGAATTCTTATGGAGGCGTGCAGCCTTGACTCTGGAATCAAGGCTCATAGTCAAGGCTGCTCTGAGATCAGCTCTTAAATAAAGGCTAAAAATCCAGTTTCACTTTAATGATTGAATTTGATGTATATTTACTACTATTATGTTTATGTTATTATAGGTTTCAGACTGGTAGCCATGTTAGTCTGTATCAGCAAAAACAATGGGGAGTCCTTGTGGCACCTTAGAGACTAACAAATTTATTTGGGCATAAGCTTTTGTGGGCTAAAACCCACTTCATCAGATGCATGGAGTGGAACATACAGTAGGGAGGTATAAATACACGGCATATGGAAAGATGGGAGTTCCCTTACCAAGTGGGAGCTTAGTGCTAACGAGCCAATTCAATTAAGGTGGAAGTAGACTATTCTCAACAGTTGACAAGAAGGGGTGGAAATCACTTTTGTAGTGCTAATGAGGTCAATATAAACAAGGTGGCCCATTTCAAACAGTTGACAAGACAGTGAGAGTATCAGCAGGAGGAAATTAGTTTTTGTAGTGACCCATCCACTTCCAGTCTTTATCAGGCCTAATTTGATGGTGTCCAGTTTGCAAATTAATTCCAGTTCTGCAGTTTCTCGTTGGAGTCTGTTTTTGAAGCTTTTTTGTTGAAGAATTGCCACTTTTAAGTCTGTTATTGAGTGTCAGGGAGATTGACGTGTTCTCCTACTGGTTTTTGAATGTTAGTTGCTAGTGAGTATTTGCTCCAGGTTGGGGGGCTGTCTGTAAGCGAGGACTGGCTTGTCTCCCAAGGTCTATGAGAGTGTAGGTGACAGCTCCCAACTAAAACCTCTCCAGCGCATCATCAAGGATCTACAATCTATCCCAGGGATTGGCAACTGTTGGTATGCAGCCGAGCCAGTTTGTTTACATGCCGTGTCCGCAGGTTCGGCCGATCGCGACTCCCACTGGCCACGGTTTGCCATCCCAGGCCAATGGGGGCTGCGGGAAGCAGTGCGGGCTGAGGAATGTGCTAGCCACCACTTCCTGCCACCCCCATTGGCCTGGAGCGTTGAACCACGGCAAGTGGGAGCCATGATCGGCCGAACCTGTGGATGCGGCAGGTAAACAAACTGTCCCAGCCCGCCAGGGTAAGCACCCTGGCGGGCTGCGTGCTAAAGGTTGCCGATCCCTGATCTATCCTGAAGGCCGATCCCTCACTCTCACAGATCTTGGGAGACAGGCCAGTCCTCCCTTACAGACAGCTCCCCAACCTGAAGCAAATACTCACTAGCAACTACACACCACTAACACTAACCCAGGAACCAAACCCTGCAACAAACCCTGGTGCCAACTCTGTCTGCATATCTATTCAAGGGACATCATCATAGGACCTAACCACATCAGCCACACCATCAGGGGCTCATTCACCTGCACATCTACAATGTGATATATGACATCATGTGCCAGGAATGTCCCTCTGCCATCCGACAATCCCTATGCAAAAGAATAAATGGACACAAATCTGACATCAGGAATTATAACATTCAAAAACCAGTAGGGGAACACTTCAATCTCCCTGGACACTCAATAACAGACTTAAAAGTGGCAATTCTTCAAGAAAAAAAACTTTTAAAAGACTACAGTGAGAAACTGCAGAACTGGAATTAATTTACAAACTGGACACCATCAAATTAGGCCTGAATAAAGACTGGGAGTAGATGGGTCACTACAAAAACAAATTCCCCCCTGCTGACACTCACACCTTGTCAACTGTTTGAAATGAGCCACCTTGTTTATACTGGCCTCATCAGCACCACAAAAGTGATTTCCACCCCTTTCTGTCAACTGTTGAGAATAGTACACTTCCACCTTAATTGAATTGGCTCGCTAGCACTGATCCCCCACTTGGTAAGGCAACTCCCATCTTTTAATATGCTGTGTATTTATACCTCCCTACTGTATGTTCCACTCCATGTATTATTATAGTTAGTCATCACTAAAAAAACCCAAAACTAAGCTAGTCATCCTCATAACCTTACAAACAGAATGTTACCTAGCTAGTTATTTCTTTTGGTCCAATCCTCTCCCATGCAAGTGGGTCCCACTGGAATCAATGGGATTTCTCATGTAAAGAGGGGTTTGCAACAATGGGATTCTATAGTGTTAACAAGTAGCGACCGTTATCAAAGATTACAAAAAGGGGGAATAAACCTACTGCATGTAGAACATCTACTCTCGATTTAGCATATGGGAATTTCAGTACTAAGCCCTGATCATAATTAAAGACCACTATTCTCAATTACTGCAACAATATTTTGGTGATTATTTCATTTTGAAAATTAAGTACTATCTTAAATGACTAATGCTTTTGTTTCTAAATGTTAAATGTAGACTATTACATTCTCAAAAGCTTGAAGACCTTACTGCATATATAGCTTGACTATACTATTGACCTAGTGGTCCCCATTTAAATGTGTGTATATGACAATATTCATATCTGCCTCTTACAAGCAAAGATTTGTGATAGCAGTTCAAAATATAGAATGATAGGATGAGGAATGAGATTATAGATTCACTTCAAAACCTTCCAGGATTCCTGAGTTTATTCCTGAGCAAGGAGTGGGAGAGGGATGACAGTTAAGTATTGTCTAAACTGACAAGTTTCAGAAAATTTCCCATGATTGCTTTAGCAGGGATGCATTTCCACTGGTTACTCCTGGGTGACTTCTGCACCACTGCACATCCACAGAATTTATGTCCCCTGCAGATTTCTTTGCTTTCCCGCAGAAAAATGACTTTCTGACAGGGAAACAAAGGGAAATCATAAGAGCAGCCATGCGACCCTCCCCTGCAGTATGTTTTGGGTGCCCAGGGCAGCCAGAAGAGAAGTAAATCAATGTGGGCCAGGAGGCAGGACTGGGAAAGACCTGGCAGGTGGCTCCTACCCTGCACTGGGCTCAGCTGCTAATCCCGGCTCGGCTGGGGAAGATGGAACTTCCTCTTCCCTTGCACAGCACCCAGGGCCAGGTCTACCCCCGCCCCGATTTCTCCCCTGGCTGCAGGAAGCTCTGCAACCTCCCTCCCACTCCACCCCCTGCTTCCTGGGGGAGCTGCTCCCCCATCCACCCAGCTCCCGTGCATCCAAATCCCCTCATACCCAGACCCTCCCCCTGAGCCGAACCCCCTGCACTCAGAACCCCCTGATGAGCCCCACTCTCCCTGCACCTGGACCACACCAATGAACCACCTGCATCTGGATCCCCACCCAAATGAGCCCCAACCAGATGCATCTGGATCCCCACCCCACTGAGCCCGACTTCCCCAGCATCTGGACCCCCTCACTCACACACCTCTGATGAGATCTATCCCCCCCATACCCAGACCCCACCCACTGCTGAACCCCAACCACCTTCACCTGGACCCCTCAACAAGCCTCTGTGCATCCAGATCCCCTCCACGCCTGAATCCCCCACTGAGCCACCTGCACCCAGATTGCCCCATACGGAATCCTCTCAACCCATACCTAGATCCCCCCACATTAAGCCCCTCCACACTTGGATCCTGCCTTGCTGAGCCTGCCTGCTCACACAGAGGGGCAGGGCCCTGGGGTGTTTCTCGGGCAGGCCAGGTCCTTGCGCCGTTGTCAGGGTTGGGTGCAGCCTCACTGGTGAGTCCGTGTCCCGGGGCTGGGGGGGGGGCAGACCTGCACAGTGATCTCCCATGTCTGTGCAGCCAGCGGCCTGTGCTCCCCAATTCCATGCTAGAGCCTCCACATTTATTTGACAAATACAATTTGCAGAATTTTAGTTTTTTTTGGCACAGAATTTTTTATTTTTTGGCACAGAATGCCCTCAGGAGTAACTGGTGCTAGACACAGTGAGAGCTTTAATGTAGACCAATTGCTGGAATTTTTAGCACTGTAACATCTAGACCTGATCTGAGCAGAGTTAGATGACGAAGAGAGCAAATCTCTGGCAGCTGGTCTATATAAATCCAGAAACATGGACAAGGTGATCCAGTGGATACAGTGTACTTGGACTTTCAGAAAGCCTTGGACAAGGTTCATCAACGACTTAGATATTGGCATAGAAAGTACGCTTATTAAGTTTGCAGATGATACCAAACTGGGAGGGATTGCAACTGCTTTGGAGGACAGGGTCATAATTCAAAATGATCTGGACAAATTGGAGAAATGGTCTGAGGTAAACAGGATGAAGTTTAACAAAGACAAATGCAAAGTGCTCCACTTAGGAAGGAAAAATCAGTTTCACACATACAAAATGGGAAGAGACTGTCTAGGAAGGAGTACGGCAGAAAGGGATCTAGGGGTTATAGTGGACCACAAGCTAAACATGAGTCAACAGTGTGATGCTGTTGCAAAAAAAGCAAACGTGATTCTGGGATGCATTAACAGGTGTGTTGTGAGCAAGACACGAGAAGTCATTCTTCCGCTCTACTCTGCACTGGTTAGGCCTCAACTGGAGTATTGTGTCCAGTTCTGGGCACCACATTTCAAGAAAGATGTGGAGAAATTGGAGAGGGTCCAGAGAAGAGCAACAAGAATGATTAAAGGTCTAGAGAACATGACCTATGAAGGAAGGCTGAAAGAATTGGGTTTGTTTAGTTTGGAAAAGAGAAGACTGAGAGGGGACATGATAGCAGTTTTCAGATATCTAAAAGGGTGTCATAAGGAGGAGGGAGAAAACTTGTTCCCCTTAGCCTCTAAGGATAGAACAAGAAGCAATGGTCTTAAACTGCAGCAAGGGAGGTTTAGGTTGGACATTAGGAAAAAGTTCCTAACTGTCAGGGTGGTTAAACACTGGAATAAATTGCCTAGGGAGGTTGTGGAATATCCATCTCTGGAGATATTTAAGAGTAGGTTAGATAAATGTCTATCAGGGATGGTTTAGACAGTATTTGGTCCTGCCATGAGGGCAGGGGACTGGACTCGATGACCTCTCGAGGTCCCTTCCAGTCCTAGAATCTATGAATCTAAGGTCCCTCACTAAAGGCTCTTAAGCACAGTAAGCAGTCATGGGATGAAAGGGAAGGTCCTCTCATGGATAAATAACTGGTTAAAAGATGGGAAACAGAGGGTAGGAATAAATGGTCAGTTTTCACAATGGAGAGAGATAAACAGTGGTGTCCCTCAGGGTGTATGGAGATCGGTGCTGTTCACATATTCATAAATGATCTGGAAAAAGGGGTAAACAGTGAAGTGGCAAAGTTTGCAGACAATACAAAATTATTCAAGATAGTTAAGTCCAAAGGAGATTGCGAAGAGTTACAAAGTGTAGCCTTTTATTTTATTTAAAGTGAATTTTGTAATGTGGTATTACACAACTGTGGGTTCAGTTCTGGTCACTACAGTTGTAGTTTAACAGAGTAAAAGTCACCTCTGCTATTTGCTTCAGATTTAGAGTCTCTAGGAACACAAAGACCAATGGTAGTGACCACACATACATTCACAAGTACAAGGTCTAATTTATTTTACAAATTTTATTACAGTTAACGTTATGATTACCCAAGCATATAGAAATTCTATACAGACCTATACACAAATATAGTTATACTCACATCCTTAAAAATAGTGTTGGGTCTTCCATGGATTGATTATCAGTAGAGGGATGGCTCCTGCAGGAGTTTTCCATAGGGAGCTCAATTTTCCCGCTCTGGGCGCCCTCTTTTTATAATGCGATTCTGTCTATACCTACATTCTGTTCATGTATATGGAAGATTCAATCCTCTCTTATCTTATTGGTTTGTGTCCCCTAGAAACATAAGGGACCCTAAATTCTATAGGCTATGTAGGCTCTCGTTAACATTGATGTACAACCTGTATCCTGTGGTTAAGACACATGTTGGAGATAATATGTGCTTTTACTGCATTTTTATAATTAAAATTCATCTTCCAGCTAGATTTTCGCAATATTACCACTTGCTACCTCTTTTCCCATAATCTTAGGGCATCGGGTTATTCTTCGGTCATTTACTTATGTCAGCATTCCTTAGCTCCAAGGCCTAAAAGAGCTAAGCTAAAATCTTGCAGGCCTCAGCTTCCAGGCCTTGCATTCCAGCCCTATCTACTTAAATACCGAATACATGATTATTTCCTATAATACTGATCAATCTTATACTTCTATAATCCTACAATTTAACTCTATTTAGCATATAATGATTATATATGACATAGCATGTTAGTTAATTATAACATCACACAATGAATAATAAACTAAAATCATTGGCTAAAAAAGGGATCTCACAAAACTGGGTGACTGGGCAACAAAATGGCAGATGAAATTCCATATACATAAATGTAAAGTAATGTACATTCCCAGCTATACATTCAAAATGATGGGATCTAAATTAGCTGTTACCACTCAAGAAAGATCTTGTAGTCATTGTGGACAGCTGTTTGAAAACATCCTCTCAATGTGTAGCAGCCGTCAAAAAAGCTAACATATTAGGAACCATTAGGAAAGGGATAGATAATAAGACAAACTATCATAATGCTACTATATAAATCCATGCTATGCCCACGTCTGGAATACTGCGTGGAATTCTGGTTACCCCATCTCAGAAAAGATATTGGACAGGCATCAAGAGGGTATGGAACAGTTTCCATATGAGGAGAGATTAAAAAGACAGACTTTTCAGTTTAGAAAAGAGATGATGTGATAGAAGTCTTTAAAATTGTGAACGGTGTGGAGAAAGTGGATAGGGAAGTGTTATTTATTCTTTCACATAACACAAGAACCAGGGGTCACCCAATTAAATTAATAGGCAGCAGGTTTAAAACAAACTAAAGGAAGTAATTCACATGATGCATAATCTGTGGAATTTATTGCCAGGGAATGTTGTGAAGGTCAAAAATATAAGGAGATTCAAAAAAGAACAAGAGAAGTTCTTGGAGGATAGGTCCATCCGTGGCTATTAACCAAGGTGGTCAGGGATACAATCTCATGATCTGGGTAATCCTAGCCTTTGATTGCCAGAAGCTGGGAGTGGACAACTGTGGATGAATCACTCGATGATTGCCTGTTCTGTTCATTCCCTCTAAAGCACCTTTCATTGTCCACTGACAGAAGACAGAATAATGGTCTAGATGGACCATTGGTCTGACCCAGTATGGCCGTTCTTATGTTCTTATAAAATGCTCCCACTATCACTCCTGGAGCTGCACCAGTACTAGAACAACAGAGGGAAGTAGACCTAAAATTAACACTCAAGGAGAAAATAGGTTAAAAACCCAGATTATGTAAAGCTTCATCAGCTGTTCCATGCTTTAGAGACAGGAAATGAACTGGGTTGCTCAGGTACAAATGGCCTTCATTAGAGTGGGCTGAGATCACAAATCTTCAGTTTTCTGCCTCTATCCATCGGCATGAAGTCAGAATATTGACCAAGTGAAATAATGCACTTTATTCAACACCAATTTCAATTTGTTTAGAAAAAGAACCATTCCCCCCTCATGCCTGGGCATTCCATGTAAGTCTTTGCATTGGATGCCCCCATTGGCATAGTCTATCACAAAAGGTCTTTTAGGACCTGGCATTGGTTTACCTCCGATTTGGCCCTACAGTTTGGAAATAGCATGAATGACTACAGCCATGGGGAGCATCAACAGGTTTCATTCTTCTTTTTAAAATGGGTAACTAAGCTTGTTGAATCAAACACTTTGTGTCACATGCCTGTGCTGAGCCATTCCCTGTGGGGAAAATGCCAACACATGGAGACAGCTGGAATTAAAGATGCTACACCAGCACAACTAGCTGCTTTCAATAGGCTGTAGAGGTAATCTTTGTGAAGCACAGTCACGTGTCTCCCAAGAATAATAGCCTTGAGTTTACTCTTGGCCTCTTCCTTCTGGATTACCCTGTGCAGGCTCCTTGATTTTCTAGAACTGTTGATGTGACCATAAGTCACAGAATTTACAGCTGGACATGGATGATCGTTTAAATCTCCCATGGTGCAGCCAGCCCATGGAGTGATATTGAATTTTGTTAACGGGTAGTGAGATGAGAAAGGAAAATAAATCAGAGTTTGGAGCTCAACCCAACTAAATAAGCGACATCTGAGAGTAGTATCTCCCACAGCATTAGCAACCCCCTCATAAATTTAGGGTCAGAGATGGTGAGTTCTGTAGGGAAGCCCATCTACCTTCTTCTTAGCCATAAGTGCACGTAACCTAAAGCAGGGTTGAGTAAGTGCACGTGAGGTCTCTATAATATACAAATAAACTTCATATTGTTTATATTTAGGAACTTTGAATATTTATTACTGTACACATTTTTGCTAATGGTGCTGTACATTATATAAAAGAAGTGAGAGCTGCCCCTTTAAGAACAGAGTGGGGCAGGGGCTAGAGAGTACAGTGTATGGGTGTGCCTTTGCTAATGCAAGAGGAGGCTGGCTGGGAGCTGGGCACTGAGGAGGTCTCCCTCTGAAAGAAGCTACTAAGGACAATGTTTGAATGCCCAGAATAAACTGTTCTCCTGGAAATGCTGAGTCTTGGGACTGAGGGTGTCACATACACATGTTGGAGAGATGGGAGTCAAAAGAGGGAAATTAGGGGGGATCCTTGACGTTCAAAATGGGATCTGAAGACTCTTCCCAAAGAGATTGTCAGCAACAATGCAAGACAATCTTCCTTTCACTCCTGCCTTCCACTTCTTTTGCTCTTTTAAGGAGGCTATCAGTGCTCATTATAATCTTTCATGAATCTTGAACAATATCCAGTTGAGCGATAACTCTCCTTTTGTCTCATATTTTTCTTGGTATTAAGGACACTGGAATTAAAATGAGATCACTGCTGAACACTTTAACTGGAGCAGCACAACAGATTCTTTTTTTTAACTCCTCTCTTCTCACTCCATGCTAGGCAACCGCTCTCTCCTCCCTTGACTCCCTGCCCCCCTTTTCTGTTCCCAGTCAAACTACCCCAGTTCTGCCCACCTATCAAGTCCCTTTCAGTAGTCTGGTTTGGGATGTAGGAAAGAGTTTTGGGTTAGGGGATGTAGGAAAAAGGAGCGGATGCTTGAAACACTTACGTTAGCTCTGAGTACCACAGCTTTCTAGGACAATGTGGTAAGACCATCTGACACTTCCTACTTTTATCTCCTCAATCATGAGCAAAAGAGCTGGAGGAAAACACAGAGACTGGGCATCAGTGAGCTAGAGCAATTTATTTGTTCTAGTGATCTTTGGCATGCTTCCCTGGGGAAGAGCCTCATACCCGTGTGTTTTTGGTTGGATCCAGATAAATCCAACTAGGGGAGGCAGTCGAGCTTCCTGTGCATCAACTGGAATCCACTTCTGGGTTCAGGGGTCATACCAGGAAGTCTATCCATGTGGGATAAGCAATAGGAGACGCCGAGGTTGTTGGGCTTCTGATATAAATTACTGTGCTGCAGCTGCATGTGAAGACCTGGCTCTAGGTTTTGTTTTCATTAACCATTTAACTGTAATTAGGATAAATAACTAGACAGGTGTGTCGGATGATAATTATCCCAATTGGTTACAGTTGTTTCTGTTAATTTAATTAATCAATTTGTTATTGCCTGATTGCTGAATGAAATTCTGTATAAAAGCATGCTGGGATAGAATAAACTTGGGCTCTGCTTACGATCGCATTTGGTTGTCAGACTCCGTTCATGCTCCCGCGATGCAACAAATGGTGACCCCGATGTGATTAATGAAGATAATGTTGGTGGCCTGAGTTGATAAAAAGAAAAAAGAGGGACGCGCCTGAAGTTTCAGCGTCGAGCGGCAAAAAAAAAACAAAAACCGCAGGACGTCCGAAAAAGAGAAGCACGCCTGAGTGTCAAGCGGCGGCTGCAGGGCGTCCGAAGAAGAAGGACGCACCTGAACAGAGTTGTACGGCTGGGAGCCGTAGAGCGTCCATAAGGAGAGGCGCACCTGAAGCCCAGT
This sequence comes from Mauremys mutica, assembly GCF_020497125.1. Taxonomy (NCBI): domain Eukaryota; kingdom Metazoa; phylum Chordata; order Testudines; family Geoemydidae; genus Mauremys; species Mauremys mutica. The sequence goes on along the minus strand of NC_059072.1, from coordinate 30,899,047 downwards.
GCCGAGCGGTAAGCTGCAGGGCGTTTAAAAAAAAAAAAAAAAAAAAAAAAAAAAAGGAGGCACGCCTGAACCTAGAGGTGAGCAGTTAATATGGGAGCCGCTGCGTCTGCAGAGGAGAAGATGGTGCATGAAATTCTGACACGCATCGCGGAGCGACGGGGAGAAAAGTTCCCCTCTGATGCATTATCCCGCCTACTACAGTGGGGACGTTCAAGGGGACTTTCTGTTTCACCCAATACAATATTTGATAAAACTGTGTGGGAGCGGATGGGCTGTGAACTTTGGAAATCAGTGGCTCAGGGTAACAAGGAAGCCTTCTCCCTGAGTCCAGTATGGAAGAAGACAACAGAGATAGTGGAAGCCTTTGCAGCCGAGGCAGGAGTACAGGCGGCCCTATCTGACCTTTGTCACCCAACGCCCGGAATACCTTCTGTTTTACCGGTTGGGGCCAGGGATTTTTTTGGTGGTGAGGACACAGTGATACCCTTGGCTTCCGACCCCTTCCCTATAGATGATGTTGCCTCTGCTACGATGCCATTACCTTCCAATGTGGCTAGTGGCCCTGACATGATTGATCCTGCTACGGTCCCGCTACCCCCCGATACACCCGAGCCTATGGAGACAACTTCGCCATATGCACCCCTTTCAAAGTCATGTCGTGTCCATGGGACTTGGGGATGTCATGAATGCGGGGAAACAAAGGAGGCTCGGGTGGAACATGTGCCATCACAGCCATATTCTGATTTCACTCAGTTTACTCGGTCTGATGCCTTTTATGAGGAAATGGAGCGCCAGGGTCGACAACTGCAGGCCATTTTTAACAAACTGAATCAAATACAAGGTTTTCCAGCTGGATCATCACGGTCACATCTTCACGAGTGTTTTCATCCGACTTACCCTTCTGCCCCGCCTGACCCCGGGGACCCTCCGGACCCAGTACAGCGTTGGCATGGGGTCATAAAGGAAGCCATCCTTGAAGGGCTAACACCTGAGGCCTTTCCAGTGATTACGCCAGACCCTCAACATCCTAATCATCGACAATGGGCCCCTTTGGATTGGAAGTTGATCCGTGAGGCGCAGAAATCGATTATGGCTTATGGACTAGATAATCTATATGTACAGTCTCTTATCGAACAGGTATTTACGGGCCAGGCGATGTGTCCGTACGATGCAATTAAATTAGCTGATCTGCTTCTTACACCTACGCAGAAACTGTTGTGGAAAGATGATTGGGCCAAGAGAATTGACTTGGCCCTTGTCCACAATCTGGATCTGCCGGACGGTGATCCCCGGCGCGTGGCCACTACTGAGATGCTTTTGGGAGCCGGCCGCTTTGCTGATCCGCATTTGCAAGCTCGTCTTGAACCCCGGATCCTGCAGCAATCACAGGAACTAGCTTTGGCTGCTTTTAAGGCAGTGCCCCAGATGGGGAAGCCGAACCCTCCTTATGCTAAAATTACACAAGGCCTATCGGAACCATATTCCACCTTTTTGGATCGCCTCCGAGAGGCTATTGATAGATCCCCTAACCTGACGCCAGAAGCCAGGACTGCAGTTGGACTTGATCTTGCCACCCAGAATGCAAATTCCACTTGCCGCCGTATCTTAGCCACCTTGCCCAAGACTGCGTCCCTGATGGAAATGATTGAGGCATGTAATAAGGCCACTATGTTTGAGGAGACGGATAAGGCAGCAATTCATGCTGAGGCACAGGCCTCTGCACTAGCCGTGGCGTTACGACCTCTGCTCGGGCGACGGTGGGGGGCTAAAAGATCGACCCGGCCAGCCGGCCCTTGTTTTAGTTGTGGAAGACCCGGGCATCTCTGGCGGGACTGCCCAATGCAAAATGGGCAGCGAACCTCTGATATGTCGTCTAGAGCTGCAACAGGCGCTTGTACACAACGTAATAGGTTTGGGCAGCGAACCTCTGATATGTCTCCTAACGCTGCAACTGGTGCTTGTGCACGATGTAATAAGTTTGGACATCATGCCATTGACTGCTGGGCGCGTTACAAGAAGGATGGAACGCCGCTGCCGGGAAACGGATCACGGAGCGCCCCTCGGAGGAGCGCGATGATACAAGTACCTCCACCTACCAACCCGGCTGCCTGGAACACCTCACCGGAGCAACCCGTGGCAGTGCCGGAGTGGACCTGGCCACAGCAACAGATATAGTTCTAGAGACTGACAAAGTTCAAGTTCTTCCTTCTAATACTGATGGCCCATTAGGATTTGGACTAAGTGCTCTTTTAATTGGCCGTTCGTCAACATCGAAACAAGGTATTTTTGTTTTGCCTGGCCTTATTGACGCTGATTATACGGGGAACATTGGGATAATGGTACGCGCCCTCTACCCCCCTGTAACTATAATTGCTGGCACTCGCATTGCTCAATTGATACCCTTCAAGGGATGTGTACCCCGATCGACCCCGATTGATCGTGGGTCTCGAGGATTTGGATCCACTAGCCCTCCCCAAATCGCTTTTGCTATGGACATTACTTCGCGCAAGCCCACCCGCACTGTTCGGCTTCAAGGGTCCGATGGGCGGCAGATTATTCATGAAGCCTTGTTGGATACGGGGGCCGATGTGACTATAGTCCCCGCTCGGTTTTGGCCGGAATCTTGGCCCTTGCGGGATGCCGCCACACCTGTGACCGGCATTGGTGGGACTCAGTTGACTCGCATTAGTGTGAATTTCATTACCGTTGCTGATGTGGAAGATCCGGCCACGAGCGCAAAAGTTCGCCCCTATGTAATGCCGGCTCCGATCTGGCTTTTAGGTCGGGACTGTTTAAGTCAGTGGGGCGTTGTGTTGCAAAATTCACCTTTTGCTTAGCGGCCACTGACGGGCGGCCGATCCTACAACTGGAATGGACAACCACCACACCGGTCTGGGTCGCTCAGTGGCCGCTGCCCAAAGATAAGCTCGCCCGGGTGCATGAACTTGTGCAGGAACAATTGGCTATGGGCCACCTTGAACCTTCTGTTAGCCCTTGGAATACCCCTATTTTTACTATACCTAAAAAGTCTGGGCATTGGCGTTTGTTACAAGATCTGCGCACTGTCAATGCTGTAATGAAGGATATGGGCGCCCTCCAGCCTGGGCTGCCCACACCTACTATGCTTCCACATGGATGGCCTCTACTTGTTGTTGATCTTAAGGACTGCTTTTTTACCATTGCCTTGCATCCCGCGGACCGCGAGATATTTGCCTTTTCTGTGCCTTCTATAAATAAGGCTGCACCTGCCCGACGGTATCAATGGACTGTTCTGCCACAAGGTATGAAAAATTCTCCTACCATTTGTCAATCTTATGTTGCTTGGGCTATAGCACCCCTGCGATTGGCGCACCCTGATTGGATTATTTATCATTACATGGATGATCTTTTGTTTACTAGCGCCCATTTTGCTATGGATGCGGCGATTGCTGAAATTGACTCAGTTTTGCGAAAGTCTGGGCTGGTGATTGCTCCAGAAAAACTTCAGCGGCAAGCCCCATATCGGTATCTTGGTATGGAAATTACGGATTCGATTGTACGCCCGCAGAATTTGACCTTTCGGATGGACATTCATAATTTACATGACGTTCAGCGCTTGGTGGGCGATTTGCAGTGGGTCCGCGGTCTTTGTGGTATAACTAATGAGGATCTTGCGCCCTTGGTTCAACTGCTTCAGGGCGGACGTGCTCCGGATGAACCTCGCTCTCTGCAGAATCAGCACCAGGTTGCCTTACAAAATATTGCAGGTAAACTTGCAACACGTTATTCGGGACGTGTTTATCCGGACTTGCCCATTTTTTTGGCGATTTTTTCTAAAGATGCCTCTTTGGAAGCTTTACTTTTTCAATGGCATGAGGCCCTTTCCGATCCACTGGTGGGCATTGAATGGCTTTTTCCACCTTCGCACTATACCACGACTGTGACTACGCGACTTGATGCGATTGCTCATCTTATTTACATGGCCCGATGCCGTTTGTTGGCCATTGCAGGTATTGACCCTCATACCATTTATTTGCCCTTTGATGATGTTACTGTGACTCAGTTACTTGCTACTCACCTTTCCTTTGCACTTGCCACCATGGATTATGCCGGTCACTTCAGTAGCCATTTTCCCTCGCACCGAATTTTTGCTACCGCGCTTCCTTTGGAAAAAGCCCTGATGTTGCAGTCTAGTCCAGTTGCTGGTCTCACCGTTTTCACCGATGCCAGCGGTAGTGCCCAGCGTGCAGGACTTCTTTGGTTTGTTGACGACCACTGGCACCACGAGTTCGTTCTTGCTGAAGGCTCCCTGCAGGTTCTAGAGCTTCGTGCTATTGTTCGCACCTTTGAAAAATGGCCCGATACCCCATTGAATATTGTCAGTGACTCTCTGTATGCTGTAGGTGTGCTTCAACGTTTAGAACGCTCTCTGTTGGGCCGTGTTACGAATTCTGTTTTATGGACTGCTCTTCTTCAGTTATGGCATCTTTTAAATGCTCGACGGTGCCCTTATTTTGTTATGCATATTAGGAGCCACTCTGGATTACAAGATGGTCTTGCCGAGGGCAATGCACTGATTGATCATTTAGTTGGCGTTGCCCATGTTCCGAATTCATTTGCCCAGGCACGGGTTTCCCATGAATTTTTTCATTAGTCTGCCCGTGCTTTAGCACGCCAGTTTGCGATTTCTATTAATGACGCTCGTGCTATTGTGGCCTCTTGCCCTGATTGTCAACAGCATGTGTTGCCCCTTGTATCTGGTGTTAATCCCCGAGGCCTATTATCACTTCAAGTTTGGCAGTCTGATGTTACCACGTTTACTGAGTTTGGCACCTTGCGCAATCTTCATGTTACCATTGATACCTTTTCTGGTTTTACTTGGGCGACAGCATTAGCCTCTACTGGCTCTCGCGATGTGATTAAGCATTGGCAAGCATGCTTTGCCGTGATGGGGGTTCCTGCCCTCATCAAGACTGACAATGGCGGGGGTTATGTTTCACATCGCACTGCCCAGTTTCTTTCCCACTGGGGTGTGCAGCACTCTACGGGTGTACCTGGCAATTCTACTGGACAAGCTATTATTGAGCGTGCTCATGCCTCTCTGAAGGCGCTCCTCTTAAGACAAAAAGGGGGGATTCGCAGTGAGCGGGCAGACGTTTTGGACAAGACGCCTGCCGCTCGCTTGTTGAAAGCTCTTTATGTGCTTAACTGGCTACATCTTAGTAAAAACAGCCAGGTGCCCCCCGCGATTAAACATATCAGCGGGATGACTGGGGAAGAACAGGGTGTGGCCCCCCGACCCTTGGTTAAATGGTTTGATTATCAGCAGCAAATATGGAAAGGACCAGTTGACTTGCTAACATGGGGCAGGGGTTATGCGTGTGTTGCCACTGATGCAGGTCCCAGGTGGATACCGGCGAAGTGGGTCCGGCCTTGGCTGCGTCCTCCGGAGCAACGGCAGGCAGATGCGGAGGAACCTCACGAGACGCGTTCAGACACCGCAGAACCAGAACCCCCGGAGGAGAGCTGTTTGTTAGCTCTGCCAGGACTTTTTCTGTCTGATCCTCCGTGAATGAGTTACTCGCTTAAGTTGATTTTTTGTGTCTGAAAGAAAATTTGTGTGGCTATATAGGTATTTAGTGTACCATGCAATTATTATTTAGAACTAAGATTTATGTTTTGTGTTCTTTGTTATGTTTTGTGTTGTTTGTTTTCTGGCCAGAATCGCTGTTGTGTTGTCATGTGGTTTGATGTGTCCTTTTTAAGACCCCCCCACCCTCAGTGTCAGTTTGATCACCTGACAGGTCCTGTAGATTTTACATCATTTTTCTTGTTTGCTGTGTTTTGTTCGTTTGATGTTTTTTGGAATTATGTTAAGGATTGTATGGTCATACAGGTTGATTTTATTAATCCTTAATTTTTTGTTTGTGATAGGTTATAGCGTTATGTTGTTATGAGTTGGGAATGTTTCCTCTCTCTTTCCCCTTTTTTGATTTTGAATACAGGGGGGAGGTGTGGGATAAGCAATAGGAGACGCCGAGGTTGTTGGGCTTCTGATATAAATTATTGTGCTGCAGCTGCATGTGAAGACCTGGCTCTAGGTTTTGTTTTCATTAACCATTTAACTGTAATTAGGATAAATAACTAGACAGGTGTGTCGGATGATAATTATCCCAATTGGTTACAGTTGTTTCTGTTAATTTAATTAATCAATTTGTTATTGCCTGATTGCTGAATGAAATTCTGTATAAAAGCATGCTGGGATAGAATAAACTTGGGCTCTGCTTACGATCGCATTTGGTTGTCAGACTCCGTTCATGCTCCCGCGATGCAACATATCCATGCATTTTTAATTTTGTCCAGAAAGCTTTTGTGTTCAGTGGTCCCCTTTGTGCTGACCTCCTCCTGTGTTCCAAGACCAGGTCTTACCCCTGGAGTAAGAGAAGCCCCTTCTCTGGTACCCTTGTAAGTAGAAATGAAAACTATTCTGACTTTTTATGCAACCCTGTAGGTCTTCTTGGACTTAACTGCAGCAGAAAGCAAACTTTTTGGCTACCTCTATTGTCAGTCATCTTTACAATCTACTGCCTGAACAGGATTCCACAGGATAATTTTGAGGTGCAGAGAAGTACTTTTGAATAGTTCTTTGTTGTCCCAGATGAAACCAAAGACAATTTCTGGCCATTGATTTATCTGCTAGCTTCATGGAGTCCAAGATCCATCTGCTCTGAACATAGTAGATATAAGAGAGCGAGTGTCTGGAGATGCACATGCATGCATATATACGCATATATAGAATCAACTTTAATTTGGCATGGTTTTGAGGGGTGAAGCTTTCTAGTTCTCCGCACCAGGACATAGTGGCCATAGAAAAGCATATGGTTGGTTGCCAGTCAAGCTTTAAGGGCTTTGGAAGAAGTTCTAAGGTTATTCCATTCTCACAGTGACTTCTATCTTCTTGTTGGCAGGGTCATTTGGAAAAAAAAAAGCCCCTCTGATGGAATTAGCATTCCTTTGCCAGGGATGCTAATGCAGCTTCATTCTCAAGGACAAAGGAGAATCTTCAGGTTCTAGGACCCTGCCAGCTTTGTCAGGAGTTTTTTATGACTCCCTAATGCTTTATTTATGTAACCCTTCTGCCCCTCTGAGTTGGCAGCAACAAAGGCAGGGTTCAGTATCTAGGGGTTCTGTTTCAATAACGCAATGCAAAACTGGCTCGAGCCCCCACCCAGTGACCTGGGACAATTACATACCACCCCCTGGGTGCCTCTAGGAGGCAATACTTCCCCTCTCGCAAGCACGGAGTCTGAGTGTAGCAAAATCCTTTTAATAAAGGAGGGAAACAATGCGGCATTATGTTGGGCAAACACCACAAACAGGATTTATAACACAAACCTTGAGCAAAAGACCCACCCCCCAAGTAAGTTTGGTAGTATCCTTTTAAGTCCAACCACCCAAAAGATCACCCCAAAGTCTCAAAAGTCTCTTTGAGTCCAGCAACCCAAAAATCACCCAATAGTCCAACAACCCAAAATTCTCTGTCCCTGGTCAGTGCAGCCGCAGAGTTCAAAAGTTTATCTGCAGAGTTTTACACCCCCAGCCTGGGTGGAAATGGGTGGGGGAAAGTGGGGCACGCGGGGTGTTAAAGGGCACCTTACGTGGTCCGAGGCCGACTGCCCCACCTCTCCATGGGGTTCTGCTGCAGCCTTCACCATGAACTGCTCTGCTCTACCAGTCGCTCCGCTCCTCCAGCCGTCCTGTGAGCTGCTCCAGCCATTCCTGCAAACTGCTCATCTCATCTCTGCTCCGCCCGCTGTTCCGTGGGCAGCTCCAACCGTCCCACAAACTGCTCCGCTCTGCCAGCCGCTTAGCAACATATCTTCAGTCTCCCCCACTAGTTAACACAGCACTCAGTGATCTCAGCTCAGTAATATTAGCTCTTTAGTGATTTCAGCTCTCAGTGATTTCTGCTTGTAATAAGGGAGTCCCAGTGCTGGCACACCACTGGCCCAAAGTGAATTCAGCTCAGCAGCCTGTAACTAGACTCCTAATAGAATCAAAATTAGCTCTGCTATTCAACAGTGGAGAGAGGAGGTGGTGCAATTGGCATTCCAGACCCTCAAAAGGGGCCCATACCATCAGGTACACATAGCTGTCCCCAACCTCTCTCAATTCACTAGGTTTTGGAACCAGGGGCGCTCCAGGCCCCAGCACGCCAAGTGCGTGCTTGGGGTGGCATGCCGCGGGGTGTGCTCTGCCGGTCACCGGGAGGGTGGCAGACGGCTCCGGTGGACCTCCCGCAGGCACGCCTGCAGAGGGTCCGCTGGTCCCGCGGCTCCGGTGGACCGCCTGCAGGCACGCCTGCGGGAGGTCCACCGGAGCCACCTGCCACCCTCCCGGCGACCAGCAGAGCACCCCCCGCGGCATGTCACCGTGCTTGGGGCAGCGAAATGTCTAGAGCCGCCCCTGTTTGGAACCCATGTCCCTTGTCTAGCAAGTGCTACTTAGTTGATGGTGAGTCCCTCTGTCATAAAACAGTTCCACTGGCCTTGATTCACATAATCAGGGTAACACCACTTTATTCCTCCTGCTCCAATAACAGAGAAACTGGGGATCCCACAGCTGCCAAAGTGTCCATTTTGGGCTGCTGTGGGCTCACGCTAGGCGGGGTGGGTGTGCCTATGCAAACAAGATCAGCCCCTGAAGTTCTTTTCCACACACCACAATTCACCACCAGATGTCAGAGTAGAGCTCATCCTGACTCTGCTTACATTTAAATACAGGGAAATAGTAAGCCCTAATTAGCTTTTGCATCCTGGGCTTTAGATGATGACTCCTTTTTCTCTGGCTGGATCTCAATGGTGGACACCATTTTCCTGCTCACGGTTTCCAGCATGTCAGGTGAAAGAACATCTTTTTTTTCTCTGGCTCAGGATTATCACTATCTGGAGCAGAAATTACTGTTCTTCCAAGGGAGGAGATAGACCTTGTGGAAGGAGATACAGATCTAGATCCTACTGGGCTTCTCTCTTTTCTTCTTTGGTTTTCGGGACTGAGTGACTGAACACAAAGGACTGGCCACTTCTTATCCCTTTTCCCTTTGGAGTCTGCCCATCTGAAGGGAGTAAGGAAGGCCTCTTGAGTGCCAATGGTCTGTCGCCAGATTCCTTCCTCAGCTCACCCACGAGGCCCTGGGCAGAACCCTTGCACTCACCCGGGCCTCTGCTTTGCAATGTCCAGGTGTTCCACCACCCAGCCCAGTGGTAAAAAAACCTCAGTCTCTGCTGTGCCCTAGACAGTCTGCCCCTTCCAGGGCTGTCAATGAGCATAAAAGGAAAGCAAATTGTCCTGTGGGTGTGGTAAGACTCTTTTTTAAGAGATGCTTCTGGTAAGCTGTGGTCCCAACTAGCCTCACACAGGCCAATATGGAGAAATAGTTTCCTCCAAAGGTGGATCAGCAGTAAGCCCTCCCTTTCTTCAGGAAGGGGTCACTAGGCAGTGGTCACAAATTCCTGCCTTCAGTCACCCCTCTCTGCAGTAACTGTAGACCCACTCAGCTGGTCTGCCACCGGCTGGCCTCTTTTCCTCTTTTTAAGTTCCTCCCTCCAAATTTGACATCTCTGAAAGGTGTAGCATGATGGGGTCACCTGAGCCCATAGCAGCTCATTAACCCTGTGTTGCCCAGGATGGGATTGATAACCCCCCCCCCACACCCCCCCCCCCTTTTCATGATATATATTTGGAAAGTAAAAACATTCGTAAGAGCACTCAAATATTCCCCTTGGGAAGGAGAATTAGAAACAATGCCAGGCTCCTTATGCACAGACTCAACCACCCCCGTAAGAACTGGGATGGAACTCTGGGGCTTTCCCCTTTAGAAATGGGTTGGCCTGAGGGATTCAGGGAAGTTTAGAAATTACTGCCCAAAGAGTCCCTTCTCACGGATGAAGGTCCTGTTTGCAGATTACTGAGAGATGAAGAGGACTGACCTACCTTGGTGAAGATGTCTGTTGAGGAGTCTTGGCCAGCGGGGAGGATGCAAAGGCTTCAACGAGCTGCTCAGAATCTGAGCCCCCAACACTGGCAGCTCAGAATCTATGCGCTGGAAGCAATCATGGTAAAACTCTCTGCTATGGCTCCTTGAGGAAGGAGAAACTCTACCTCTGATTTGCTCCATTCAGTATATGTAACAGGAAGGGAGAAACATGTGAGAGAATGAGCTTGACAGGTGGCCCTGTTTGGGTGAGTAAAACCCCTAAAAAGTAATTTCCTGAAGGGAGAGAATGGGGGGGGAAGATTTGCTTGTTAGTGGCCCCCAAGTCAGCTTTAAAAACTAAGACTGCAATGGACAAGGCAGGATTGGTGACACACTGCCGTTTCCACTGCTGGAGATAAATCTGGCACAAAGGCAGAAAAGATGTGGCTAGGCCTGAGGGACAAGGCTGAACTGCCTCTCGTATTTTCAGGAAGAGAGATGGGGGAGTCTAGGGGAAAGGAAATAACTTTCTGGATCCTAACTTAACTGCCAGCCCTGCATAACTCACCTGTTGGTCAAAGTCAAGCGGGGCTCTTTCCATCCATGTGTATCAATACATGTTCCACGGGCCAAACTTAGGTCTTCACTTACACCCCATTCAGCCACATGAGTTACAAATTCTGGCCCCCACTGACAAATGTGCAACCCATTTGCTGTCTGTTGCTTTGCACAGGTGTATTTGAATGCAACACAGTAACACTGTTGATGAAAGATGTGGACAAACTGGAAAAAGTCCAGAGGAGAGTGACAAAAATGATTAAAGGTCTAGAAAACATGATTATAAGGAAAGATAAAAAAAATTGGGTTTGTTTAATCTGGAGCAGAGAAGATTGAAGGGGGACATTGTAACAGTATTCAAATACATAAAAGGTTGTTACAAGGAGGAGGGTGAAAAATTATTCTCTTTAACTTCTGAGGATAGGACAAGAAGCAATGGAGGTTGCAGCAAGGGAAGTTTAGGTTAAACATTCTGGCTAGTTAAGTGCCAGAACAAATTGCTTAGGGGGGTTGTGGAATCTCCATCATTATCTAACCTGTTCTTAAAAACCTCCAAACACCTGTCAGGAATGGTCTAGTTATTACATAGTCCTGCCTTGAGTGCAGAGGACAGGACTAGATGACCTATTGAGGTTCCTTCCTGTCCTACACTTCTATGACTCTATGCACAAGGTGGAATGAACCCAGCTCATTTCATCTTAGCTATGTTAGTTCAGCTAATATGCAAAAATAGGCTTGTTTTTAATCCCTAAAGTCAGCAGACATGATTTAATACACAGAATTAGCAAATCTGTCAGTTTACATGGTGTTTTTTCAGACTAGAGCCATACTAATTTATTTGTACACTGAAATTCTTTATAAAATGGGCATTTTGAAAGGACAACTGGCTCCCTGGCAAAATTTCTGACTCGGTAGGTGTTAGAACATTTAAAAAAAATAATTTCTCTTGACAGTTTGAAGCACTGAGTCCATAGCTGATTCTGAAAACCAGTCCTTGTAAGTCTCGGGTGCTGAAAGGCACAAGTAGGTTCTCTCATGCAGCTGCTGATTCCCAGACACATTTCTAACTGTTTTGGTGCAAATGAGGTAGGAGCAACTTGAAAAACAAAAATAAATAGATTCCCTTCTTTCTTGTATGCCTTCCTGTTTTAAACCCTTAGCTCATTTTTGCTGGCTTGATGGCCTGTTTCTGTGTAAACATTAGTAGAAGCTGGAATTGCAAATCAGCAGTTGAAATTAGTAAGAGCTTTTGCTGCCCACTGGTGGCTTTTTCCAGGTAATTTCCATGGAAATGGATGTTGAAAATAAGTACCTTGAAATATAATTATGAAAACTTCTCCTACATGTTTTCTCTTTCTGATTCCATTTTTTTGAGAAACTAGGTTAGCAAATACTGCACTACTAGGCATCCCTGAGGAGGATGAGTGCAACCACATTTTCGCCAGTGTAATAATACTGATAGCTTACATGCTGGGATCATTTGCATGTTTAAAAGGTACATTACATGGCATAGCTAGTCCTGGGGTGTGCCGAGGCTCCTATGATGTCCCCTCCAACTTTCTCCCTTACTTAGGCTCTAGACTGAATCAATCTCTAGTATAAGTGGGTGCAGCTCCCAGCCTCAGAAGTGGGAGCTGGGCAAACTTATCTTGGGGCTGCCTTCCCTTTCTTAGGTTTCAAATGAGCAAAGCACTTAAGTACATGCTTAACTTTTAGCATGTGAGTCATCCCATTTACTTCAGGGTGACTATTCACGTGCACAGAGTTAGACATATGCCTTGTTGGATCAGGATCTAATTGCAGCACTGGACAGACATCCCAGTCTCTCTTTATCTCCATTGCAGCCATCCCTTGCCTGCGATGGTTTCCAAATCTACTCCCATTTTGTCTTCTCCCTCTACTGTTCTCTCCCATACACAAAATGCCTGATCTCTTCTCCATATAGCTACTTTGCATTTACAGACACTACATTCAGCTTCTGAAAGCTGCTTATTGCAAAATAGAAATATCATCTGTACTGACCTGCAAGCAGAACAGCAAAAAACTGAAGACTCTTGATTCGTTTCATGGTCAGACAGGTAGAATTAGTTCACACAGTATATCCGCCTTTTATAATGGGCAACACTATGACAGTTACATCAGCATATCTGTAATTTGAGACACTGCAAACATTTTCCAAACATTAGTATCTGGCATGAGATTAACCAAAACACATGCTCTTCTACGCATGTCAAGTAATGTTTTTCTACTGGATAAAGATACAGACTGTAAAACAAGTTGGTTACTAAAAACTAAAAGTAAACTAAAATTAAAATTGAAGAGCTGGATGCTTTCCTCTAGTCTGCCAGATAGAAGACATCAGAAATCAGGCAGGACCTGTGGGGTTTCATGGCTCTGCTCCCAGGATCTCCTCACCAACTGTCCCACTGAGGGGAAACATTAGTCAGACAGCATGAAGGTGACCTATGGTAGCCACCTGGGCCTTCTAGTAATGAATGTGTTCTGCAGATTACACAGTAACTATATACATCTCACATCCACCAATCCACACCCCTAACTGGGTAGTGGGATTAGAACCCTGAACTTTCAAGCTCCAAAACCACAGGTCTCTAGTACAATTTAAGCTACAGATGAACTCCTGCAGCTGATGGTAGTAGTACCAGATGCCTTCTGCTCTCTGTGGACCAGACACTAGAGGGCACACTCACTCACACACATAGCTGCCATCTAAGGGTTTTACCATGGGAAGGTGTGATATGGTCCTAAATCTTTCGAGCATGTACCCTTTTGGTAGTCAGAATGAACACTTAAACTCTCAGTGTAAATGATGCTTCCCAGCAACCTGAACAGAACTGTTAACTCAAACAATGCTATTACTTTGGAAGTCTCAACCAGAGTAAATTAAGATTATTAAGTGAGAAGATTTATGAATTTTCATCTACTTTTCAAATTGATTTAATGTGATGGGAATTCATTTTACTCAAATTAATAGAAATCTTCAAGGCTTTTGTCTGTTTTGTTGTCCTGTTGTGTAGCGTCTGGAATTTAGATTGTGAGCTCTCTGGGGTGGGGAATGTCTGCTTTGTTACACGTCTGTACTGTACCTAGCAAAATGAGGCCCTAATCCTTGATGGGTTTCCTAGGTGTTATTGTAACACACATAATGAATAATAATGGACAATTAGAACAATGAAGCAGTACAGAAGTAGAATCTATTGAATATTTTACTCATCAGATCGTTCTATTGGATTAAAAAAAGTAAAACTGTATTTCATAAAAAAAATTGGCCTCAGGAAGAATACTCTAATAATGCATTCTTTACAGACAGAATGATGAAAAATGCACAGAGAAATAATTCACAGTCACATGTTTATTTAAGCATCACCTACATAAGCTACAATTTACAGGCTGATATTTTCTGGAAAAAAAAAATCCAAACACTGTTTTTGAATCTACATAAACTTTTAAAACTTGCAGAATTTACAAATTAATATTTGGAGCAGCTGGATAAACTATACATCCTCTTTCAATATTCACACTCTGCAGCATTTTAAAATCCACATAGGCACAAGATAAGATATTCTCTTTTTACAATCCATCTATTTACATAGCTTTTTCCAATGCCGGTGGTACAGTTCTCATAGTCACAGCCAAGTTTGCAAAACATAGCGTATCTGAAATATTTTTAGCAGCATATAAAATTAGATAAAAATGAATGACAAATTGCTGTTAAAAAAGAAAATGTGAGATGATTAAAACAAGGTCATAAGAAAAATAGATTAAGGTATAAGTCTATTATGACATTAAGAATGCTGTTCATTGCAGAATATAGGCAAAGCACTAATAAAACATTACAATTTAACAGCAATTTAGTTCTAGTCCTGAGCACAGAGTACACACAGCTACACAACTTTGGTCAAAAAGAGTATACGCTAACATTAACACAAACCATATGGCATTCACTGTTAGCCAGAAACAGTCATATTAAAAATATCTGTCACACTAACAACTTTCTCAGATATTTTATTCAGTCTACTTTTATAACATCAATATAGGTAGCCTTTTACAATCTCAAACCAAGGCCTAGTTTAATTAGTACAGTATGCATCATTCCCATGTTATCCCAAGATACAAATCAGCTCATCAGAATGTCTGAGAGAGTGAAGTACAATAGAGTATTTTGTTTTGTATTTCAGGTTACAGGTCTGAGACTGTTATTAGAGCAGATTACTTTCCAATTTGTTTAAATTACAACTGTTATATATGCACACAAATCCAGCTATTAGATATATCAGGGAGACTCAAGTATATTACCAATAGGCTATTTTTAAATACAGTATACAGGGCAAGTGTTCTGAGGATATAAATTCTAGGAGAATACAACACATATTTACCAGTTGGGTTCAGCTGTGTTTTCCAGTTTATTCCAGTTGTCAGTGTTTACCTAGTAAATGCACAACAAAGTGCACTAAGAATACACAGCATTTTATCACAGTATTCATTTGTGCCCATCATTTCAATTCATGTTTAATTACTGGCAATATCTTCATTTGCATCTCCAGTATCAGAGATATGTCCATCTAGCAGGTTGCGAGCTTTCCAGATCCTCACAGTTCGATCACTGTAAAACATTTGTGATATCAAACAGAAAAAGTGAGCAAAGAAGGAAAAAAAACAAGTTTCTGGAAATGTTTAGCTTGTCAATTTATTCCAGGTTGGTTTTAAATATATACCTATATACTCGTTCATAAGCCGAATATTTTTGGTTAAAAAGTGACACATCAAGAGCGGGGGCTCAGCTTATAAGCAGGTCTACACTAAAATTTGATGATTTTAAATGCTATGGAATCATTGAATTGAATAGCTAATACAGGGATCGGCAAAAGACAGTTACCTTTTCCGTAACTGGTGTTCTTCGAGATGTGTTGCTCATGTCTATTCCACAATAGGTGTGTGCGCTCGCCACATGCACCGGTGCTGGAAGTTTTTCCCTAGCAGTACCTGTAGGGGGAGCGCCCCAGTGACCCCTGGAGTGGCGTCTCCATGGCGCGGTATAAGGGGAGCTGCACGCTCCCCCGACCCTCAGTTCCTTCTTGCCAGACAACTCCGACAGAGGGGAAGGAGGGTGGGATATGGAATAGATGTGAGCAACACATCTCAAAGACCAGTTATGGAAAAGGTAACTGTCTTTTCTTCTTCGAGGGATTGCTCATGTGCATTCTACAATAAGTGATTCCAAACTATATCTGTTGGAGGTGGGTAGGAGTTCACAAGTTCCCAGGACGGAGTACAGCTCTGCTGAACCCAGCGTCATCCCTGGTTTGGGAGACGATCACATAGTGTGAGGTGAACGTGTGAATCGAAGACCACATGGTGGCCCTGCAAATGTCCTGGACAGGGACGTGGGCCAAGAAGGCAGCCGATGAGGCATGCGTCCAAGTCAAGTGCGCCTTCACAATTGGTGGCAGGGCAATACCCGCCAGAGCAGAACAGGTACGAATGCACAAAATGATCCAGTTGGAGAGGCACTGAATGGAGATCGACCGACCACTCATGCGCTCAGCCAAGGCGACGAACAGTTGCGAGGACTTCCCGAATGGCTTAGGCTGCTCAAGGTAGAATGGCAAAGCCCTCCGCACGTCGAGCGTGGAGGCGGCGCTCCTCACTGGATGCGTGCGGTTTGGGGCAGAGGACCGGCAGAAAAAGGTCCTGACCCATGTGATAGGTGAAGACTGCCTTCGGGAGGAATGCAGGATGCGGGCGGAGCTGGATCTTGTCCTTATGAAACACTGTGCATGGGGGTTGGAGGTCAGGTCCCTGAGCTCCAAGACCCTCCTGGCCGAGGTGATCGCAACCAGGAAGGCCACCTTGCATGAGAGGCAGGACCAGGAGCATGCGGCTAGCGGCTCAAATGAGGGTCCTGTGACATGGGTCAACACCAGGTTCTGGTCCCACTGTGGAACCGAAGGGCTAGAATATGGGAAAAGATGGTCTAAACCCTTAAGGAACAGGCCAGTCATAGCATGGGAAAATACCGTGTGCCCTTGGCACCAGCAGACGGCCGGCCGATATGGCTGCCAGGTGCACCCTGACTGATGAGGGCGCCAGGCCCTGGGCCTTCACGTGGAGGAGGTAAACCAGAATAAGCTGGATTGGGGCAGCTATAGGGGAAACACCTCGGTCTGCCATCCACCTAGAAAATTGGGACCACTTTGCCAAATAAGAGTGGCGAGTGGAGGGCCGTCTACTTTCAAGGAGGACATGCTGATCCTGTTCCGAGCATGTCCTTTCCTCACCACCTAGCCACTGAGCAGTCATGCTGTGAGGTGAAAAGCTGCTAGGTTGGGATGGAGGAGGCGGTCCTAGTCCTGAGAGAGCAGGTCCCAGTGGAGCAGCAATGGCCACTGCGGAGCTACCACCAGGTCCGTGAGGGTCTCATACCAATGCTGTCTGGGCCACGCCAGGGCAACGAGGAGGATGCGGACCCTGTTTGTCTTAATCTTCTCCAGGAACCTGCTGATTAGGGGGAATGGAGGAAAGGCATAGAGAAGCCGGCCTGACCAGGCCAGGACAAAGGCATCGGAGATAGCACCGCTCTCCAGGTCTCCCCTGGAGCAGAACCGGGGGCATCGCCGGTCCTGCCGGGGCGTGAATAGATCCACCTGGGGAGTTCCCCACCTTCAGAAGAGCTGGTGGGCCGCGTCCCGGTGGAGGGACCACTTGGTTGCGAGGAAAAGTCCCTGCTCAAGTGATCCGCCCTCGCGTTCCAGGCACCCAGCAGGTGGAAGGCCTTCAGGCAGATGTCGTGGGCTATACAGAAGTCCCACAACCTGAGGGCTTCGTGACAGAGGGCCAAGGATCAGGCCCCGGCTTGCATGTTGATAGAGAACATCAAGGCCATGTTGTCCATGAGGACCCTGACTACCTTGCCCTCCAGGTGCAAGTGGAAGGCCATACACGCCAGCTGCATCGCCCTGAGCTCCTCGACGTTTATAGGTTGGGTCAGGTCTTGAGCCGACCACAGGCCTTGGGTCTGAAAGTTCCCCACATGGGCCCCCCAACCCAGGGAGGTGATCACAGAGTCCGGCATGGTGAGGACCATGCCATCCTGTCCATAGCCTGGGAGAACATTGAGACCAACCAGAGCTGGAGGGGCCTCATCCTGAGTCTGGCGTGACGGATCACGTACGTGCACTCCGACATGTGACCCAAAGGCTGCAGGCAACCCCTGGCTGTTGTCACTGGGAACCTTGTGACTGAGTCAATGAGACCTTTCAGGGTCTGGAATTTATCTGGAGGAAGAGAGGCCCTGGCCAACATTGTGTCCAGGAGTGTCCTGATAAACTGTATGCGCTGGACCGGGACTAATGTGGACTTGGTGTTGTTTACCAATAGGCCCAACCTAAGTAAACAAAGTGTCCCAGCCCACCAGTGGCTTACCCTGATGGGCCGGGATAGCAACTGATGGGGACATTTTTGGGGGGGGAAGAGGGGGAGGTTGGGGGCAGGTTTACTTCCGTGCCTGGACGCTCAAGCTAAACAAACCATCTCAGCCCACCAGTGGCTTATCCTGATGGCCCGGGAGCCAAAGTTTGCCGACCCCTGAATTATAGGGTTGGCTTATGAATGGGTCATAAAAAGTTTCCATTTTTACTTATCCATCTTGGGGGGAGTTGGCTTATAAATGAACCAGCTTATGATGGAGTATTTACGGTAATTGTTTACTTACCTCACATACTGTATCTTCGGCATACACACATTTCTTATATTCCTGTCTTTATAAAAGGCTGGGGTCAGCTGGCAGGGCTCTAAACTCTGGAACTTATGCCCTCCCTTGACCTGAAATAGCCCAACTTTGGTGATTGTGATATTTGTTTGACTGGGCTTTTGCCAAAGCTAAGGCTTTGCCTCCCACAATGATGAAGAAAGGAATATCTGCAGGTGCCTGGCTGCCTGTTGGAATTATTAACACCGCAAGGATTTTATCGTGTTATTAATGAGGCATAAGGGTAACTAGAGCCTGGGATAGTCTTATTTTTAATTATTTAAAATCTAAGCACACAGACATCAGATTTATGTATGATATACATTTCAAAATGTATATAACCAACATTTTCAAACATAAATACATA